>NC_133328.1:492814070-493130737 GCF_042186555.1 Aquarana catesbeiana
TTAGTTTTCATTATTATTATTTTCCATCTAGCGCAGACACATTTTTGTCTTTATATCTCACTTACACGATTATGGAACGTGATTTAGTGTTTGCTGCTGATGTTGGCCTATGATTGATTTTATATTTTGATTTTATAAGGCATTAACCCGTATGTGGCTCGCAAGGTTTTTTATTCATTTTGGTTCGCTCCGAAGATGCTGCTAGCAGAACTTTTTTTACTGTCCTGCCAGCGCATCGCTCCAGTGTGAAAGCCCTCTGGGCTTTCACACTGGAATGAAAGCAGCAGCACTTTCGGGTCGGTTTGCAGGAGCTATTATTAGCGCAGTAGCGCCTGCAAACCGCCCCAGTGTGAAAGGGCCCTTAGAGTGAAGTTGGATGTTCTGATCTGCAGACTTGTTCTGGGTAGGGATCGCTGAATGTACTGAAGCCAATGGTTCAACATTACATCCATGCAACTACAATTTTCACAATGTGTTCAGCAATAGCTGCCTACGTATTGCTCTCACTACAGTTCCCTTTTAAAGAAGAACTCTACTCCAACACTAAAATCTACTGGCATCCACGATCTAAGACTAACCTATCTAGCCCTGTAAAGAAGAAATCGCTATACATACCTTTTTGAAGCCGCTCCGACTCCAGCGGTGGAAGCTCTGCAGAAGACAGCTAACAAAGCTGGAAAATGCCTGGAAAGCGATGTCACCCATAGAGTTATTATGGGGCTTCTGCTGTTGGCTGCCTCTCCTGCACACTCCTACACAGAGCCTGGGACTGGACCAGAGCAGCTTCAAAAAAAGGTATGTATAGCGATTTCCACTTTACAGGGCTAGATAGGTTAGTCTTAGATCATGGATGCCAGTAGATTTAGAGATTTTAGTGTTAGGGTGAACTTCTACTTTAACACACAGTGGCAAGGCTTTTCAAAAGGAACCTATGCCCAGACTACACACTGAGGCATTTACAAATTCTGAACAAGCAAAACAAGCACTTTAAAACAAGCCCTCATACACCTCTCGCTAGCTAAAGGCACAATGGTGAAATTCATTTTCAAAGATCTTAATAAAGTCATACGTAAATCTAAATCACACTACAACATGTAATAAAGCCTAAGTGCAGCCAAAAAAAAAGGAAAAAATCAGCACAAGGGACATAACTTACAGTCAGTAGGATGCGTCTTGTCTTTTGTGCTGTTCTCTCTTCTCTTAGTCTATTAGTTCAAATCCTCTTCCATCCATGGCTCCTCCCACACTGCCGCTGTTACCTTCAGGTGTGGCTGGGGTTAAAAGAACTAAGGGGCTGTCACAGGCTCTTATCAGGGGACCCCGACTATGCCCACCCTTTCCACCCAGCTGCTCCATTCATAGAAGCCATACTAAAGGTTCAATGAATGAAACAGGATCTAAGCATAGAGGGGGTGGACCCCTCAATCATCTGCCCGTCCTCCATTCATAGATCCTGTTTTATTCATAGAAGCTGTAGTATGGATTCTGTTAATGGAGGAGCTGGGTGGAAAGGGTGGAAATAGCAGGACTCGCTGTATGAAAGTCTGTTACAGCTCCTTCGTTCTGTTACCTTCTGCCGCACTGGAAGATTATGATGGCGGTGGGGGTCACGGACAGAGGAGGATTTCAACTAACAGAAGAGGCATCAGCACAAGGGACATACACTACCAACTGTACATTATGTCCCTTCAGCTGTTATTTTTTTCTATTGTGGCTGTCTTTAGGCTTTAAAATCAAATGCAATACTGCATGTGTTTTAATTGTGCCTGGTGTGAACAAGCATAAAAGCTTCCAGAGACTTATCTGTCTTCTCTATACACGCTCCCGAATCCTGCTGCTGCGTCCATTGACACAGACAGCAGGACTCAGCCCCGCCCCCCTGGGTCACTGGATTTGATTGACAGCAGCGGGAGCCAATGGCTCCTGCTGCTATCAATCTATCCAATGAGGACCCGAGACAGCAGCTGGAGCGGCTGTGCTCATCCCCATTGCTAGAACAATCGAGTTCAGGTAAGTAAAAGGGGGGGGGGGCCTGCACTACAAAAGGTTTTTCACCCCAATGCATAGAATGCATTAAGGTGAAAAAACTTTAGGGTTTACAACCTCTTTAAAGAACCCATTAGGATAAAAACATTGGAGCAGTCATCGCCATGTTACTTTTCAAGGTGTGAGTACTGGGGCTGCCATACTTTGTCTTTGCTTCCCTGCATATATTGCTTATGTGTTTAGAAATCAAATATGCACACACTGGAGCATATGATCCAAAGCAAGGCACCAAAGATAGTCCCAATATTTTGTCCTAGATTGCACTAAAGGCATTAGCATTGTCATTAAAGACTCCACTTTCCTTATACCACTCCATGATTGGCTTGTGGCATTAGCTTTTAAAATGTATAACACTCTTATGATACACCAGTAATACGAACAATGTTGTCTAAAATTTGTAGATAAGACACTTTCTAGCAAGATGAAGGTTTTCATACAGTAACAACAAATTAATAAACCAAAATACGCAAATTAAAGAAAAAATACCCAAAGTTCATTCCATGGACTAGATGTGTTGAAAGCAATACACACAATAAAAATCAGATGAATCAGAGGATGACATTACCTGTTCCATTTAGTGTACCATTTTTATTGGTATATTGTCTTAGCATATGCCCAATGGTTCGAACGTTGTCTCGTAGCATTATGCCTTGAGCTTGTACCATGAAGAGGTAGGTGTTTGCTGCAAAAGAAAAAACGGGAATCAGACTAACAGCAATTTCAAAAAAAAAATTAGAATTAATACAGTATTTCAGGAAAGACCGACTTACAATTTTTTAAAAAGGCATACTGCAAAACACTGGAAATACATGTTCTACCTGGATTCACACACTCACATACCCTTGTTATCCAGCCTCCAACTACAATGCATCCCCTGCTCCTCTTAGCAGATACTACGCCTGGTCTAGGATCAGCCGCACCCTGTGATTGGACAGTGAGGGAGGCCCCTCCTGTAAGCATTTTCAATGTCATAAAGCCCTGATTGGTTCAGGATGCCGCTACTCCCTCCCCAAGACTGCATGCCATTGTGCGGAGTACAGGAGACGGATTCCAATACAAATGTATAAATCTATGCCAATTTCCATGGGGGATCCCATAAAATAAAGATGGTGGTCTCATACCAGATATTTTATTAAATGTTATGAAAAGGATTAGAAGCGATAACTCCACAGAAGGAAAAGGCGCCAATGTAATCGGAAGAGGTAGACAAACGTGACATCGGAACTACTCTGCCTTGGTGAGGAGTAACATCCAAACTGGATTATTCCTTCCACTGTGTACCATATGGTAAAATGATCCATATAGCGAGCTGCAGCAGTTTCATTCTTATCCTTATTAATTACATTGCAAAATAATGATAATTGTATATCAAGTTTTGTTTGATGAGATGCAAGACTTTATTGAATTGTCACAAGTGACATTTGATCCTGTTCTATTGCTCAGAGTGCAGTGTTTTCAGTGCACCACTGCTGGCCACATAGGCAGGGCTGTTGAAATCACAGGGCCCCATACAGCCTACCTGACAGGGCCTCCTTCCCCCAGCCAAAAGTGACTGAGGACCTAGATTTATCAGTCCCTTTCTCTGTGGCCTCAGCTGCATAGAAGAATGAATAGGAAGCGCTCAGAGGCTTCCTGCTCATTCACAAACTGAAGCATAGTAAACAGTTTACTAAGCATCCATGATCAATGGACACAGTGAGTGATTCAGGAATGGAAGGTGCCAGTAAATGATATGATATTTACCAGCCCCTTCCCCTGCTCTCCATCATGAAACATTCCCCTGTGTGCCCACAGTAGCTGCTGGCAGGAGAGGGGGGAAGCCAGAAGTGCTGCAGGGGAAAGGGGCACACAGGGGGCCCAGACAGCAGATGGAAGGGGCGCATGTGCTATAACCAATCCCCCTGCCGTGCATCCAGAGGGAGAAAGAAGAGGAGAAGCTGGCAACGCTGCAAGCGGAGGCAGGAGAGGATCAGTGTCTGCAGTAAGACAATACAGCTGGACCTCCTGCTCAGTAGGTTCCCGGGCCCCCCTTTTGAACATGAGCGGGTCCGGACACAGTACAGGAGGGCTGACTGTACTGCCTTATCAGCGGCCCTGCACATAGGAAAGAGTTAAGAAAAGTGATCCACAACTCTTTACTTGCTCTTAAAAGTTTATTGGTTCTAAATAAAAGACATAATTACATGTAGCAAATGTTAACGTGTTTCAGCTTTGTTAGCCTTGTTCCCAACTACAGTATGTTTGCAGCCTGTGATTGCTCATCCTGCACCCGACTGCTCTGGGATATTTCCTCACCTCATTTGGGTTGTGGTACCAGTGGGCCTTAAAAAGCGTTGTTTGGCATGAAGTATTATTCCTTCTGGATGGTTTTTCATTTTTCTTATGAATACTATATATACGGTCCTTCATATCTTTGTTCATATTTTCCGCAATGAACACAATACGAGTTAAAAAGATGGTAACTGATATTTAAACTGTCATCTTGTGATAGGTCTTCTATATGTAAGAGTATATGGGCATCATTTTGCATGCCACCACACCAATGTGCCATCTTCAGGTTATCGCTCTCTGCTTATTTCCTGGATACTCTCTAATAAACTAGTCTGTTGCGCAGCTTAAGGTTTTTACCTCCCCTGACTACTATTGAGTAACACCTCAGAGACCATCGCTAGCAGCACCAGGAAACACTGGCAGATGCCCAAGAAAAGCATCACTAAGTTAATTATACAGTCTCCCAAGAGGTGTCATTTCTTCCTAGCACTCAAAGACTAGAAAACCTAGACACCACTGATGCCAACTGGCAATGTAGAGGTTAATGACAGGTCAACTTTAACACTTCATATGCATCGTTGGGGCATATGTCAAGCATTGCCAAATCACATTTTTGAGGGAGGAAAAAAGGCCTAGTTCTTGCTATTAATATAAAATATGCTGTTACAAGTACACTCACATGACCTTATACCTAGGCATAGATCACATGGTCTCTAGCTACCAGAAGCACTGTGGGAGTTTCATGTCATCAAGGTCTGCAGATGGCCTGCTGCTGTCATTTTCACAGATGCCTCCTTGCAGCGACTTCAGAGAATCAGCAAGGACATCACAGTGCACTATTGCTAAGCAGGAAGCCAGGCTAAATATGCACTAAGCAAATACAGCTGCCTAAGGCACACACATAATTACTAGGAATACATAGAAACCAGGTTTGAATACACGAACACGCAATGATATGTACAGTAGATAGATATTCTCTTTCATGGGCTATTCTTTAAACGCAAAAATAAAAATAGGCGACTTCTTCAACCAGTTTTGGGCCTTGGGTGTATCAGATATGCCCTAGAAAACATTAGTGCCGGTTCACATATATGCGATTCGGGAACCAGCGCAATTCCAGTGCGAAATCCTGCATCGCATGTCACCTGCCGGCGGTTCACACTGTCCTATGGTGTGGATGCGATTTCAGCCATACAATCTGTATTGATGAATTCGGATCCTACAGACATCGCAAGTGATCTGCACAGCACCTTTGGTGTACTTGGTACGCCCTGGACATCTTCCACTACCACAGCCCTGGAGCTGTCCAGGCCACTGTCTGTCTTAAAGGAGAATGCTCCTGTAATGAAATGAAGTCTGAAAACAATGGCAGCTTTCATTTATAAATACAGTGGGGGAGATTGACTAAAACTGGAGCACTCGGAATCTGTGCATGGTAGCCAATCAGCTTCTAACTTCAGCCTGTTCAATCAAAGTGTTTGTAAACCCCCCCTTTTTTTTTTTAATAAAAATGACAAACACGTCTATATATACCTGGTCTGTGCAATTGTTTTGCACAAAGCAGCTCCGATCCTATTCTTCTGGGGTCCCCTGCCAGCGCTCCAGGCCCCCCTCTTCATCAGGTGCCCCCACGGAAAGCCGTGCAGGTGCACTCCCAAGTCCCACTGCTGCATCCATTGACACAGACAGCAGGACTCGGCCCCACCCCCTGCGTCACTGGATTTGATTGACCGCAGCGGGAGCCAATGGCTCCTGCAACTATCAATCTGTCCAATGAGGAAAGAGATAGGGGCTGGAGCCGCTGCGCTTGTGCACATTGCTGGATTTGATCAGGCTCAGGTAAGAGGGAGGGATCTGGGGGGAGCTGCAGCACACAAGGTTTTTCACCTTAAAGAGGAACTGCAGTCTGCTCACATAATTTGTAATAAAAACATCTTTGCCATTCTGAAGCTTCTCTCCAACTACTTTGCTTATTATTTTAATATATACTGTAATTCTGTACTTGCCAAATATGTTGCAGAAATCTCCCTCCACTCAGTCTGGTGGCAGCCATTTTAATTTTAGGCAGCTGAAGCTGCAGCCTGTTCACTTCCTGCATTTACACAGACACACACCTCCAGCTCTGCAGCTCTCATTGGCCCTCTTATGACTCATAACCCCCTCACTTCCTGGCAAACTCTCACGAGAGTGAGAGCTGTGTATGATGTCATAAGCCTAGGCTTTTTACCAAACAAGAAACAGGAAGTGGGCTGTATATGGCAGAAAAAAAAATGTTTTACTATCCAAATTTCAAACAACAAGGGCAGAAGATTTAATAAATGGACAGCTGAAAAAATGACTCACGTTCCGCTTTAATGCATAGAATGCATTAAGGTGAAAAACCTTAAAGTGATTGTAAACTCTCGTTTTTTTTTCCTATAAAAATAACAAACATGTTATACTTACCTGCTCTGTTCCCGGGGATTTGCACAGAGCAGCCTAGATCCTCCTCTTCTCGGCTCCCTCCTCTGTGATCCTAGCCCCTCCCTCCTGTTTAGTGCCCACCCAGCAAGCAGCTTGCTATGGGGGCACCCAAGCAGAGTCATTTCAGACATGGAGCCCCAACCATGTGTCCATTCAGACATGGAGCCCCAACCCAGGTCCTCTCTCTCCCCCGATTGGCTAGCTGACTTTGACAGCAGCAGGAGCCAATGGCACCGCTGCTGTCTCTCAGCCAATCAGGAAGGAGAATGTCGGACAGATGAGACACTCGTGGACATCGCTGGACAGAGAGGAACCTCGGGTAAGTGTTACGGGCTGCTGCACACAGAAGGATTTTTATCTTAATGCTTAGATAAAGAAAACCTTCTGCCTTTACAACCCCTTTAAGGTTTTACAACCATTTAAACCTTTGGCAATAAAATCTGGGAGGAGATTGGTTTCTATCCAGAGCTGTACCAAATTTTGCATGCTCCAGTTTTAGGCTCGGTTCACACCCAAGACAGATCTGTCTCACATCAGGGTCCGGTGTGTGCTGGTTCACCATTTCAGCACGAAGTTTGGGCTGAATTCGCACCTGAAACGGACCAAAAGACGTGCAGCGTTTTGCAAAACACACCGGACCTTCTGCGGAGATATGTGAACCGGCTCCATAGAGAGCCGGTCAAAATCTCCTGCTATTGCGAATTGGATGCGGGACATTCCACATCCAATTCGCAATGGTGTGAGCCCAGCCTCAGTAACCACTTCAAAACCGGCCACTGTATATAAATGTCCTCACTTTGGGGGGGGATATCTGAATGATGCCTGTAGCTACAGACATCATTCAGATATCATTCTTTTCAGCCGGCGATTCTGTGCACGATAATAATGATCATAGTGGCAGTTCCGCCACCTGATCATTCTTATAGGCGATGGGAGGGGATGGCCCCCCTCTCCCACCGCCATCCGGTGCTCTCCTGTGCCATCGGGGGCCCGGAGAAAGAATCGGCTGGCGCCGGATGAGGACGATAGAGATGACTGGTGACCAGATGGTCACCAGTCATCTCTATGACCATCGGAGGCCCGGGCGCGACGTTATGACATCACGCCCGGGTACCTGGAAATAAACGAAGCCGCAATCTGCGGCTGTCAGCATGAGATCTGTGGTTTTTTTTCCCCCAATCTCATGCTTTCCAGCCTGGAGGAGAGATGTGGGGTCTTATTGACCCCGCATCTCTCCATGAAGAGGACCTGTCACATAGATTCCTATTACAAGGGATGTTTACATTCTTTGTAATAGGAATAAAAGTGATCAAAAAAAAAATGTAAAAAAAGAGTAAAAATAAAAAAAATTAAGTAAAATAAAAAAAAAAAAAAAACGCCCCTGACCCCAGTAGCTCGCGATCAGAAGCGAACGCACACGTAAGTCCCACCCACATATGTAAACGCCGCTCAAACCACATATGTGAGGTATCGCCGCATGCGTTAGAGCGTGTGCAACAATTCTAGCACTAGACCTCCACTGTAACGCTAAACTGGTAACCTGTAAAAAATTTTAAAGTGTCGCCTATGGAGATTTTTAAGTTATGAAGTTTGGCGCCATTCCATGACTGTGCGCAATTTTAAAGCATGACATGTTAGGTATCTATTTACTCAGCATAACATCATCATCCACATTATACAAAAAAATTGGGCTAACTTTACTTTTTTTGTTATTTTTTAATTCATGAAACCGTTCTATTTCCAAAAAAAGAGCGTTTGAAAAATTATTGCGCAAATACTGTGCGAGATAAAAAGTTGCAACGACCGCCATTTTATTCCCTAGGGTGTCTGCTAAAAAAACATATATAATATTTGGGGGTTCTGAGTAATTTTCTAGCAAAAAAAATGATGATTTTTACATGTAGGAGAGAAGTGCCAGAATAGGCCTGGTATTGAGGTGGATAAACAGTGTATTTTAACTAAATCTTTTATGTAAAGATTGAATAATTTTCCTTTGGTTTGCAAAAAAGAATAGTTTAAACAACCATACAAGTAAAAAAAAAACAAAAAAAACAAAACAAATAATTTCTAAATAAATTACCTATTTATCCCTCAGCCTTATGTAATTAAAGGATAAGTTTACTTTAAAAATACATAAATAAATGCACTTTTTTTTTGCAGGTATAAAAATGTGCATTTATTATTATTTTTTTTTTTTTTTTGCAGGAGCCTGTAAAGCATCTGCTGATCGCTGGTGCCATGCAGGTCTCCTACAGATCTGTGCGTGTATAGGCTTGCTTATACTTCCTACGAAGCTGATACATTCTGACAGGAAGACTCAATGAACTACCACAGCGCTCACAGCACCGTGATAGGTCATTGAAAACTACAAGCCGAGAGCCACAAAGGCTGTCAGACCTTGTAGTTTTCTATTCACAGAGCAGGGCTGGGTGGGCAGAGGCCGGGGCATTCATAACATGTTACCTGTTACACCCTGAATATGTGTGTAACAGGTAATGTGTTATGAAAGGTGACCTTATCCTTTAGCCCCCATTCACATCGGGCCGATTTGACATGCCAAATTGAAGCCTATTGCCGGCAACAGCACAGTCCGAATCGGTGCAATGCAGACTTTGCCGCGCTGCGCCAATTTCCAAAAGTAGTCCCTGCACTATTTTTGCTGATTTCAATAGATATCTGTACATGAATCACACAGATTTCTTTCAACTTGCCCCTGAACTTGCACTGAAATGCAGCTTTGAAATCGTGCGAGCTCAGCTAAACTCGCAACATTTCAAACCCGCCCTCAGTGTAAACAAGGGCTTCATTTGCCCTTTAGCCATAATTTTCCTGTTTACTTTTTTGTCGTTATTAATAGGATTTTTTTTTCTTTTATTTATCTGACTTTATTGATTTGATCAAACTAAAGTCTGGTCTGTCCTGAAAAAATGACACATATGACTTCAGTATCACAGGTGATGACAAAGGTCTTGCTGGAATCAATAGGCCCACATCTCACATGGAAAAATTGCTCTAATTCCTAAGAGGTAAACCTGGCAAAAGTTCCTCATCTTACTCTATCCAAATCAACAGAGTCTGTACACTATACAAAGTAAAGGCCTCCGTGCCTGAATGAAGAATTATCCAATTTGGGGTTTGATATTTTAGATATACTCAAGCTAGAGATTAGCTTCATGTAAATCTTACCAGTGTATATCAATGTATTAAAAACCATGATGCTATGAATAGTTCACAATTACATAAGCACATGGGGCAGCAATATTTGCCAATGACTCCAGTTTCCTTGCACACATGCTGGTAGGTTCATTGTCTCCTGTCTATATTGGCCCTAGTATGTGTATGTATGAATGTGAGTTAGGGGCTTTAGATTGTAAGCTCCTTGAGGGCAGGGACTCATGTGAATGTACAATGTATACAGGATATGTAAGGCTTCATGTACACTACAGCTTTTAAACTTGAGTTTAGGAGCTGTTGGCATTTTTTTTTTTGCCAAAGCTCCGAAACTCAACTCCATAAAAGCCTACGTATGTGTCAATAGGCTTTAAGGAGAGTTTAGGAGCAGCTGCGGTTAAGTGAGCTTCAACCTCCCTCTCCAGAACACAGAAGAATCGCATTCAGGGTAGGAACGTTTTGACTACCGACTGCGGCGTGATCTTGCCTCTTTTTCCCATGGCCACAGTAAATTAGGGCTGAAACGAATCGATTGACAGCTAATCGATTATGAAAATAGTTGTCAACTATTTTCATAATCGATGAATCGGCCAGCCGATTAGTTGGCCTGCATACAGAATGCAATATTTGTTTACATATCAGGAAATACAGTGCAGCACACATACAGCTCAGTACACCAGCCATACATGTCAGTAAGTGCCTGAGAACTTGTGAATGTGTGAGGAGCAATGCCTCATGGGACATGTAGTCCTGGGCAGGAAGTGAGTGGGTCTAAAAGGCAGAAGTTTTTTACCTTGCTATAGGGGCACACTATACTATAATTTGCAGCTTGCTATTGGGGCACTCCGAAGGCAGGAGGAGCCAGAAGCATCGGTGGGGGACCCCAGAAGATTAGAATCAGGGCTACTCTGTGCAAAACCATTACACAGAGCAGGTAAGTATAACATGTTTGTTGTTTAAAAAAAAAAATACTTTAAAGAATGTGCAGGGAAGATCAGCATCTGAACCTAGAGAAGGTGGAGGCTGATAGACTGGAGGTAATAGAAGGCATTACTATTACATTTAAAGTAAACCTTTACATGGAGGCAAGCCACATTACGTGGGAGCAGGGCACATTACGTGGGACCAGGGCACATTACGTGGGACCAGGGCACATTACGTGGGACCAGGGCACATTACGTGGGACCAGGGCACATAACGTGGGAGCAGGGCACATTACGTGGGAGCAGGGCACATTACGTGGGAGCAGGGCACATTACGTGGGAGCAGGGCACATTACATGAGGGCAGGGCACAATACGTGGGAGCAGGGCACATTACGTGGGAGCAGGGCACAATAAGTGGGAGCAGGGCACAATAAGTGGGAGCAGGGCACATTACGTGGGAGCAGGGCACATTATGTGGGAGCAGGGCACATTACGTAGGAGAAGGGCACATTACGTGGGAACAGGGCACATTTCAAGGAGGTAGGGCATATTACATGAGGGCTGGGCACATTACGTGGGAGCAGGGCACATTTCAAGGAGGCAGGGCATATTATATGAGGGTAGGGCACATTTCAAGGAGGCAGGGCATATTACATGAGGGCAGAGTACATGGGAACAGGGCACATTACAAGGGGCAGGGCTCATTATGTGGGAGAAGGGCACAGTGTGAAAGAGGTCTTAAAAAAAAAAAAAAAAAATATGATCTCTGAGTCTGATGATATTTACCAGATTCAACCTCCAATAGTATATACAGTATATCTCTTCTGTCTGTTATTCTCAGAGTGGATTATAGATTTTGCTCCTTAACCATACAGTTGGTTATTTACATTTACCACTGCATATATATTTTTAAAGAATAAATTGCCTTTTTGTTTTAACTTTACATATTAAATTATACACCACACTTTTTAAGGTTATTATCCAATTAATCAATTAATCGAAACAATAATCAGCCAACTAATTGATTATGAAAATAATCGTTAGTTGCAGCCCTACAGTAAACGTATGCAGGGTGTACATGAAGCCTTAAGCGCTGCATAAATTGTTGGCATTGATATAAATACCATTAATAATTAAATAAAATAATTACAAATGAATATCTCTACAGCCAGCCAAAACACACATACTTGGCCACTGGAGTGCCAAACTAAACAACTGTGTAAAATGGTACACTCTGCTTTCTTCAGTTATGGGTAAAGTAGTAAGTTCTGAACATAATCCAGGAACAGGTGCATCCGAGCTACTACCTCCTGTGCAATGCCTGGTGAGCCTCAAGAACACTCAGCCCATGAAGTCTCTGTAAACCTCCATATAATCCATGCAAAAAGGAGAAAGGCTGGTGCCATGTAAGTTGGCTAAAACATAGTTTCATTATTGCAAGTGAACAACAGTCAAAAAGAAAGGCAGCGCGTTTCGGCCGTCAGGCCTTAATCACGGCTGATGATATAAATTTAGGGCTCGACAAACCCTAGGTGCCAGATCACAATGACGACAAGCTATTGCGAGCTGGCGCCTGGGCTTCCATCCGAATGCTGCACACCGCCCCCACGCCCCCCAGCATTGCATTACATTCAGTGGAGCACATAAGAGACACATAGGATCTTTTAGATCCTGGATGTCTTATTAAAGAGAACCCGTCAAACAAAAAACAACAATAGGGGACAAAAAGTTGAAAAAATGTTTTTATTAATTGTTACAAAAAAGAGAACCCCCCCAACGCATGCGGTGGGGCACCTACACCTGAAAACGTTGATTGCGATACACATTACGTATCGCCGAGCACGCTGGAATTAGAGTAATAATTCTAGCACCAGACCTCCATCGTAACGCTAAAATGATGACCTATACGGGGCTTTTAAAGCATCGTCTATGGAAAATATATGGTACGGAAGTTTGTCGTCATTTCATGGGCGCACGCAAATTTAGGGTTTGACAATTTCGGGGCAACCTCGTCTTTTATATTTTTACGAAAAAACGGGTAATTTATTGCGTTTTTGTGCCTCCTAAAATTAAATTTTTATGTGTTTTTGCGGTAATATTGTGTGACACAAAAAATTGGAACTACCATTATTTTATTCTCTAGGGTGTCTGCTTTCAGTAAATATATATTGGGGTTTTAGGTCATCTTCAGGCCTAAAACAATTTTTTTTAGATTTTTTTAGCTGGCCCCTAGATTCAAAGCAAATCCATCTTGTGTATTTTGTTATGGATCATTTGGGAATGGGTCAAGCATGGTTCCTTGCTTGTCTGTCTAAACAAAAGTCAGTGCCACTTAAAGCGGAGTTCCACCCACTTTTGAGAGGTGGTCTTAAACGAAAGACCACCTCTCCACCCCTCGTTTTTGGATAGTAAAAATGATTTATTTTTTTCTAATAACACACCTTTTTATGAAGTACAGCCTGTACTTCATCCTGTCCTCGGCACAGGACGTCATATCCTCTTAATCAGCGAGCCCCCCCCCCCCCCCCCGCTGTCTTCTGGGACCTGTGTGTGCCCCAGAAGACAGCCGGCCATTTACAAAGCACCACGCGACTCGAGCATGCGCAGTAGGAAATGGGCAGTGAAGCCGCAAGGCTCCACTGCCGGTTTCCCTTAATTAGAACGGCAGTGCCTGCACCCAATCCGATGGACAGATCGGCCTCGGGGGTGGGGGGCGATATCGCGGGCTCCTTGGACAGGCAAGTGTCCTTATTAAAAGTCAGCAGCTACAGTGTTTGTAGCTGCTGACTTAAAAAAAAAAAATTTGCTGGTGGAACACCGCTTTAAAGAGATGCCAACAAGATGGCTTTTGCCTGCTACAGCTGTGGCACCCTTAAAGTGATGGTGGCTGCCATTGTCCACATTCTGAAAGCAGTACTAGGTCCATGGTACATAAACCAATGAGTATTGCTGAAGAGGTGTGCTGTATCCTAGGACTGGCTCTACTTACTGGAGCCGAGCAAAATCAGCCTCACTCCCAGGTGCAGGTCTCACCATTGAAAAGTTAGGCTACATTGACAATTTCTCTTTAAAATAACTGCCTTTGCTTTAGGTTTTAGAATAATTTCTATTCTCATTACAGGATATAAACTCGTATTACAAGATACAAGCCTACCTGGTATCTGAATGTAGGGCTGAAACAACTAATCGATTAATCGACAATCAATTGATTATGAAGTTAATCGATTACTATTTTCATAATCGATTAATCGGCCAGTAACATAATGGGGTTAATAAATAAATAAAATGAGCCCCTTTATAGTACAAAAAGAGCAAATAATCACTACTGTAAATATTACTTTCACAGTTTTACAGTAAAAAATGAACCCCTTACAGTAGTGATTATTTGCTCTTTTTTTTGTATTATAAAAGGGCTAATTTTAGTTTTTTAACCCCATTATGTTACTAAACGTCTTAGACCTGGTTCACATCTAAGTGTTTTTTGCAGAAAAGCACTACAGTTCATTTACATGGTTTCCTATGAGACAATATACTTCAATAGAGAAGCTGCAGAGAATCATGTAATGCGTTTTTGGAGCAATTTGTGTTCTTTAATCTGCCCAACAACAAATTGGCCAAAAAAAAAATGCAAAAACACAAATCGCAGCAAAATCGTGTGCGCAAAAATCAAAACGCACAGCAAAAAGCACTGCAGAAACAGATCAAAAGCAAAATTGCATAGGTGTGTACCGAGCCTTATGCTGGCCACACGGATCAATTTTCAGACGAAAAATCTTTGTACATTCGCTGAATGAAAGAATGTTGTTTGAAATTTTCACTTGTTTTTAACATTCTGTTTTTAAAATGAATGTAATTTCTGATTGAAAACCACATACACTGTCTGAAAATTCCTATGACCAAGAAGTTTTTTATTATTTCCAAATTTTCCCGTCACTGTGGTTGAAAATGAACGTCAATTTGACCCCACTAACGATTAGAAAATCGAACGAACGTTCTTAAAATGACATCTTTTTTTTTGAAGGAAGACATTGTTTTTAATAAAAAAAAATTGATCTCTGAGTCTGATATTTACCAGATTCACCCTCTAATAGTATATACAGTATATCTCTCCTCTAATAGTTTATACAGTATATCTCTTCTAATAGTATATACAGTATATATCTTCTCTAATAGTATATACAGTATATCTCTTCTGTCTGTTATTCTCAGAGTGGATTAGATATTTTGCTCCCCAACCATATAGTTGGTAATTTATATTTACCACTGCATAGAGATATTTAAGAATAAATTACCTTTTTTTTTAAACTTTACATATTAACTAAATTATACACCACAGTTTTCTCTTTTTAAGGTCATTAACCGATTAATCGAAACAATAATCGTCCAACTAATCGATTATGAAAATAATCGTTAGTTACAGCCCTATCTGAATGTATATCTTATAATGTATATAGGCAACAGCACAAAGTGTTACTAGCAAAAGCCAACATATAGGCATACATGTGTATAACAAAATATTAGAAAAAATATGAAAGCATAGCAAAACGCACACAAAAAAGTGCACCACTTTAAGACCCCCACCCAGGAAAACCTGTCGTCTGGAGAAAGAGAGAGAAACTAGCTATAATATTAGTGTAAGTCTGTCCACACAGATCTGCCAAAATCAATGTGATCCACACAATGATAAAAATCTTAACAATGCTTTATTGCAGACAATCACAATGCGAGACGCACGTGGGCTCCCTTGGAATCGTTCATCATTCTAATCATATGTGCTAATTATGTAGCAGATGTCACAGTAACTCCAGTGATTGCCATTCCATGCTTGATAATAGTTCCCATTAATGATCCTCTGCTGGAATGATTTTTCATGTTGTTGGAAAATCCTTTTGCTTGATATCTGCCAGAATATTTGTCTATTTTGCTGGGTTTTGCACATACAAGAAATGGAGTTAAAATTAAAAAAAAGGTTCTATGAATGGCTAGACAAAGATCTATCAGATAGTGCAGTAATGTAGTATTTCTTAACCTTTTTTATTTCTGAGGAAACCTTGAAGTCATTTTCATGCCTCAGGGAACCCCCTCCTAGGATTAGTCCATCAGGGGTCAATAGGAAAATACATTGGTGGTCAGGGGGAAGAATTGCTTCCCTTACACACAGCTTTAAGGCCTCATGCCCACTGGACGTTATAAAAAACGCCAGTAGCATTAGCTGTAGAAAGCTGTGGAATGAGTTTTGCAGCGTTTCTGCAGTAGCGTGTTTCACAGTTTGCGTTTTTTAGCTTTTTTCTTAGCAAAACTATACTCCCACTAAAGCTTATGGCTTAAAAACACTCATAAATGTTGAATGTTTTTCAGGGTTTTTGAGCTTTTTTCAGTGTTAGAGCGTTTTTACAGCTGATAAACTCCTCTCTTCTGGGGGTTTTTTTCCAGCCAGAAAACGCCCCTGCCAAAAAAGCTGATAACAGCCTATGTGTGCATGGACACATGGGATAACATGCTGGGGAGTTTATTGACTGCAGAAAAAAACATCTGAAGCCAAAAACCAGCAGCTGTAAAAATGTCCAGTGTGCAGGAGGCCTAAAGATCAATGGTGCCACATTACTGGATCTGCCAAGTGGTGATGGACCTGGATCTATCAGGCACCAGCAGATGAGAGGTCAATTAGTCACAGCTCAAGGAACCCCCCCAGAAACCTCTGGAGGAACCCTGGTTGAGAATAGCTGTAGCGATGTGTCAGTGATGACAACAGCATATGCTGTCATTCTATTACTATTATTATTCAGGATTTATATAGCGCCAACAGTTTACGCAGCGCTTTACAATATAAAAAAGGAGACAATTAGGGCTGCAACTAACGATTATTTTCATAATCGATTAGTTGGCCGATTATTGTGTCGATTAATCGATTAATCGGTTAATAACCTTAAAAAAATGTGTGGTGTATAATTTAGTTAATATGTAAAGTTTAAAAAAAGGCAATTTATTCTTAAATATCTCTATACAGTGGCAAATATAAATAACCAACTATATGGTTAGGGAGCAAAATATCGAATCCACTCTGAGAATAACAGACAGAAGAGATATACTGTATAAACTATTATCCTCAGATTTTCCGACGGAAAATGTGTGATAGGACCTTGTTGTCGGAAATTCCGACCATGTGTAGGCTCCATCACACATTTTCCATCGGATTTTCCGACACACAAAGTTTGAGAGCAGGCAATAAAATTTTCCCACAACAAAATCCATTGTCGGAAATTCCGATCGTGTGTACACAAATCCGACGCACAAAGTGCCACGCATGCTCAGAATAAATAAAGAGATGAAAGCTATTGGCTACTGCCCCGTTTATAGTCCCGACGTACGTGTTTTACGTCACCGCGTTCAGAACGATCGGATTTTCCGACAATTTTGTGTGACCGTGTGTATGCAAGACAAGTTTGAGCCAACATCCGTCGGAAAAAATCCATGGATTTTGTTGTCGGAATGTCCGATCAATGTCCGACCGTGTGTACAGGGTATTAGAGGAGATATACTGTATATACTATTAGAGGAGATATACTGTATAAACTATTAGAGGAGATATACCGTATATACTATTAGAGAAGATATACTGTGTATACTATTAGAGGGTGAATCTGGTAAATATCATCAGACTCAGAGATCAAATTTTTTTTATTAAAAAACAAACAATGTCTTCCTTCAAAAAAAATGTAATTTTAAGAACGTTCATTCGATTTTCTAATCGTTAGTGGGGTCAAATCGACGTTCGTTTTCAACCACAGTGACCGAAAAATTTAGAAATAGAAAACTTCTTGGTCAAAGGAATTTTCAGACAGTGTATGTGGTTTTCGTTCAGAAATTACATTCATTTTGAAAACAGAATGTTAAAAACAAGTGAAAATTTCAAACAACATTCTTTCATTCAGCGAATGTACAAAGATTTTTTGTCTGAATATTCTGGTCTGAAAATTGATCCGTGTGGCCAGCATAAGGCTCGGTACACACCTATGCAGTTTGCTTTTACGTTTAGTAACATAATGGGATTAAAAAAACTAGCCCTTTATAGTACAAAAAAAGCAGATAATCACTACTGTAAGGGGTTCATTTTTTTTTTTACTGTAGAACTGTGAAAGTAATATTTACAGTAGCAATTTGCTCTTTTTGTACCATAAAGGGCTCATTTTAGTTTTTTTTTAACCCCATTATGTTACTGGCCGATTAATCGATTATGAAAATAGTAATCGATTAATTTCGTAATCGATTAGTTGTCGATTAATCGATTAGTTGTTTCAGCCCTAGAGACAATACAGTTATAATACAATAAAATACAAGAGGATTAAGAGGGTCCTGCTCAGAAGAGCTTACAATCTAATAGGGTGGGGCAGGTGGTACAAAAGGTTGTAACTGTGGAGAATGAGCTGATTGAAGTGGTAAAAGATTAGTTGGAGACGTGATAGGCTTTCCTGAAGAGATGCGTTTTCAGGGATCACCTGAAGGTAGCAAGAGTAGGGGATAGCTGGATAGATGGAGGTAGCAAGTTCCAGAGGATGGGAGAGGCTCTGGAGAAATCCATTCTATGGAATCGACTATGTTTTAGCGTTCTACATTCATTTGTGTTCATCCGATAGGCACATGTTGCTAGGTTTCGTTACAAAATATTTGTTGGAAGTAGCTTCACTGCTTGCCGACTCGCAACAGTACATATACTGTGAACAGGCGGCTTGTACAGGCACCGTAACGTACCCGCACATCGCGGCTTTCTTCGGTGTTCAGAGCGCATGCCACGCAGGCTCAGTTGTGATTGAACACAGAGGGACTAAGGCCCGGTTCACACTGGTGTGAGATGGGATCCAACCTGTGACAGCAAAATCCCATGACATGTCAAATTCAAGGTTTCTCCATGGGAGCCATCTTAACTGATCCGACACAAGTTGCTCTGACTTTAGAAAAGGTTCCTGTACTACTTTGATACAACTTCAATGCCACAGAATGTAAAAAGTCACATTAAAGTGTTACTAAACCCAGGAGCCTGCATTCACTATATCTGGTCTCACGGTACACAGAACATGGAAATGCAACTATTTTAGTAAATATAAACTGATGAATACCTTTTCTCATCAGCAGTATATAGCAGCCTTGTGACTTCTATCAGTTCCTAGTTTAGATTGTAGGAGGAGTTTTTTCCCCTGATCCTCTGTCTGGACAGTGCTGATTGGCCCTTTGCTGATCACATGCACCCTCCCAAGAAAAAAAAAAATCTCTAGCAATACACACCAAACTGAGCATGTGCAGCCCGTCCCCTGGCACTGTAAATATCAGGTTATTTTTTTGGAGACAGTGGAAGAAGAGGAGTATCAGAGAGACAGGATCAAACAGCCTTTATACACAATGCAAAGGATTAACCCCTTAGGTTCCACAGGGAGTATAACAAGCATGCTTTACTGCATATACAGACTGATTTTACTGTTGTGGGATTAGTAACACTAAGTCGGATCAAAGTCGAACTGAAGTTGCAGGGCAAAGTCGGATCAGAAGTCGCTCGACTTTCATGTCGGAGCAATGTGAACCTGGGCTTAGTCAGCAGGTCCCGGGCCATGATTCATGGTTGGGACCTGCTGATCAGCTGTGTCCAATCACAGTCCAGAGTCCTGTGTTGACAAACACAGGGCTCTGTACAGAGAAAACGATCTCTAGTAGTGATCATTATGAAAAAAAAAAAAAAAAAGCACACATTACAAATTGTTGTCAGGCACACACTTAACCCCTTGATTACCCTGTGATATTAACCCCCTCCCAGCCAGTGTCATTAGTACAGTGACAGTGTACAGTATTAGATGTCAGTCAGTTCCCACAAAGTGTCAGTTAGCGTAAGATTGCCTGCCGCACTATCACAGTCCCACTATGAGCCACTGAACACTTCCATGAAAAAATTCCAGTATATATACACCATCGTTTTTATTGGATATGTTTTATAGAAGAAAAAAAATAGATTTTTTTCACAATTTTCAGTCTTTTTTCAATTAAATAAAAAAAAAATTAAAAACCCACTGATGATCAAATACCACCAAATGAAGCTCTATTTTTGTGAGAAAAAAAAAAATTTCATATTCAGATTTCATATGCAGAGACATCAGTTTCACATCAGTTTTCATGCGCGTCAGTTAAACTCATTCAACGAATCCAAGCCCTGCAAGCTGATATAACATGCACTGCATTGATGCATTCACACAATTCCACAGTAACCATGAGATAAAACAAAGTTCAGGAATATTTCTTTATCCCACTGTTTTGCAAATCTATGTACACTACAAACTGTATGATTGAATATGTTCCGATATCGCTGTTTTACTAACCTGACAGCTTGTTATTCTAAATAGGAAACCTTCATTTTATTTGCAAATATTAAAGATTCTAACTACCAGCAAGAATAAGTCCTTACATTTAAAGAGCACCTGTCATTTCAGATCCATCATGGCAGCACCTGTTAGCGGGCATCCACTCACCTGCTGCCACTTCCCTCACCTTGTCGTGTCACTGCTGCATCACCAGACATCCCATTACAGTGAATGGGACTGTCGTTGAGTCAACAGCGGGTCAGAGGAGGAGCCACTGCAGGACAGAGATGACAGTTGCTCTTTAAAGATTAGGATTTAAATCGAGTTCATTTAAATCAAGCCTTTTTACTAGCGATTTAAATTGACTTGATTTAAATCAAATCCACCCTGGTGCGACGGAACTTCAAGAGTTCAATGCAGTTTAGTGAATTGTAATGGACCACTGGAAATGACTGGTAATGCTGATTCATTCACATGAGAAACTCAAATGACAACAGCACAAGGCCAAATGTACCGGATTTTACTAGTCATATGTTGTGAGTTAAAACATCTTTCAGTATTGCTCTTTACTGCCTACTCACCAGCAGAAATGTGGCACGTGGTTTATAGACAGCCGCAGTAATATTTTACCTTTGCCTCTTAACATTTGGTCATGAAGACAGACTGGTTTCCCCCGGTCAGCACTGCCTTAGTGGGCTAAAGCAATTATGGTTTTTCATCTGATAAGAAGATGGCCAGGCTAGAAAACCTCCAACCGCAAATGTCCTGCACTCTGAAATAACTGGTGACACCCCCTCATCCCTCACCTTTCCATGAAATAAAAAATTATGTAGGGCAATCAAAGCTCTCATTCTTGCGCACTCTGTAGCGCAGGGGTGCCCAACCTGCGGCCCTAGATGGCTAGGAGCGCGGGCCCTAGACGGCTAGGAGCGCGGGCCCTAGACGGCCAGGAGCGCGGGCACTAGACGGCCAGGAGCGCGGGCCCTAGACGGCCAGGAGCGCGGGCCCTAGACGGCCAGGAGCGCGGGCCCTAGACGGCCAGGAGCGCGGGCCCTAGACGGCCAGGAGCGCGGGCCCTAAACGGCCAGGAGCGCGGGCCCTAGACGGCCAGGAGCGCGGGCCCTAGACGGCCAGGAGTGCGGCCCTAGACGGATAGGAGTGCGGCCCTAGACGGCCAGGAGCGCGGGCCCTAGACGGCCAGGAGCGCGGGCCCTAGACGGCCAGGAGCGCGGGCCCTAGACGGCCAGGAGTGCGGCCCTAGACGGATAGGAGTGCGGCCCTAGACGGCTAGGAGTGCGCGCCCTAGACGGCTAGGAGTGCGGCCCAAGATGGCTAGAAGTGCGGCCCAAGACACAAAGTTGTAAACTTACTTAAAAAATGTTTTTCTGGAATTTTTTTGTAAAAATGCATTTACACTTAGCGAAAACCTGTGCCTGAAGAAAAATTTGACAAAGTCTCTTTACTGGACTTTTAAAAGTTTTATCTTTTTATCGCACATGTCTATAAGCATTCTAAAGCCTCATATACACGATGAGAAAACCAGACGAAAAATTCCACTTTCAACGCGATCGTACGATAATCTTTTTTTTTAAAAATCTATATTTTATTTTTTCCAACAATTTTTATACATATAAACAAAACACACTATAATTGCATGTGCATCACAGAATATATCTTAACATAAATCAATGCTATTTTCATCCGAAAAAAAAAAAAAAGGAAAGAAGGCGGGGGTAATCCTCCCCCTCTCTAATTTGTCCATTCTACCAATCATAAAAAAAATTCTCTCTCTCTCTTTCCCCCCATGCAAAGATATAATTTCCCAGGGCAGAAAGTAGAGAGAAGGGGGAGGAAAAAAAAAGGAATTAGATTCTCTCTTCCCCTTCCACAAGCACACAACCATATTCCCTGGTGCATACAAAAAGGGACCATGGTTTCCATTTTAAATTAAATTTCTCCTATTTACCTTGGGTAATTGCAATACCTTTTTCCATAGCATACATATGGGCTATTTTTTTAGCCACATCAAGATCGAGGGGGTGCCTCCTGCTTCCATATGGCTGGGATACAGGCCTTTGCCGCATTCAAAAGATGAGAGATCAACGATTTTTGGTATTTACGTTTTGAAAGGTCTGAAAGATGGAGAAGGTATCTTGCTGGATCTCTTCCCAAATCATAATTTGTTAACGGTCTTGTAATGTCTCGCACTTTAGACCAGAAATCCACTAAGTTCCGACATGACCAGAAAATATGAAGCATATTACCCTCTGGCTCTCCACAGCGCCAACAGGTATTCGTCTTTTTTGGATAGATTTTCTGAAGTAATGATGGAACTTTATACCATCTTGTAAGGATTTTATAGCATGGCTCTTGGTAATTACTAGCTGTTGAAGAGTAGTGAGCAAAATATAGAATATGGCTCCGTTGCTCCTTAGAGAATGTATTATCTAAATATATCTTTCCCACTTCTCAAGGAATCTAGGAACAAAGTCCACAGGGAACTTTTTCCACGGGGAACTTTGATAGACAGAACACCCATCCCATGATTGGATGGGTGATCTGTCTATCAAAGTGCCCGGACAAAGAGGAGGGGCTGTATGTGACAGCGCATGGCGGGGAACACACAGCTATTGAAATGAAAGCTGTTATGTTCCCTTCACAGGCTGGCTGGCTGGCTGGCTGGCTGCACTGGGGACACAGGCTGGCTGGCTGCACTGGGGACACAGGCTGGCTGGCTGCACTGGGGACACAGGCTGGCTGGCTGGCTGGCTGCACTGGGGACACAGGCTGGCTGGCTGGCTGCACTGGGGACACAGGCTGGCTGGCTAGCTGCACTGGGGACACAGGCTGGCTGGCTGGCTGCACTGGGGACACAGGCTGGCTGGCTGGCTGCACTGGGGACACAGGCTGGCTGGCTGGCTGAACTGGGGACACAGGCTGGCTGGCTGGCTGAACTGGGGACACAGGCTGGCTGGCTGGCTGCACTGGGGACACAGGCTGGCTGGCTGGCTGCACTGGGGACACAGGCTGGCTGGCTGGCTGCACTGGGGACACAGGCTGGCTGGCTGCACTGGGGACACAGGCTGGCTGGCTGGCTGGCTGCACTGGGGACACAGGCTGGCTGGCTGGCTGGCTGCACTGGGGACACAGGCTGGCTGGCTGCACTGGGGACACAGGCTGGCTGGCTGCACTGGGGACACAGGCTGGCTGGCTGCACTGGGGACACAGGCTGGCTGGCTGGCTGGCTGCACTGGGGACACAGGCTGGCTGGCTGGCTGGCTGCACTGGGGACACAGGCTGGCTGGCTGCACTGGGGACACAGGCTGGCTGGCTGCACTGGGGACACAGGCTGGCTGGCTGCACTGGGGACACAGGCTGGCTGGCTGCACTGGGGACACAGGCTGGCTGGCTGCACTGGGGACACAGGCTGGCTGGCTGCACTGGGGACACAGGCTGGCTGGCTGCACTGGGGACACAGGCTGGCTGGCTGCACTGGGGACACAGGCTGGCTGGCTGCACTGGGGACACAGGCTGGCTGGCTGCACTGGGGACACAGGCAGGCTGGCTGGCCGGCTGCACTGGGGACACAGGCAGGCTGGCTGGCCGGCTGCACTGGGGACACAGGCTGGCTGGCCGGCTGCACTGGGGACACAGGCTGGCTGGCCGGCTGCACTGGGGACACAGGCTGGCTGGCCGGCTGCACTGGGGACACAGGCTGGCTGGCCGGCTGCACTGGGGACACAGGCTGGCTGGCCGGCTGCACTGGGGACACAGGCTGGCTGGCCGGCTGCACTGGGGACACAGGCTGGCTGGCCGGCTGCACTGGAGACACAGGCTGGCTACATCTGATGGGCACTGGTGAGGCTGCATTGATCTCCTGTACTGTCTCCTGATGGTCTCTGACCATCTCCTGTACCATGTTCCCAGTCTCTGACCATCTCCTGTACCATGTCCCCAGTCTCTGACCATCTCCTGTACCATGTCCCCAGTCTCTGACCATCTCCTGTACCATGTCCTCAGTCTCTGACCATCTCCTGTACCATGTCTCCAGTCTCTGACCATCTCCTGTACCATGTCTCCAGTCTCTGACCATCTCCTGTATAAAAATAATTTAAAAAAAAATAAGTTTCAGTATCGGTAGACTGAAGGCTCCTGAGTCACAGGTTTAGAAGTGGAAGGCCCTAGCCTGGCTAGGGCCTTAAAGGACCGAAAAGAGGCCACTACCTCCTTCATAGAAGTCATCAACTCTTTAAAAAAGAGGCAGTAGACCCAGAACCTGACGGAATACAATCCTCACAAAATAGTTTTACAACTATCAGAAAGCCTGGCTCTACAGTTTCCACATTTTTTCTTTATAGGTTTGTCAACCTAGAAAAAAAAAAAACGGAAAACAAAACCATAAAAAAGGTTTATACAGACCCCCCTGCAGCAGTAACTCTTTAACCACAGACAAGGGCTTACCTTGGGGGCAGTATTGGACCCGGATGCCTCTGCTGGCTTAACTCGAGCAGGTGCTCCATCCTCAGTCCTGTCCTCAAGTTCCATAGAAGAGAACGTAGGCCGGCTGGTGAGACTCCTCTGACTGCCACTGCACTGCTAAACTAGCCTGTCCTATGTCTGGCAGACTGTTTCCAAAGCAGCGAGTCCCCTGTACTGTACCACGCTGCGATCCTTTAAGAAAACAGCTTCCCGGAAATGGGGGGTCATGTCACTTCCGGTTCTAGCACCATCTTGCCGCATCACCGGAAGTCCTCCGACGACATTTTGGTACACCCAACTCGGGGAAGACACAAGGAAGATGCCTCTCCACACAGCTAGACGCTGGACCTGGGAGTTGCTGCTGCTAAACCACCAGGGAGGCAAGTAACCCAATACATACAGGGGGCCCATTTTGGTCTAAAAACATAGAAAAACACCCCACAACCAGCCCTGGATATCACCACAGATGGAGAGTCCACCAACCACAGTTAACAGACCTATAAAAAAACAACAAACATTACGGGGTGCTCCTAGAGGGTCTGGAAACACAAAACAATTGAGGGTCAGAGGAGAGGGAGAGGCCTTTTAAATTGTGTCCGATTTGTGTTTCCTGTAGAGGGCAGAGCCAATCATCTCTCAAGTAGCTGTCCTGAAAGATGGGGGGGGGGGCTGGACCACAGTAGTTCTTTTTCTTATTGAATGTAAAATAAATCTGGCTGTCACCATCACTAAGCTCGCCATAAGAATGAATGTAATATTCGGGAGCTGGCTTTGTGGTATTTTACTTCAATGAGAACACAGCTGGAACATAAGGAGCTGTTTTGTATGCTGTAACTCCAGAAGATTTGATGAAAGGCACCAGTGTTAATTAATACATTAATCTCAACCCAGCACTGAAAGCTGCAATCTGTGTTTATTTAAAATGTCTCAGCTCAAAGCCAATGAGGGCCATTAACCTTAAAGTTATGTTAATGGATCTTACACACAATGTGTGGCCCAGCTCTGTACTGCTCCTCTTGTCAAGCTCTTTGCAATGTCCTTGCAATAATTAAAGTGACTGTCACTCTAATATTTCATATTCCTGATAGGTGCCTGTGTTACCATGTAATTGTATGAAAAAAGTATCCTGTTCTCTTTGCACGGCTTCCTTTGTGGGAGATTCCCGGAGATCCTGCAAGGCCCTCTGCTTTCATATTTCAAACTGACTATTGTAGGCAAGGAAGCACATCCCTCCCATTCTACTTAGGAACACAGCCTGCCTGTACTCCAATAGTCAGACCTATGCTGACACGCCCCCCCTGCACAGCTCTTCACTGGGAAGATCAGTGTACTGCTGTTTGCCGTTTCTCTGCCTCTTACTGACACTCAAATATCCCCCCCACCCAACACAGTCTCTCCATCCCCTCACCTCTCTAAGCCTCTTATGCGGCTGAGAGCAGAGCTCATGTGTTCACTTAAATAAAAAACAAAAAAATGAAAAAGGCATTTAGAAATAAATATACATTTTATAGAAGATTTGCTATTGGGGGGCACTCGGTGTGGGGGTGGAGCCAGGACCATAAAAAGAAGAGAAGAGGATTGGGGCTGCTCTGCGCAAAACCACTGCACAGAGCAGGTAAGTATAAAACAGGTTTTTGTTTTTATTATTCTTTCCTTTTGAATCACTTAAAAACAAAAAAAAATAAACAATTTAATACAAGATGACGACATATGCACTTATGAAGTCATGGATCATCCAGATGTCCTTGCCTGCCTAATGCCGCGTACACACGGCCGGACTTGCCAATGGGCTAAACTCCATCGGCATTTCCGACAGAAAGATTTAGAACATGATCTATATCTGAGTCCGTCGGAAATGCCAACAGAAAAAGTCCGATGGGGCATACACACGGTCGGAATATCCGACCGAAAGCTCCCATCGGACTTTTTATGTCAGGAAGTGCGGCCGTGTGTACGCGGCATAACAAGATGCTATAATATTTTTTCTTTTATTAGAAATTGGTTAGGACACCATCCAGAACAGTGTGCCAATACGCAGACTACTTCCACCAGTGACCTGCGTGGGTATGTTAGTGCAGGCATCTGTGTATGCAGACAGATGTGCACTTGCATTTAAATCCAGAACTGGCACCAAACGCCCTATTTAAAGGGAGAAACAGTGACAGACGTTTGCTGAACAACATTTAGCTTGTCTGTGACCTGCGCCTCCCTGTATCCTGATCCTTGTGTATATCTTGATTTCCTGTTACTGAATCAACTTGCCTTTGGATTCCCTTCTGTCCTATTCCTGGTTGTGACCCAGGGTCGTTTAAGGATTCTACCGATCAACTTTATATGACCCTGGCTTGGCTGCTGACTACTCTCATCTTCAATCCTACTGACCACTCATGTATGCCTCGGCTTGGCTCCTGACCTCGACTTTGTTACTCCAGTTCTTTCCTGCTGGCCATATCCTGTATCGCCTTCGCCTAATGCGGGCATCAGCACCCCGCCAACTGCTTGGCCTGACCTGCTCTTGTACAGTGTCCTTTTGTTTCCCGCTGAGACCCTCATCTCCCTGCCTGAGAGTTATCCCGCTGTTCACCTTCAGGAGCAGCCACCAGTGAACTGGTCTATGGGCACCTATGCCCCTTTGTGCCTTGCACTGCCCATCAGCATCTCCAGGGGTGTTCAGACCAAGGCGGCAAGGGAATTCCCCTGCTCTCATCTTTCTTTCATAGCGCTTGATGTCTTGACACAAGACAAAGCTTTACACCTTGCACAAATGATGTACTCTGTTCTCGTCTTTGAACTGTTAACTCTTCCACTTTTAAAGCACGGGAAACCACAGCTCAGCAAAACCATTTAGAGATGACTAACAAAAATATCCTGGACATGCAGGATATCCTCCTCTGAAGGAATCACCACTGAACCTGGTAAGAAGAGATAAGAATACAGCGGAAAAGGAGTCAAAGCAAAAAAAAAAAACCCACACCAATCTTATTTCTTGACATGGCTACCTGACCCAACTCTCCATGCTGCAATATCACCTGCTCATAATAATAGGTTAAATGCAAACTATGCAAGCATTCTGGACTAGTTGGTATAAAGCAGCCCATGGATGAATTCAATTTTTTAAATTCAGGGCCAGTTCACACCAGATGCAGTTTTGTGCGCTTGTTTTCTGCACAAAATGCATGCACAGTGTTTTCCATGTATTCCAATGGCTCTAGTTCACATCATGCAGTCAGTATCTGCACCGGAAACTGACTGCATGGTGTGAGCTAGAGCCATTGGAATACATGGAAAACACTGTGCATGCATTTCTAGTGCAGAAAAAAGCGCTTGGAACTGCATCTGGTGTGAACTGGCCCTCAACCAGCATGTTTAACGGAAAAAAAAAAAAAAAAAAACTGACCCTGCTGTGCCTTTGTATTCTAACAGCGGGGAAACATCCCAGTCGTCAGAATACACTGATCAGAACTGCTGGCTATACCCGGCAGAGCTGATAGAGCAGTAGATCAATTATACTATAAAGGGATGGAGCAGACTATAACCCAGGATATACTCACCTGAACTCACAAAGTATTTATTGGGTTTTGTACAGGAGTACAAAAGTTATTGTATATAATGCAGTAGTATAAACCAGCCCCAGTGATCTTTGATCTTTTCCATGGTGTCCAGGTTGCTTTCTGTCTCTCAAATGTTGCCCACCCCTTCTCCTGGGTAATGCTATGTGGTCAGATAACATGCAAATTTTGCTCAGAAGAATTCTAAATGAGCAAACAAATGACAATCCATTATTCTAACTCGGCAGACATCTTTGTTATGGTTGGTGTATTCTTTAAAGCCAACAATTAATCTAACAAGACAATGTAGGTAGTTGTAGCGACACAATATTGTAACTGTGGGTGACAACATGACCGCACAAGAGATCAACCACAACAAATCGACAAGTAAATAAATAATCAAATGTCGCTGACATAACAGCCCTTTTATCTATGGAAAATTGTTATTCCAAAACATACGACACCAATGCCAAAGCAATGTAGAATGTACAATCTCCACCTTCAAATACTGTTGATGCCAAAATCCACTGCGGCTCCACTGTTTAAGTCAAAACGCCAAATACCAACCTGATATTTCCTCTGTGCGTGACATTGTTTTTTGTACACACAAAACAGTACAAATGCCATAAATGCCATATCTGATAATCCCCCGTCCCAAATGAAACATAGATAGAATAACTGTGCTAAAGCTATTTGAGGGCCCATTCATGCCAGCGGGTGTGCATCATGCCATGAGTTGTGTAGGGGCGATGCAATGCATTGTTACTACACATTGCCCTGTTTACCTTTTATAACGTGTAGTGCATAACAACATGCCAAGCAAAAATTCTTCATGCCCTCCTTCTTTCTAGTGTACTGGGGAGAACTTAAAGGGCAATCTGCCTTGTCCATGCGTTGGGACTGCACTGGGCAATACTAAATAACGCAGCACAATGCATGGTGTGATTGGACCATACCATATCATATACAAATTAGAATTTAAAGTAAAGGTTTTTCAAATAAATGTTGGGCTGTCATTTGTGATCTTCTTTAGAAAATGCTAGCTCCTTGGTTTCTATACTTTACAAGTCACCAATCTGTTCCTGCTCACGATTTAATGTATAGAAGGCAGCATGCCAGCCAGGTAACTAGCATTTTCAGAAGCAGAGGTCCACGATGGAAGTCACTATGTTCATCTAATGACATCCCCTTGTGGGAAAGAAAATGTACTGTTTTGGTGTCTGCATGTTTCTAAGGGCCCATTCACACCACAGCGTGTGCGGTATTATGCCCATAAAGCACATGTACATGTGATACATTGTTAACATGCTTTGCAGTATTCTATTATTTCTTTTCAAATTGTCACATTGTCATGCACTGCAGAACATGGTGATACATTACAGCACCTCAAGACACTCTACCCAAAAATGCAACGTGACCAAATCTTTCTTTAGCATGCCACTGGTTTGAACTGAAAACAAATTGCATAAGGTAAATCGCTTTGCTTTTGAGTTGCGACTGAGCAGCCTTTTTTGACTCTACTTCTCCTGTAAGTCACAGAAGTGCAGTTAGTTCTACACTCTTGTGACATGTTTTCAGGTCCAGGCTCTGAAAAGATCCCAATCATATAGTCAGGATCTGTCCAGAAGCCTGGACCAGCAGCTGGCTCAGCCTCCGAGTGAGCTGCTGAGAGCCTGAGCCAGCCGCTCCTGCCTGCTTCACAGCCCAGTGCTCCAGTGAGCACTGGAGGGCTAGAGCAGAGAGCCGGTGACCAGCTCTCTGCAGGCTGAGGACCAAGAGCTGAGCTATCAGTAGTGTTTGATCACTCAGTTCTCAGTCTTATGCCCCGTACACACGGTCGGACTTTGTTCGGACATTGCGACAACAAAATCCTAGGATTTTTTTCCGACGGATGTTGGCTCAAACTTGCCTTGCATACACACGGTCACACAAAGTTGTCAGAAAATCCGATCGTTCTGAACGCGGTGACGTAAAACACGTACGTCGGGACTATAAACGGGGCAGTGGCCAATAGCTTTCATCTCTTTATTTATTCTGAGCATGCGTGGCACTTTGTCCGTCGGATTTGTGTACACACGATCGGAATTTCCGACAATGGATTTTGTTGTCGGAAAATTTTATATCCTGCTCTCAAACTTTGTGTGTTGGAAAATCCGATGGAAAATGTGTGATGGAGCCTACACACGGTCGGAATTTCCGAAAACAAGGTCCTATCACACATTTTCCGTCGGAAAATCCGACCGTGTGTACGGGGCATTAGAGGCGGCAGGGGACCGCTGCCCTCCTGTATGTACCTGGTAACATGTCACTACTCTAGCACTGTCTCCAGCACCACTCCTCTCACTTCCTGCTATCACAGAAGAAACTAAAGAGGAAGCAGGGGCGTGGCTTACCTGCGTTGTGGGTGTCTACAAACGCACACACACACACACACACACACACACACACACACACACACACACACACACAAGTGCCTCCTTAGCATCCAGCTTGCAGCAGGAGGCCCCTGGAGGAGGGAGGAGCTGACAGCACCAGCAGCTTCACTACCAGAAAAGGAGGAAAGCAACTTTTCCTTGCAATATCATTGCACAAAGCAGGCAGGTTGATCATCTTTTTTATTACATTTTTTTTTTTAAACTTCAGTATCACTTTAAAGCTGTATAAAACGCTACACAATTTTCTTTTTTTACCCCCCCCCGCATGTTAATGCAATAATGTGCTCCACATATGCACCACATACTAGCACATTATGACAGTCTTGCCTTTCAAGCAGAGCCCTGAGCAATCACCGCCAGTTGAATGGTCAGGGCGTGATGACTCCACTCCCACGCATAGTAGTCACTAGCATAGCACGGTGCTCTCTGCATTCACAGCACAATCAGCGTGCCCTAAATGCAGTGTATTGCTCATGTGCAGTGACGTCATTGGCTCTTGTGCTGTTTAGCAGATATTCACTGTATCTACAGGTAAGACTTACTATAAGCATACCTGTAGGACAAAAATATCATTTTAAGTGGAGTATCACTTTAAATAAAAGAAAATATTACAGATGGATTCTTACAGTCCATAATGTGAACAACTGAGTCATGAGCAGTGAAATGTTTTAGGACAGGGTTTCTGTACTATATGTGCCCCTTGAGAGACATCTGACAAGCTGTTAGGGGATAGTTGCGGTTGTTACATTTAAAAAGTTTTAGTTTCACATAGTTCCAGTATTTGCTATGACTTGAAAGTGAAAGTGTCACTTACAATTCTACTTCCTCTTCCTTTCTCTGTCCGGGTCCCAAAGGTGCTGTTCTTGGACCTCTTCTACCCTGGGTCATTTGATTCCCTCCCATTACTTCTAATACTATTTCTATGCCGATGACACCTGAATCTAATCTCTCTACCCCTTCAGCACACTCCATCAGTCTCCTCACACATCACTAATTTACTAACAGACATATCAGCCTGGATGTCACCTCACTTCCTCAAACTCAATCTACCCAAAACCGAACTCCTAGTATTTCCTCTCTCACATGCCTCTATACCTGACTTCTTTGTCAAAATCAACGGCTCATCATCAGGCCGTCCCCCCATGCCAGGGTTCTAGGTGTAATCCTGGACTCTGAACTATCCTTTAATCACCACATCCAATCGCTGTCCAAGGCTTGCCACCTCAACCTCCGCAACATCTCCAAGATACGCCCCTTTCTAACCAATGACACCACAAAGCTTCTAATCCACTACTTGGTCATCTCTCGTCTCGATTACTACAACTCCCTCCTCATCGGCTTACCCTTACATAGGATATCCACCCTTCAGTCCATAATAAATGCTGCTACCAGGCTCCTCCACCTTACCAACCGCTCTGTATCTGCTACTCCTCTCTGCCTATCCCACCACTGGCTCCCGCTCACCCAATTAATTCAATTCAAAATACTAACAATAACTTACAAAGCCATCCACAATTCAGCCCCCAGCTACATCGCTAGCCTAGTCTTAAAATCCCAACCAAATCGTTCTCTTTGTTCTCCCAAGACCTCCTGCTCTCTAGCTCCCTTGTCACCTCATCCCATGCTCACCTCCAGGAATTCCCCAGAGCCTCTCCCATCCTTTGGAACTTCCTACCCCAATCTGTCTGATTATCTCCTACTCTGTCCACTTTCAGACGATTCCTGAAAACTCACCTCTTAAGGGCTCATGCACAATGCAGCTCAAAGGAGTGGCTCCTACAGGCTATTAAGTTCTTTTGAGTTCTTATTTCTTCTGCCTAGAAACTCCCCTCCATGTTAGCCAATGAGTGTATGCACACTAGGGCTTTTTCAGGCATATGCTCCTTCAGGCAGAAAAACCCCCCACCAAACCCGCGTTTTTGAGAGGAGCTAGTGCCCCAAAGAGCTCAAAAGCGCATGGAAACACCTGAAAACGTTTCTTCCAGCTTTTTGTTTTGTTTATACAGTGGTTAAGAAAATACTATCTAGGAGGGTTCGTGAAAAAAAAAAAAAAAAAAACGCTTATGCTCAAAATGCGAGTAAGAGAACAAAAAAGAACAAGCTTCTTCAAGCTTTTATAGGCAGAAATAAAAGGCCTCAAATGCTGTAAAAAAAGCAGCTTTTTTTTTTTTTTTTTTTTTTTTTTTTGAGCTGCAGTGTGCATGAGCCCTTAGAGAGGCATATCCTGCCTCCACCTAACTGTACATTGATTTTCTGCACCAGCCCATCCCCCACAGTTATCATCTTTTGTATCTCTTGACCCTCCCTCTTAGGATTGTAAGCTCTAATGAGCAAGGCCCTCTTATCCCTTCTGTATTAAACTGTATTGTAAGTGTACTGTCCGCCCTTGTGTTGTAAAGCACTGCATAAACTGTTGGCGCTATATAAATCCTGAATAATAATAATATTATACACAGAGATCTAAATTCATTCCTTAATTCGTTTTTTTTTTTTTTTTCAATGAATGCTGCAGGGTAACAACCATACCCCTGCTGCAGCAATAGAAATGAGACTTTTGGACAGGAAGGAGGACAGGAAATATAACAGGGACATTGAAGTCCATGTAGAATGCAGTTCTCCATAGAGCATCTAGATCAGTGTTGATTGTATCAATGTTGACAGAGACACATTTAAGAAGTCTACATTTTAGCTGGAAAAGCTACTACTCTGTGGTCAGCACAATTACTTTATTCTGTGACAGTAAGCCGAGCTTTATGATTATTAGTCAATATATTGGGTGGGGATCGGCTTACTTGCGTCAGCTTTACTACAGCCAATAGTTCTTCACAAAGCAGAGACTGTAGCAGAGTTTACACAATAAGCTTTACCTCTGGTGTGATCCACACCTTACATTATATTTTCTATGTTCCTTATCAACCATTGTTAGCACAGTCTACAAAACAGGTTACGCATGTCAGCATTATCAAATGGCAGGCTACGGCATGTCTTCATGAAACGTACGTAATAAATAACATACAGTATGAACCTTAATGGTTTTTCTAGAAAGAGATTAGAATTTAGGGATAGCTTTTCCATATACGCATTTATAAAAGGCACTAAGTGTATCTAATGGTCTTCCCCCTCTCTTGACGCTGCTGACCTGTATTTCAAAAAATGACAGCTAAAACCCCTTCTAATAGATGAGAATTCCTCAAGGATTCAGTCACTAAGATACAGGAGTCATTTCTTTACACATGAATAATCTCATCAAAACCTTCCAATAAATGGCATCATTTTAAAATAAAAAATAAAAACCTGCAACAAAGACCTTTTCTACTGACCTGTCCCACCACCCATTCCTCAGATTCTTGCTCTGTTCAAGAGATACGGCCTCCAGCAGAATCTTTACATCTGACACTTCCAGGAGTGTCAAATGACTGTATCACCCATTGTGTGCTGCTCTTGCATCCACCAGGGGCATAGAACCATATTAGATTGTAAGCTCCTTGAGGGTAGGGACTGATGTAAATGTATACTATATATGTAAAGCGCTGCGTAAATTGACAGCGCTATATAAGTACCTGAAATAATAATTATATTATATATATATATATATATATATATATATATATATATATATATATATATATATATATATATATATATTTTATTACATTTTGACTTTTTCAAGACAAAGATAAACACTAGACTGCTTATATAAATACCGTAACAGACCAGTATGGAAGATCCGCAAACTACATGAGCACTAGAGTAGATCCAGCAAGGCAGCGTCAAGTAGTAACAACGTTAAATCCAGTCTAGCTGCATAAACATGATCATTTAAATAGAAGAAGAACGCTCCTGATATTTCAGGACCCAAGGAAGGAGTCCAAAATCCTGCACTACATATTTTTTTAAAGCACCAGTATGGTCTTGGTACCCTGTCCATGATAAGCGATTTAACCATTCACACATGAAGCCAGAAAAAAAAACGACAACACAAATTCCTTCAAGCGATTGTAAAGCTTTGGTTTTTTTTAATAACAAACATGTCATACTTACCTGCTCTGTGCAAGTTTTTTTGCACAAAGCAGCCCCAATCCTCCTCTTCTGCCCCCCCCCCCCCCCCTGGTGGTCCTGGCTCCTCCTCTTGAGTGCCCCCATGGAAAGGCGCATTCCATGGGGGCACTTGTGCAGGAGCGCTCCCGAGTCCTGCTGCTTCATCCATTGAGGGCTTTGGGGGGCTGCTGCAGCACAAAAGGTTTTTCACCTTAAAGGGGTTGTATGGGTTTGTTTTTTTTTTTATTTTTTAAATAACAAACATGTCATACTTACCTCCACTGTGCAGTTGGATTTGCACAGAGTGGCCCCGATCCTCATCTTCTGGGGTCCCTCAGCGGCTGTCTCGGCTCCTCCCCCACAAGAGCTAACCCCCCTCTGGGAAGCGCTCTCCCAAGGGGGTTAAGCTTGCGGGCGCGCTCCCGTGTGATACAGTCGGCGGCCGTAGCCGCCTAGTGTATCACTCGGCCCCGCCCCCGCAAGCCGCATCATTGATTTGATTGACAGCAGCGGGAGCCAATGGCTGCGCTGCTATCAATCATCCAATGAAGAGCCTACAGGAGCTGGGGGAAAGCAACACGGGATCGCGCCCACGGAGATTCGGGGCTCAGGTAAGTAAAATGGGGACTCGGCAGGGCCGGAGAGTGCAAGGTGTTTTTTCACCTTAATGCATATGATGCATTAAGGTGAAAAAACACAAAGGTTTACAACCCCTTTGATGCATAGAATGCATTAAGGTGAAAAACCGTGAGGGTTTACAAGCCCTTTAAAGTGGTTGTAAACCCTTACAGACCACTTTTTGCTACAGGTAAGCCTATAATTAGGCTTACCTGTAGCTACCCCGGATATCTCCTAAACCTGCACGGTTTAGGAGATATCCCCTGTATTTGAATGTGCCGATGTCATCGGCACATGCGCATTGAAGCAAACTGAAGCAATGGCACGTACGTGCAGTTTGCTTCAGTAAGTGTGCCGTTACCAGCGGCTCCTGCGCGCATGGGAGCAACAGCGGACAGTGTCAACTTGTTATTGATTGCAAACACCGGCTGCTTCTACTGCAAAAATACATTGAAGTACAGCTATGACAGAGTGTAAATGAGCCCTTATCTAAATCTTATTTTTTTCAGTTTTGGGGAGTGAAAGCGAACCCGTCGGATTGGTCAGTCTGTGCCCATAGGCATGATTTACACTCATGTGCTGGTGATAACGTTGTCGCTGTAGCAGGAAATGAGTGCAAATCCCCAGTGGAGACGCAGGCAGTATATTTTCCCTCTATTCTTGTAATAAAATTGTCAAAGGGACGGGAAGTAAAAAACGTCTCTAAGAGGAACAAAGACAGAGATAAAAACCTGACCTGTCTTACACATAAAAAAATGTGTATGTAAAAAACAGTATTTGATTAGATATATGCAAGTCTGCCAAACAACCACTCAGCATGCAAATCTACAAAATGTATTGGCCAATAAAGAAGCACATGGGCAGATCTGTCCAGAGTTCAGCTTAAAGCCTTGTTATCAGCGTGTCCTGGAGTTTCCACACATTTTCCATTACAAGACCTATTTATAAAGAAATCTGTATGACTAATAGCTGGCACAAGAAAAAAAAAAAAAAAATCACAGTTGTGTGTGTGGCCGCACTGTTTTTCTTTCATAAAGCTGGAGAAAGAAAAAAAAAAATCACATGACATGAAAACTAAAATCAGCTCCCATTCATTTAAAAGAGAAGCATGGCCAAAGTTTTTTTGGCTATGCTTCTCTTCTGGGTCACAGGAGTGCACTTAATTTGCTTTCCTGTGACCCAAAGTCAGCTGATGTCACCGAGCCAATCCAGACTCTGGAAAGATCCCAACCATAATGCCTTATGGGCAGCTAAGAGCCTAAGCTAGCTGCGCCCACCCCCTCTCCTGCCTGGCACCCCTGTGAGCATTGCATGAACAGAGTGGAGAGCGGTAACTGACAGTCACCACTCTTTGCTCTGAGCAGACTGAGAAATCATCGGTCATGTGATTGGTCAGTTCTTGGTCTTAGAGCCAGCTGATGTGATGGAGAGGAGTAAGTGTGTACCCCCAACTTCTCCTTTAAAGTGACATCAAAGGCTTTTTTAAAAAAATTAAATAAAATAACAAACATGTTGGGTCCCCCAGCGGCTCTCTTGGCCTCTCCCTCCTGCGCAGTGACCCCAGAGCTAGCAGCTTGCAATGGGGGCACCCAAGCAGGCTTGCTCCCAAGCCGCTGCTCTGCATGTCCATTCACACACACAGCCTGACCCTGCCCCCTCTCTCTCATCAAAGGCTCACTGGCTGTGATTGACAGCAGCAGTAGCCAATGGGCAATGAGTAGAGAGAGTCTACGGAGAGCCGAAGCTCTCATGCACATCACTGGATCGTGATGGGGCTCAGGTAAGTATTAGGGGGGCTGATGCACAGAGAAGGTTTTGTACCTTCATGCTGAACATGCATGAAGGTAAAAAAAAAAACCTTGAGCTTTTACAACCACTTTAAAAAGTGACACTAAACTCTGGTTTAAATAAAAACTCAGTTCAAGAATGCTGACTTAACACAGAAAAGAGCCTTCCTATTGCTCACGGCCTTCTCCAAATTTCCAAAGTCTTTTTTGATTGCAGCTATGATCCAACCTCCTGTTAGAGGGTATCTACATTCATTCCCCATGGTCCCTTTGTATGTAGGAATATAGCCATCCTCTTTTGCTTGATCCTGAGACAGACTAAGGACTATGGGATTTGTAGCGTGCATAGAGCAAACCACAAAGAAAGTGTACTGCTCGATCCAAACAAAAGAAAGGGAGGGGGAAAAAGTGAAGTTCAGGAGCTCACGGAGGTCGTTAAAAGGAGGCAGAAAAACAGTGGCAAAAATACTTGTGGCTGCTGCTGGGTTTTCACTAGTAAGCTTCTTTACTTATTAGCATAATATACTGAAAAAAAAAAATCGACGTATTTAGTGAAATTGCACTTTCATCCAAAAGCAAGTTCACGAATGAATCCCCAGTAACATTATAACTGCCAATAAACGTAATGTCAAAGCTTAAACTTGTAAAAAAAAAAAAAAAACTTTACTGTAAAAGGATAACTTTGTTGCATTACATTTGCTAGGTAGAAATGACCACAGTCATTTCCACACCATCAGGCGAGCACATCCTCCACAATACTTTCTGATGAAATATAGGTCATTACAATAAGCGCCTCTTACCATATTTGCTTTAGCTCAACCTTTTTTTTTTTTTTTCCTCTCTCTGCGAAGGTTGTTATAATGCAGTAAGAAATACTATTTTTGTAAGCCCAGGTTCACACTGCTGCGGGATTAAAATTGTGCGTGAAACTCGCCCGATTTAATACCTGCATGTCAGCCCGACGATTCCAGAGACATCTGTGCGGTTATCTGCACAGATGTCTATTGAAATCGCACCTGAAATCGCCAAAAGTAGCACAGAAACTACATTTGGGAATCGGTGCAGCGCCGCAAAGTCGGCGTCGCACCGATTCGGCAATAGCCGCCGATTTGGCATGTGATTTGACATGTCAAATCGCATCAATGTGAACCAGGGCTGACATATAGAAGGATGAGCACGGACACATTCAAATCCTAGTTCGAAGCCACGTGAGTGAGCACACCAAGAACCAGTCACCTGTGCTGGGCCGATCATTGGTGGCCGGTCATTTTCCGCCCTGTGTATACAGTCGGCCAAGTACAGTTCTAAGTGCCAACCAAGGTGCACAAATGAAAGATGCCCAGACTGGACTAAACGCAAGACGTATATGCAGAAATTTGTGGAGCTGGCACACTTCTATGTCTTATGCTCTATTCCACATCTGGCTGGTTCATTTAGAAATTCCTACAGGCCCTCGTAAAGCAGAATTCCACCCAAAAGTGAAACTTCCGCTTCAAGGCCTCCTCCTCGGCTCCTGTTTGTGAAACTGAGCTTTTGGGGAGGGGACCGGGGACCCGATTTTGACAGCTACTTGCTCCCACTTCCATTATGGTCACCTAGGCGATCGGAAGCTCTCCAACCCGAAGTCTTCTGGGACACGACAGGTCCTAGAAGACTATGGGACCCGTCACACCAGTGGGCACCCTGCTGTGAAGCCGCAAGCTGTCACAGCTGGGTGCCCACAGTAGAGATGCCAGCACTGCCGAAGGAGGACATGGCGAGAACACAGCAGAGGTGAGTGCAACGCTGGATCGTGGGACTGGTGACTGGCTGTTTATTAAAAGTCAGCAGCTACACTTTTTGTAGCTGCTGACTTTCAATAAACAAAATAATTACTGGAACTCCACTTTAAAGTTTATTTCCACAAAAATGCATAAATTTCCCCATAAACGTCACTCTTTAGGCACCATACACACGGGCGTTTAGCCATGGTGAGAATCCCAGCGGTAGGAACCTGAAATTGACAGCTGTGACTGCCCATCCTGTACGCTGCAATCACAGGCTGTCCATAGCTGGGGCTAGTCATGCCGGTTCACCTGATCACCACAGCCAGATCATGTGATCATCATACCAAGCAGCAGGTAAACAGGCATGAATAACTGTGGCTGCCGACAGCCTGTCCAAATCATTTGGTGGAGGGGGATTATGGTGTGTGGTTGTTTTTCAGTGGTTGGGCTGGGCCCTTTGTTTCAGTAAAAGGAACTCTTTGGCTGGGTTCACACTATGTATGGCGTTGGCACAGCAGGGGGGTCCTAGGCGTCCCCATTCACCATTTCAGGTTCGAATTGGGTCCAAATTCTTGCCTGAATTCAGACCCGAAAATGGAGCCAAAGACGCACATGACCCTTCAGCTATACGCTCCATGGCCGCCCCAGAGATGTGTGAACCAGCTCAATTGGGAGTCGGTCACACCCTCCTGTCATATGAATTGGATGCTGTGGAAACCTGCATCCAATTCCCATAAGTGTTTACCCAGCCTCAAGGCATCAGCATGCCAAGACATTTTGGACAATTTCATGCTCCCGTGGGAACAGTTTGGGTACAGCCCCTTCCTGTTCCAACATGACTGCGCACCAGTGCACAAAACAAGGTCTATTAAGACATGTGTGAGCGAGTTTGGGGTGGAGGAACCTAACTGTCCTGACTTCAACCTGACAGAACACCTTTGGGATGAATTAGGAGCGAGAGACTACCAGCCAGGTCTTTTTGTCAAACATCAGTGCCTGACCTCACAAATGCACTTCTGGAAGAATGGTCAAACATTTCCATAGACACACTCCTAAACCTTGTGGACAACCTTCCCAGAAGAGTTGAAGCTGACAAGGGTGGGCCAACTCAAAAAAGAACCCTACGGACTAAGACTGGGATGCCAATAAAGTTCATGTGTGTGTGAAGTGTGTGTGTGTATTTAGTTAGTTTATCTCAAGATCTTAAGTTCCTTTGCCCAGGGTTATTGTAACAGAAAATGCTGAACCTCAAATGAAAGAAAAAAGTCCAGCAAGGATAACCAATGCAGCAAGGGAATCCCCCACGACAATAGACAAGCCATTCCAGCCACTCCCCTCCCCCACACTGGAGCAAGATGGAAATGAACATACAGATTTAACAAGTCAGCGCACCTGCATTAGTAACTGAGATATCAGATCGCATTCAATGAAGATTACAACCCACAGCTTAAAGCAGAAACTGTAAGAAAAAAAAAAAACACACACCCCATACATCCACACAGTCTGATCATATCACTATGCTGCACTGCAGTGAAAAGAAACCATTTCTGCAATGATATTTCTACAGCGATGGCCATTTTATTGTCCGTTTCCCTGTTGTAGATTTTACCTCAGAGACAAAAAAAGTTTTAGCTACTGAGAGACTTTAATGCCCCTTCAAAACGACATTAACCCACGCTGGAATGGTACATTAGTGTGCAGAAGTATGTTTAACAAGTTAATATGCAGACATCAATCCTTGTTTATAATACGTGATTTTTCTTAACTGGTCCAGTCAGAAAAGCCAACTCTTCTCAATCAAAACAAACTAGATGTCATCTGTACAGCACCAACACCAGAGGATCATGTGAAAACTTACAAGAGATTTTAGGGATTGTGTTTAGAAGTGGAACTAAAGCCAAGGAAAAAAATTGTCAGCAGTTAGCTATTTTTGGGAGAAGAACTTTTGTATGGCCTTGCTGCCAAAAAAATCACCCCATAAAGTGAAAGTTCCGCTCATCCCCCATCTCCCCCTCACTGTAACATTATTGGCATTTTTCTGGGAGTGGGTACCTTTCTCTGACAGGCACCCACTTCTCTTTCCGCATGAACTGAACGCACTGAAGTTTGCTCCACCCCCTCCTGACCCGGGACCAGTCTGAAAGTGCAACGCAATCTCACGCATGCGCAGTGGGAAGTCACAGGCAGTTCCTATAGTCAAGATGGGGGACCAGGGATTTGAAGACCGACAAAGAAACTGCCCGGGTGAAACAGTGCTGGATTCCGGGACAGGTGAGTGTCTATTTCTGAAGGCAAAGTTCCAGCTTGTATTACAAAAATAAATAAAAGTCAACAGCTACAAATACTGACTTTAATATAAGGGCATTTACCTGTCCAGGGAGCCCGCGATGTCGGAACCCGAAGCAGACCTGTCCACCAGCTCCAGGTGCCAGTGTTTCGTCACATCACATTTGGCTACCCGCTAGAGTGCGCATGCGCAACACCGCTATATGCGTTCCAACAGTTTTAGGACAAAAGAGCACACTAAAACCATCACGGAAGTGACGTTCCGTCATCGCCATCTTGGTACACCCTGCACTCCTCCATAGTAAGGATACACTGAGAAGGGGGAAAGCGGACATCTTCTTACACCCACTGGAGTCTTGCATTTTACACTTATTTTTAGTAGTAAAGTGAGTTTATCTAGTGAAATACAGTACTTACAATTCCGTCTGACAGAAGTTCACTGCTTTCAAAATTCAACATCTAACCAGTCAGACGTAGTTCTAAGTACTGTATTTCATTACAGAAACTCAGTTTACTGTTAAAAATAAGTGTAAAATGCAAAACTCCGGTGGGTGTAACAAGATGTCCGCTTTCACCTTCTCAGTGTATCCTTACTATTGAGGAGTGCAGGATGTAGCAAGATGGCGGCGACGGAACATCACTTCCATTACACATTCTGACGAAACAAACAGTGTTGGAACGCATATGGCGGCGTCACGCATGCGCACTCCAGCAGGTAGCCAAATGTGATGGGTCGCCATATGCGACGAAACACCAGCATCCTTACTAAGGAAAACAGGAAGTGAAGCCTTGTAGCTTCACGGCCTGTTTCCTACTGCGCATGCGCGAGGCACGCTGCGCTTTCTGAATGGTCCCTGCTGTCTTCTGGGACCTGCAAATGACGTAGGTCACCGCAGTGCCCTTACATGAAAGTGGGAGCGGGTACCTATTTTTGACAGGTATCTTGTCCCCCCTCCCCACTGAACGGTGCCAAATGTGGCACCGGAGGGGGTGGAGCAGATAAGCGGAGCTTCCACTTTTGGGTGGATCACCGCTTTAAAAGTCAGCAGCTACAGTATTTGTAGATGCTGACTTTAATAAAAATTATTACAAGTGTAGCTCTTCTTTAGCAATTTTATTTTTGCATACGTGTGCCCATTTTGCATACCCTGCCCATTCCTGGCATCCTTTAAATGGCAAGAATTGGCAACCCTATCACATATCCTAAGACTATGAGCAAACCCCCCCCCCAAAAAACAAACAAAAAAAAAACACTGATGCATGGCGCTCTGGTGGTCAGCTGTGGACGAAGGGTACAGGTGTCCAATCCAGCTCCACTGCTGGCAACCTGTCTATTGGCCGCACACACGATCCAAAAACCGGACGATCTGTCGCATATCGAAAATGGAGAGGTTACTAAAGTTACGAAAATTCTCGTACGACAGAATAAAAAAAAAACAAAAAACGGAAGTGATGTCAAGTGTTGTAGTATATTTCTATTGTATTTTCGGATGACAACTGTACTGATTAAACGAAAATCATACGATCTGGTATCATACGAGAAAAATCTTCGTGTTTGTCCGATCAGATAATATAATATATATATATATTTATATTATATAAAATGTCGTAATCTGCTCTCAAACGATGTATACTAATGATCCGATTATCGCACGATCACTTAGAAACGCTATTTTTCGTCTGATTTTCGGATCCTGTGTACGGCCCATAAGCCCAGGTTCACACCTATGCGCCTCTGCATTTGAACGGGAAGCTGTGCCTCCTGAAAAGCAGGGAACAAAAGGTCTGAACCAAAACCCGTACAGGTACTACAAATGCAGTGCAGTTACCGGTGCGGGTGCGATTTCCAGTGGGCGTGGCCTGCCATTGGGTTTAATGGCACCCAGTGCTTTTTCTGTGCGGGTGGTTGCAGCTGGGGGAAAAGGTGCCCATCTGCAGTGGGAACCACCCTCAGAGATGTGAACCAAGTCTAACTGACAGCTGCTGTGGCTGGACAGTGCACCTAGTAGTGCCAATGGAGACTTTGTGCACCCTGAACATTTGTCCCTTGGTGCCTACTGCCCTAAACGTTTATACCGAGCCCATCCAGCCACAGCTGCGGTCAGCTTCTCATAGTGTTGAACAGGCCGTGGAATCATGGCTGGATGAACCCATGTGCCCTCCACCGGCATCTAAACTCCAGAGCCCCATGCTCCAGGGCTAAACGCACAGTGTGCGCGGGGCCCAATTCATGAGGAGCTGCAGCTTTACAGATTTTTAGAATTGGTCAAATAGCAACAATTAAATAGCAGCTTTGGACAGAGCGATCTGTTAAAATTTGCAAAGCGGTTTAAGGCCACTCTGCTCTCTTCTTATACAGTTTAATGAACCCTATAGGCAGTGAGTCCTGTGTGTTTGGCTGCTGCATCATGTGCAGTAAAAAGCATCTTAATAGGAATGCGTCCTTAACATTTTGTATATCAGCCTAATGCAGGCAGGGCTTAAATCACTGTCTATACAAGCCCTTTACCTAATCCCAAAATCGGTAACAAATGCTGGCAATAAACCTTTAAGGATTTCTATCGGAAAGGTTGGAACGCACACTAAAAGTGTCTGCTTAAACAAACGGCGCTCTAGAGCCCACAGCTACCCTGCGTGGGAGAAAGGAGAACTAGATTTCTATAGCAACAGGAAGTGTAGCAGCTGCGGGAAAAGTAAAAAAAAAAAAAAAAAAAGGGCGAGCAAACCCCGGGCCCTTAATGCAGATTCATTTCTCGAGAGACCTTACATTACTGTAGTTTCATGACACACTGCAAATACTTGCTCAGCTAGACAATACTGCTAAGGAACAAACAGTGCAGTGTTGCAGCAACAGCAACCTATTAAGAAACTTGCTTAACGAGTTTCATTTTTTTTTCTTTTTTTTTCTTTTTTCCTGGCTAGAATAAAGATGTAATTGGGATGTGAAGGCTGAACCCAGGCAAATACAAACTAAAAAACTTATGGAAAAAAAAAAATATTTTAAATTTTAAAAATCTTTAGGCATATCCTTTTCTGTAATAGGGAAATGAAGGTTGAACTCCAAGCAAAAGAAAGCAAAAAAGCATAGCATAAAAAAAAAAAAAAAAAAAAGCATAGCATAAAAGCAAAAAAGAAAGCATAAAAGAAAAAGAACAAAAGAACAAAAATTCAGGTATTTTAACAATTCGAAAATGCCCAGATATTTCAAATACGATGCATGTAAAACTTGCTTGACAAGTTTAGCTTTTTTTACTTGGCTGTAGTAGAGATATCCTTGGGACATGAAGGCTGAACTCCGGCCTATAAACTCAACTTATAAGCTATTTTAATTATAAAATAATATAAATCTAAAAATATTTACACCTATTTTTAAATGCAACTTGTATAGGCTACATTTACATGGGCGACGGGAACATCCTGTGATTGCCAGAGTATGGGCCGAGTGGCCGCAGCTCATCGCACACACCTGTCATTGCAGCTGCAGAACTCTTGCGATTCTTGCAGCTGGAATTCACAGAGTGCACTAATCGCCAGTGTGAACGTGGCTCCCAAATTTGTTGTTTGATTGCCCCTTGCAATGCCTAATACTGCATCACTTGAGCATAGGCGAGGGAAGGCCAGCACTGGAAGCCAATCAAGCTCACTGCAGTGCACATGTGCTAGAGCTGCACGATTCTGGCTAAAATGAGAATCGCATTTTTTTTTGGCTTAGAAGATAGATCACGATTCTCGCGGTGTAACATCATCTTTTACATTAAAACAAAAAAATTGGGCTAACTTTACAGTTTTTTTTTATTCATTGAAGTGTATTTTTTTCCCAAAAAATTGCATTTGAAAGACCACAGGGCAAATACAGTGCGACATAAAATATTACAGCAATTGACATTTTATTCCCTAGGGTCTCTGCTAAAATATTATATATATATATATATATATATATATATATATATATATATATATATATATATATATATAATGTTTGGGGGTTCCAAGTAATTTTCTAGGAAAAAATATTGATTTTAACTTAAGAAACAAGTGTCAGAACAAGATTTAGGCCCCTTTCACACGATCGGACCGTTCAGGTCCGCCTGTCAGTTTTGACGGCGGACCTGAACGGGCGCTCCATGTTAGTCTATGGAGCGTCGGATGTCAGCGGATACATGTCCACTGACATCCGACCCGGTCCGATCGGCTAAAAGCAGACGGATGGCCCTACGTCCAGGTCCGTCGCTGGCAGATCGGATGAGATCTGATGAAAACGGACATGCTGTCCGTTTTCATCCGATCCCTCCATAGGCGGCAGCGGCGCCTGACAGGCCCCTCCCCGCTCAGTGAGCAGAGAGGAACCTGTCATCCGCCAGCTCAGCGGAGATCAACGGACAGATCTCCCGCTGAGCAGGCGGACCGGGGCGGACTCCGTAGAAACGGAGTCCGCCTCGTGTGAAAGGGGCCTTAGACTTTAAAGCGGGGGTCCACCTATCTATCGTTTTTTTTTTTTTGAGTTCATTCACAAACTTTTCTTCTCAGCATTACATACTCACATATTGTGTGTAATATGTCCGCCTGTGTCAGATTTCGTCGGAAAGAATAACTTATATTATTCACTGCAGGCGGTTTCCATCTTCATTGTGGGCATTTGAAGCCCACAAGCATTTATTTCCTGGATGTGGTGAATGCTGTGCTCCCAGCATTCACTGCTCGTTCCCGCACATGCTCAGTGGCATTCTGGGAAGCCTGAGACTAGCTTCCAGGAGTCTGGGAGAGGCTAGAAACACGCCTACTCCCACGGGAGGAGAACCAGGAAGTGCAAAGAATAGAAAAATAAAAAGGTAATTACGGCGATTTAAATTTTTTTAAACGGCATGTCAGCATCTAGGCAAGGAAGAGAATACATACAGATATTGTTCAAAATTTGGGTGGAATCCCGCTTTAAGTGGATAAAATTCCTGCATTTACACGTTGTTTAAAAACTTGGCAGACTGCCTGGATTTTTTTTTTCACACAGAAGTTTATCCCTTTGATCTAAGGAGGAAGAGTTAGTTACAATGTTTCATGAAAAACTTGGCAGACTGCCCAGATGTTTTCTTTTGATAGCTGAGTGAGCAGATAAGTCTCTCCACTTGTTATATGAAAGAATCAGCAAACTCTGCAATAGAGATCATCAGGGGGGTTGTATTGAGATGACAATTTTTATAACGATTAATTGTGCAGCTCTAACATGTGGCGACAAAAAACTTATGCTAGCCATACACTATACAAAAAATCGTTGGAGCCCGGGTACACACTGATGCGGCGTGGGACACCGTATGAAATTTGCACAGGAATCACAGCACATTACAGTGCAAATGACATGCAGTGTCTCTGGGGTGCGATTTGTATGGCACAAATCGCACCGCATTCACACAAAACTCATGTCTGCACCAGAATCGGATTGCGTGGGTGTTCACACCCACAAGATCCGATTCTGCAAATCGCACTGTGTTTTTCAAACCGATGTCTGGGTGTCATTAGCTTAACATACACTCTGCATCTGGTTCGCATCCAGTGTGAACCAAGACTAAATTAATTTTCGAATAATGAACATTTGGTCGTGAGAGCGAACGACAGTACCATCATGTAATGACCGAATTTCCATCGATAAATCGTTCAATGGACATAAATGAATCAGTTTTTCATCCATTTTGTCACATATGTGCAGTGCAAACAGTTCAATTTTTAAACTGGCGAGAAACACGTTAACCTAGCAATTTGTTGCTCGTTCTGAGAATTTTTCAACCTGTTTTTTTTAGGCTCTGAAAAGTAAAAAATAAATTTTCTATTTTAGCCTATTAACTGGACAAAAAAAACGAGGGGTCCATATGACAGATCTTTGAATGATTTTTCATCTAGTGCATGGCTCAAGGCAACTAGAAATTGTGACCTGGCGCTGCCGTCCCCCGTGCACTTATCCACAGCCGCCGCGCCGCCCACGGTGGCCAATGTGCATCGAGTCTGTTCTTTCTTCCAAGACAAAAGAAGAGACTCTCATTGGTCAGCACTGTCACATGACCACGCTAATTAATGGCCAGGAGCCCTTGCAAATAATGCTTCTACAGAGCTTCCAGGGCTATGTACAGATGTTTCAAGTGTATGGAGACGCACACTGGCAACCATGGGCGGCACGCCAGCGGATGATGTTAAACAACACAGATAAGTGCACAGGGGATGGCAGCGGTGAGGAGTCTGTTAGGAGGGTCTTAATGTTTTGGGGTTTTTTTTATGTGTGAAGATGGAGATATCCTTTATAATGTTAAAAAAAATAAAAATACAAAAAAAAACAACTTCTCTGCTGCTTACCCGCAGCAGAGCAAACGTTTTTTTTCCCTTCTTCACATACCGCCACTCTGGGGGGAGGGATTTGTGGAAATTGTTCAGAGGGTAATCGGCATAATAATGAGTTGTTTCCCCCCATACCAGGTCTTTATTGTCATTCTTTCCGACTAGCCTATAACTGACATAATGGTGTTACGTCGGGGTTATTGGCTGGCCGCTCTGCTGTAAGTTAGGGGGGGTTAGGGGATGCAAATGATTTGCCTTGCCCCGAGTGCTGACAACCCATGCTACGCTAAAAAAATAAATAAATAAATAACGGCTTTTAACTTTTTTAGCTGGCTCCTAAATTCAAAGCAAATTTGTCAAGCCCTGGTCTAGTGTATGGCTAGCATTACTGACAAAAGGAGGCAGGAAAATGAACAGAGAAATTACCTCCTCAGTGTGCTGCTTTTCCTTCACTGTTCAATTTCTAGAATGTCTGGACCACTGTTAACCAAGATGTGTAGCTCCTACAGTGGAGTTTAAGAATCTGACTCAGTTGTCTGGCAGAAGTTCCACACATACACATACTAGGTCTAATTTAGACAGAAGCCAATGAACCTATAGTGTGTAGAAAAACCCACACAAGAACAGGGAGAACATGCAAACTCCACGTAGGTAGTGTCCTGGTATGGGATTTGAACTGAAGACCCCAGTGCTGCAAGGCAGACATGCTAACCACAAAGCCACTGTGCTTCGGATCATTTTGATCTTCGAAATATAGCATAATTATACAAAAATAAAACATAAATTTAACAAGTCACATATGTACATAAAATACATAGATACAGAAGGACAGCAGGTCAGCATTTTGGATTATTATCAGTAACCTAGGCTGTTTGGGAGATTTCAGTTCTGGAATATTTTCCGATTTCCATTTCTAAGCACGCTAGCATTTAGAATTATGCACAGCAGGTATTTCTGCCTCTAGGAAATGACATGGAAGTCTAAACTACAGGGTGAATTTTAAATCACAAAAATCTTAAAACAGTGAGTCTGCAATGCAGCATTATGGTGGTACCATCCAAACTATCTGAGATGAACCACCGCTGACTTAAACAGGGCTGGCAATTAATCTGAGACTGAGGGGCCGAGACCAATTTCAGCATAGCTAGCAGTAATCAGAACTGTATGGGACACCGAGCAACCACCTCCAAGCACAGGTGTTTAAAGCCATCCCGTCAGCATGTCTGCCTGCTGTTTTTGGCAGAAATAGTCATAAAGGCCCACAATTCTTAAGCCTCGTACACACGACCGGTTTTTCCGCCGGAAATGTGTGATGACAGGCTGTTGGCGGAAAATCCGACCATGTGTATGCTCCGTCGGACAATTGTCAGATTTTCTGCGGACAAATGTTGGATGGCAGGTTTTAAAATTTTCTGCGGACAAATGTGTGTTGTCTGATTTTCCGAGCGTGTGTACACAAGTCCGTCGGACAAAAGTCCAAAGTACAAATACGCATGCTCGGAAGCAAGGACGAGCTGGAAGCGGTTGGTCTTGTAAACTAGCGCTTGTAATGGAGAATTAACATTCGTGACGTGGCAAATTATGAAATCTCCAAATGCAGCGCACATTCTCTTCTTCTTTAATGGGATAATAATGAAGCTGCCTTGCTGGTGATACTGATGGAGTTATTGCAAACTAATTTTCAAAGGCTTTTTTTCTAGTGATATCAAGAATAATATTATGATGTGTTTTTTTTTTTTTATTTGGGCAAGTTACCACAACACCATTATCCCGTAGTTTTTAAGATCAAAAGATACAACTATGTTGGTGTCCCTTGTCAATTTTACATTGTATTTTTTTAAATGTAACTGCCTACTCCCAAAATGTAATTAGAAGTAAAACACATAGCCAAGTATTATTCTACACAATTTTTTTTATTGTGCATTAAAAAGAGAAAACAAATAAAATTAGACATGCTATCTGCCAATAGAACTGAACCAAAAGTGCATTCTACGCATCTTCCAAAAATATAGAAAATATACCAAATCAAATCATTATTCAACCAAAAAAATTATGTCAAAGCAATAACTCAAAGGCCAATAATAAATAACACGTTCTCTCCTCCGATTCCGCAAGATGGCTGGTTGACGAACTGAAAAGCGTGAAATGAAAAGCGCGAATCAACACTCGCCAAACTTCTACTAACACGAAATTAGCAGAAGGAGCCCAAAGGGTGGCGCTAAAGAGCTGGAAAACCACGTAGTACATCACTACGTTCGTGATTGCTGGCCAACAATTGTGTGCCGTGTGTATGCAAGACAGGTTTGGGCCAACGCTCTTCGGACAAAAGTCCACGGTTTTGTTGGCCAACAATCCGATTGTGTGTACAAGGCTTAACAGAGACATATGTCCAACAAATGTTCAGTGGAATGCAATGTTAGGGAAAAAAAACTGCATAGTTGCCAGTGAGACACAACACAAGTCTTCACCTGTAAAAAGCAGTAATATATGCAAAAGCAACCTGAAAAGCTGCACGCAATCAAGACTGTCACTTATCAAAACCCCCCAAAAAAAGCATGCATTTAAAAAAATAAATACAAATATGTTACAATGAACTAACTAGGACAGAGAGGGTTCATTTACACTAGCGTTAGCCTTCTGAAAAGCAATCTGTGGTGGATTACTCTTGAAAGGGCATTTGACAGGCGGCAAAGAGGTGTTATTCTCACTGCCTGTTTTAACCCTTTTGCACGTGGTTGGTTTCATTCATTTGAATAGGTAGTGTTCAGTTGGCGATACTGTCCACCAAATGCGACAGCGGGGGTTAATGCCTGCTGCAGCTGCAAAGCACCTTGGCTGCAGCACATATATACCCTCGTCTACTGACTTTATAGTTTAACGTGGGAGTAAACTCCCAAGTATGATGTTTACCTATAGGTAAGCCTATAATAAGGCTTACCTAGAAGTACAGCAAATATCTCCTAAGCATGCACCGATTAGGAGATATTTACTTCAGATGCAGCCGGTGACGTCACTGGTACATGCACTCTGAAGGAGCGGCATACCTGTGCCATTTCTTCAGAGCTGTGCCTTAAACAGCGACTCCCGGGCACATGGGCAGGAGCGACATCACCGGCTCGGCTATTCATATCACCAAAGCCCGCCAACACAGAAAGAAAAATGGGTGAAGATGGAAGCGATGCATACTAGCACATTATGACTTTAACTGGCTGGGGCCCAATATTTTATTTTTTATTTTATGGGGTTTACTACCGCTTTAAGGGGTAGTGGCTGGGGGGGGGGGGGGGGGGACACGTACAAGTAGGGACTTCACCCTGTCCTTAATCACTCTGCTGAAGGACTGGGGCCTACTGCTATAACCCGTCTAAGCTTAATGGTGCTGATCCAAGCCGAAATATAAAACTCTGCTGGTGCTCAGGATGTTAGGGATGCCTGCGTGAGATATGGCTCATCCAGTGAAAAATACAGATTAAAGCAAAAGAAGTACCACTAGCCTAACCCGATCCTGGATGTGATGTGTATATGTGGTAGCCTCAGTCAGCGCTGCTCCACAAACCATGCCCCCAACACGTTTCACCCTGCTCATCGGGGCTTAGTCATAGGGGCCCACCGCTATACTCAGAGACATGGGGTAGAGCTCACCTTCCCAATTTACAACTAAAGCTGGCCATACAAGAAAGCGAATTTCAGACAGTTACTGATGAACCAAATGAATTTTGCTCAGTGAGCAGCCCTGTTGACCGCCTCCTGTCCAACATCCCTCAATTGAGTAACCGAAGGAAAAAGAAATCAGTGTAAGTCAGCTTGGGGGGGGGAATCTGTACCCACCGGCAATGAGCAGACCTTCTGGAGTAATAAATGCACATGGCATATTTTCTCTTTGTGCAGGGAAGTTCTAAAGGACGCAATTTGTCGCAAGCACAGCTCACAAAAATCAGCCTCAATCCAAACATAGAGAGCACAGAAAGATTGGCATATCATCATATTGTAAGGACCCTGCACACAGGGATGTCTAACTGTGTGTCCCCCTAGTGTTCTAGTGTGCCAGGAGGGCCAGGCCCAGCATCCAGCCCCACTGCCTGCCTGGTATAGACTATCTCAGTAATCTGAGAAGTCAGCTATGCAGGTTCCCACATCTCCATTGATCATAATTAACTCTATTCTGGCTCCAACCAAACAGAGAAAGCCATCTTCTAAAGTTACAAATTCGAAGATGGACCAAGACCAAAAGCGAATGAAAGTTGGTGATGAAAACAGTCTCAAACTGATTACCTTGACACACATGAAGGCTGGAGGTAATCCTTAGTAATGGTCATAAGCCAAGAAAGAAATGCCAAGTAGTGACAAGCTCTGTAAGCAATGCCTGATCACTAACAAAACAAAAACACAATGGAAGCATGAAAAGCTTTCCAAGTCACCTGCATGTTCTCCCTGTGCTTGTGTGGATTCCAGTTTCCTCCCACACTTCCAAGACATGTTAATTGGACAACTAGCTCCCGTCTAAATTGGCCCTAGTATGAATATGTATGCATGTGACGTAGAGACCTTAAAATGTAAGCTCCTTGCATGGAATGCAGTACTGTACAGAATATGTAAATTGCCGGTTGTATATAAATATATGCAATAAAAAAAAGTCAACAAGTTCACTTATTTACGGGATAAAGAGAACACCCCTTTAAGTTATAACGCAATTTAAAAAAAATAACATAAAACACCCTATCTAAATTAATCTTCTTATTTACCCTACAATTATGCTCTAGCCCCAAGCCTTTTCTACTGTTTACTTCCTGCAGGGGTCCTTCTTCGGGTGTCCATGTCACCACCTGCATGATGTGGACATTTCTTTTTGGAAGTCCAGAAATAGGACATGCAGGCTCAGGATCCAGAAGAGGACTGACATCAGCAGAGGCGAGGCGAGGGGACCCGCAGCCTTGGGCACCACCATGAGTGCTGGATTAGTAGTCCTCAGCACCTATAAACTGGCAGCTGAACCTGGACAGGGGACTTTGGGGAGTACAGTTGGCCTCCCAAAGCAAGAAAGAAATAAAAAATAAAAAAACTGGCAGGATGCATTTATGTGGGGCAAGAAATAGTTTTTGATTGGAGTGGGTTTTGATTTTTTTGCAGATCATCTGCAGCAGACACCACCTCACAGGGTTACTGGAGGTATATGCCTTGAAGCTTGTTGGGTAATTTCTGCTCTCTGCTTCCTGTTTCACCAATCATATTCACACTTCAATAGCAGTAGGAAACAAAGTCAGTAAGGAGCCTCTCTCCTGCATAACACACAGGGGTTATCACAACACCAAATTGCTTACAAAAGGGTGGGGGGTAATGCCTGAAAAAAACTGAGCACTTGAGTATTAAGCAAAGAGCAATGCTCCACACATGTATCCAAGAGGTGCTAAATGGCAGTCCAAAGGGAGGAATTCAAGCAGTGTGATGATCTCACCAAGCATTTTTCCCCACAAGCAGCAAAAACGGGCGGACGAGTCATGGTTTTACCCCCCACCCCCGCGCCTGCTAAGCTAAGGGCAAAACAGCCAAAGTGGGTTGTTCCCATCTTGGTAGGTGTAAAATTAACATGGCGAGCTGTCAAATTTGGCTATTGAAGTCAATGGGGCCGAGCTGCAACCACAACCCAAACACTTGGCTCATGGTTGAGATGAATTAGCCCAATTTTAAATACAGCAAGGAAAAAAAGGGATTTGCGATGTGCCTGCTGAATGCCTGACAGTGGCTGCGTCCTCCGTGTTACATACAAACTAAGCTGTGATACACTTCATTGCAGTTTCAAGAAGTGGTGATTAAAACTTCAGTTACTTTCTGGTGGGATACAATGTACAACATAAATTTTATTGCAGTTCTTTTTTTTCCCACCAGATTCATGCAGTTTACAAGGTTCAAGTGTAATCAGCTACTAACTTAAAGCAGAGCTCCACCCAAAAGGGGAAGCTCTGCTTGTTCGCACCCTCCCCCCTCCACATTTGGCACTTTTTGGGAGGGGGGGGGGAGCAGGTAGCTAACTTTTGACAGGTACCCGCTCCCACTGTCAGGTAACATCGCCAATCTATGACATTTCCAGCCCCTCCACCTTCCCCCGCTGCCTTCTGGGACACAGGTCACACAGAACTTTTTCCACCTTTATGGTGACCTATAAACTGTACAATTCAGTTGAAAACAAACTAACATCTTTTAGGTGGAGGGAAGTAAAAATTAAAAACTAAAATAATATGATTGCATAAGTGTGCACACCTTTAAACTAATACTTTGTTGAAGCACCTTTTGATTTTACTACAGCACTTAGTCTTTTTGGGGGATGAGTATATCAGCATGGCACATCTTGACTTCGCAATATTTGCCCACTATTCTTTGCAAAAATACTCCAAATCTGTCAGATTGCGAGGGCATCTTCTGTGCACAGCCCTTTTCCGATCACACCAGTTCTGGACTCTGGCTGGGCCATTCCAAAACCTTCTTCTGGTGAAGACATTAGTTTGTTGATTTGGATGTATGCTTTGGGTTGTTGTCATGCTTTCTAGCAGAACCCTGAAAGGTTTTGTGCCAATATTGACTGGTACTTGGAACTGTTCATAATTCCCTCTACCTTGACTAAGGCCCCTGTTCCAGCTGAAGAAAAACAGCCCCAAAGCATGATGCTGCCACCACCACACTTCACAGTGGGTATGGTGTTATTTTGGTGATGTGCAGTGTTGTTTTTGTGCCAAACATATCTTTTGGAATTATGGCCAAAAAGTTCAACCTTGGATTCATCAGACCATAACACATTTTACCACATGCTTTTCAGAGACTTTAGATGTGTTTTTGCAAAATTTAGCCGGGCTTGGATGTTTTTCTTCGTAAGAAAAGGCTTCCATCTTGCCACTCTACCCCATAGCCCAGACATATGAAGAATACGGGAGATTGTTGTCACATGTATCACACAGCCAGTACTTGCCAGATATTCCTGCAGCTTCTTTAATGTTGCTGTAGGCCTCTTGGCAGCCTCCCTGATCAGTTTTCTTCAGGTCTTTTCATCAATTTTGGAGGGACATCCAGTTCTTGGTAATATCACTGTTGTGACATATTTTCTCCACTTGATGATGACTGTCTTCACTGTGTTCCATGGTATATCTAATGCCTTGAAATTATTTTGTACTCTTCTCCTGACTGATACCTTTTAACAATGAGATCCCTCTGGTGCTTTGAAAGCTCTCTGCGGACCATGGCTTTTGCTGTAGGAATGCGACTAAGAAAATGTCAGGAAAGACCTACTAGAACAGCTGAACTTTATTTGGGGTTAATCAGAGACACTTTAAAATGATGGCAGGTGTGTACTGACTCTCATTTAAGATGAATTTGAATGCTTAATTCTGAACAAGTCCTCAGTTATAAGAGGGTGTACACACTTATGCAGCCACATTATTTTAGTTCTTTTTTTTTACTTCCCCCTCCTAAAAGATTTCAGTTTGGTTTTCAATTGAGTTGTACAGTTTATAGGTCACATTAAAGGTGGGAAACGTTCCGAAATGATTTATCTTTGTCTCATTTTTTTACATCACAGAAACCTGACATTTTAACAGGAGTGTGTAGACTTTTTATATCCACTGTATATGGAAAGGTTTGTAATATTCCACACTCCGATCATTCTGGCACTCTATTTCAGGTGCTAATAATGCACAAGCAGGAAGTGAACATAGGATTCCAGGTAATGGTTCCTTCACTTGTCTGAGACATTAACAGAAATCAATAGACAACAGATCTGAATTGCCTCGTGAATGAGATCTGGAATGCCACAAGAATGAGGATATATTCTTACGAAAAAATGACTAAGGTAGTGTAATGCGTCAGTAGTAGCACTCCTTTGAACTTGTGACACTTGTGTGTTCTGAATTCAATCAGGAATGTGCTTTAAAACTATTTCTACCATGTGTATTAATGTACTATGCTATGTCAACAAAGCATATACAAATCTGAAGTAATCGGTACAATATTATACAATCTAATATATCCTATTTAACTATTGCACCTATGTATTAATTTGTCTAATCCCTATAGTTGCTAATCTGTATGAGTCTGATAAGCACAATGATCTGCTTGGTAAACAAGTTACATTTATTTCCCAATAAAATAGGAATGTACTAAAACAGCAGAATTAGGAAAATTAACATAAAGGTAAAAGAAATTGCAATATTACAAGGCCTACAATCATAACACAATACAAGATTGATCCTCTCAGGCTGAAATATATGTACAACATCCAGAAATATGATATTCATGTTAGCTTCCAACAAAATCTATATGGCCATTTTCAATGAATCTTTCTGGCTCTATTTCTACATTAAAAGGATAATGTGCTTTAAGACAAAGGGCACTTATTCTTTTTGCCCCTTTGCCCTGACCAATCCGATCCCAGCCCCCACAGATGCATACTTACCTCAATCTGGTGGCTGCGGCCTTCAGCATTTGTTTACATCCTGGCTGTGCCTGTGCATTATAGCCCCAGACTTCTATGGGAGGGTTCCTGTAATCTGTGGCCTCGTGTCAAAGACCCAAAGAAGTCTAAAGGGCTGATTTACACAGGGGTGGACCAGACATAAACAATCACTAGAAGCTGCAGCCATCAGACCAAGATAAGTATGCATCTGTAGAGGAGGATTGGTTAGCTTAGGGCAAAGGGGTGAAAAGGATAAGCGAACTTGTTTTAAAATGCACATATGCTTTAGTGCTCGTTCGCACCATCAAGCCGCATTTATCGCACAGCCACTGATGTGCTAGGATTGCCACCTCATCCCTTTAAAACCAAACACATATTAATTTCACAAGTTCTGTGGCTAAATAAGGTGTCAATTAAACTAACTTGGGGCCTTATGTGCATTTAATTAGCCTGAGAACCTGTGTAATTCAGGCTCTCAGGCTAACGGCTAGCAGGTTTACGTACTAGTGTCACTCAAAGTGAGTTTAATTACCACCTTAATTAGCCACAGAACTTGTGTAATTAATAGGTTTTCACTTTTCATCTTAGTACTTTTATTCACCTCCCTCACAACCAATCCCATCCTATTTTACATTTGCTATCCGCTGCCCTACAAGAGGAGAGGATAGATGTGCGCCCACTAATTGGGGCATGTCAGCTACTCCAGCGGCTCCCCCGCATCCGCTCACGGGCCGCGGTGTTCTATGGGTAGTGTAGTTTTCTACCCAGCGCTCACCTAGTCCTGTGTGTGTATCGCGCCGCTCACTTCCCCATATCATGTGACGTGGGATATTACGTGCACGGCGCGCACACACATATACAGTCAGGTCCATAAATATTGGGACATTGACACAATTCTAATCTTTTTGGCTCTATACACCACCACAATGGATTTGAAATGAAACAAACAAGATGTACTTTAACTGCAGACTTGCAGCTTTAATTTGAGGGTATTTACATCCAAATCAGGTGAACGGTGTAGGAATTACAACAGTTTATATATGTGACTCCCACTTTTTAAGGGACCAAAAGTAATGGGACAATTGGCTGCTCAGCTGTTCCATGGCCAGGTGTGTATTATTCCCTCATTATCCCATTTACAAGGAGCAGATAAAAGGTCCAGAGTTCATTTCATGTGTGCTATTTGCATTTGGAATCTGTTGCTGTCAACTCTCAATATGAGATCCAAAGAGCTATCAGTGAAGCAAGCCATCATTAGGCTGAAAAAACAAAACAAACCCATCAGAGAGATAGCAAAAACATTAGGTGTGGCCAAATTAACTGTTTGGAACATCCTTAAAAAGAAAGAACGCACCAGTGAGCTCAGCAACACCAAAAGACCCAGAAGACCACGGAAAACAACTGTGGTGGATGACCGAAGAATTCTTTCACTGGTGAAGAAAACACCCTTCACAACAGTTGGCCAGATCAAGAACACTCTCCAGGAGGTAGGTGTATGTGTGGTAAAGTCAACAATCAAGAGAAGACTTCACCAGAGGGAATACAGAGGGTTCACCACAAGATGTAAACCATTGGTGAGCCTCAAAAACAGGAAGGCCAGATTAGAGTTTGCCAAACAACATCTAAAAAAGCCTTCACAGTCCTGGAACAACATCCTATGGACAGATGAGACCAAGATCAACTTGTAAGACCCCTTTCACACTGGGGCGGTTTGCAGGCGGTATTGCGCTAAAAATACCGCCTGCAAACCGCCCCTAAACAGCCTCCGCTGTTTGTTCAGTGTGAAAGCCCGAGGGTTTTCACACTGAAGCGGTGCGCAGGCAGGACGGTAAAAAAAGTCCTGCAAACCGCTTTTTTGGAGCGGTGAAGGAGCGGTGTATTCACCGCTCCTTCACCGCTCTTGCCCATTGAAATCAATGGGACAGCGCGGCTATAGCCGCGCTGTACAAGGGATTTTAACCCCTTTCGGCCGCCAGCGGGGGTTAAAACCGCACCGCTAGCGGCCGAATACCGCTGCAAGAACGACGGTACAGCAGCACTAAAAATAGCGCTGTTGTACTGCCGACGCCCCCACCGCCCCAGTGTGAAAGGGGCCTAACAGAGTGATGGGAAGAGAAGAGTATGGAGAAGGAAAGGAACTGCTCATGATTCAAAGCATACCATCTCATCAGTGAAGCATCGTGGTGGTAGTGTCATGGCATGGGCATGTATGGCTGCCAATGGAACTGGTTCTCTTGTATTTATTGATGATGCGACTGCTGACAAAAGCAGCAGGATGAATTCTGAAGTGTTTAGGGCAATATTATCTGCTCATATTCAGCAAAATGCTTCAGAACTCATTGGACGGCGCTTCACAGTGCAGATGGACAATGACCCGAAGCATACTGTGAAAGCAATCAAAGAGTTTTTTAAGGCAAAGAAGTGGAATGTTATGCAAGTCAATCACCTGACCTGAATCCAATTGAGCATGCATTTCACTTGCTGAAGACAAAACTGAAGGGAAAATGCCCCAAGAACAAGCAGGAATTGAAGACAGTTGCAGTAGAGGCCTGGAAGAGCATCACCAGGGATGAAACCCAACGCCTGGTGATGTCTATGCGTTCCAGACTTCAGGCTGTAATTGACTGCAAAGGATTTGCAACCAAGTATTAAAAAGTGAAAGTTTGATGGATGATTGTTAATCTGTCCCATTACTTTTGGTCCCTTAAAAAGTGGGAGGCACATACACAAACTGTTGTAATTCCTACACCGTTTACCTGATTTGGATGTAAATACCCTCAAATTAAAGCTGAAAGTCTGCAGTTAAAACACATCTTGTTTGTTTCATTTCAAATTCATTGTGGTGGTTTATAGAGCCAAAAAGATTAGAATTGTGTTGATGTCCCTATATTTATGGGCCTGACTGTATAAGCACCCCCTCTCACTCACAATGTCAGACACTGGACGGGTTTGCCATGCTGACACATCTCTCCCTACGAGGTAATTTATTGAACCAAGTACCTTTTCACTATCTCTTTGGACTTGGATCCTTTTCATCCCCTTTGTTTCTTTTTCTAAGTTTTGCTGCATTTGATTGGTCATGCTTATTATGCAGGGTATCCACTATTCGCAATTACCTGTTACCGTCTGTATTTTCCCCACTCTGGGGACAGACGATCTGTATAAAGGATCAGGGTCCTCTAACATTAAGATGACCAATATATACGTACTTTTATACCGCTCGAAAGCATAACTTCTATTGAATTAATCTCATTGTTGCAGCGTGTATCTCTTCTATACTTATTATTAATTGAAGTAGATATCCATTATGGCTTATACTCTCCCAACTAGACAATACCCTTGTTTGGCACCCCCGGCCTTTTCTTAGACCCAGTTGGGTTGCTTGTAAATACACCATACCTTTATCACAATTGCCAACACTATTCCAGGTGTTACCTCCTCACCTCAATGCCCCTTGCTCCTCCCCTCTCTGGGTCCCTTTTATCCATCCCTGGCGGGACTTATACCTCACAGCATCTATACATCATCCCACTCCTCACTCCCCCATCCCCTCCTCCCTACGGTTTTTCCCTCCCCTTTCCCCCCACTTCCCTCTCCCTTTCACTCCCTCACCACTACATTATACCCCCATGTATTTCTTGGTTCTAACATTTACATTCCTTTTTCTACTGGGCAGAGATTGACCCCATGGCTTTGTCCCTGGGCTCTTCCCGGCCAGCTCCTCTGTGTGCAGCTCAGTGTCCGTCTTCCTAGTGTGGCTCAACATCAAGTCCCAGGTAAACAGCTCCTACTAGGTGCCAGATGAACATCGGGCTTGAAAGGTCAATGGCATTTTCTCTGAGTGTACCTTTGTTGCATATTGTTTTTTTATTGTTTCTAATTTGTACCTTGTCTCATGCAGTGACACATCTACCTCTGTCTCTCAACAAACATCGCCTGAGGAAGCCCTAGAGGGCGAAACATGTTGGGATACTATTGCTGAGTGACTTTTTCCATCATTTAACTAGATGTGTACTGATGTCTGCATAATATATGTATAGCCAATACAATTTTTAAATTTGTCTTATATCTAATACATTTTGATATTTTTTTACCTTGGTGTATTACTAGTAATTCTATTTGCCTGGCACCCAAAAAATTCCACTAAATCATCCTTCTGTCTATTCACGTGTTCAGGTTTACGTGCTAGTTTCACTCAAAGTGAGTTTAATTACCACCTTAATTAGCCACAGAACTTGTGTAATTAATATGTTTTCAGTTTTAAAGGAATGAGCACACCAGTGGCCATGAGTGACCAGTGGTGTATCAGCACCATAGGGACGAGTGACCAGTGGTGTATCGGCACCATAGGGACGAGTGACCAGTGATGTATCGACACCATAGGGACGAGTGACCAGTGGTGTATCGGCACCATAGGGACGAGTGACCAGTGGTGTATCAGCACCATAGGGACGAGTGACCAGTGGTGTATCGGCACCATAGGGACGAGTGACCAGTGGTGTATCGGCACCATAGGGACGAGTGACCAGTGATGTATCGACACCATAGGGACGAGTGACCAGTGGTGTATCGGCACCATAGGGACGAGTGACCAGTGGTGTATCGGCACCATAGGGACGAGTGACCAGTGGTGTATCGGCACCATAGGGACGAGTGACCAGTGGTGTATCGGCACCATAGGGACGAGTGACCAGTGGTGTATCGGCACCATAGGGACGAGTGACCAGTGGTGTATCGGCACCATAGGGACGAGTGACCAGTGGTGTATCGGCACCATAGGGACGAGTGACCAGTGGTGTATCGGCACCATAGGGACAAGTGACCAGTGGTGTACCAGCACCATAGGTTAAAACAAATCATCGGGGGTGCAGTCCACTGCACCCCCGATGCTTCGGCTGCCCGGCCATGTCACTCATTCACAGTATTCTGTGAATGAAAAACTACAGGGTCCAGCAGCCTTTGCAGATGTTGGCTTGTAGTTTTCAATGAACTACCATGGCGCTGTGGTAGTTCATTCTCTCTCCCTGTCAGTTTGTATCTGCTTGCCTGTACGAGATGTATGGACACACAAATAAACTGACAGATCTGCAGGAGACCTGCATGGCACCAGCGATCTTCTGATCACGGGTGCAATGCTGAAGAGGCTCCAGAAACAAAAAATAATAAATGCACATTTTTTTTATACCTGCAAAAAAATTTTCTGTCTAACACATACCAGTGCAATGGAGTGGTGTGAGCCACCCTCATAGGAAACAAAGCTTTTTACTCTGTCCTACACTGGGCATGTTTGCTCAATGCAGCTGGTATGAATGAGCCCTCAAAGAGCAACTAAAATCTGGAGGCTGTGCCCAAAAATAGGCAGGCAGAGGGCAAAGGACTAGTAGGCAGTATTGCCTATTGTCTCCCTTCAGCTGATATTTCCCCATTACTGATTTACCATGCCTTGTTCAGCACTGTATCTTGGTAGAGGAGGCCATCCTAGGCAGAGGTAGGGCTATGCTTCCTCGTGGTACGCCTCTAACAAGAACAGTGCAGCACAGTAGTGACATTACCAAATTTTATGACAAATCTCTTGAGACTAGCAATGCTTTAGAACACACACTGAAGATGTATGGCTATGAGACTGTATGCACAGGAGTGCCTAGGCACACTAACATACCAGGAAGTCCTCATTTAATTATTCAGGAGGAATTCCAAAGCTATATTTTCAGGGTACTATTTAGGCACAATAAACATTTGTAGTTGATCACTACACCAGGACAACCTTCACTTCTTGAGTTCAGATTCAATTAAAAGTAGTCCGTACGTAAAATACAGGTGCTGAATCAGGGAAGTGAAGATGAAAGCTCTCAGACCCCTTAGTTAGAAAAAGTGGAACTTTGTGACCCCTCATATTACAGACTCAACGTCAAGAGACCTAAAATAACATCTATAGAGCACATGCTTTCAGGGAAGTATCAGGAAGCACGATCAATGGAAATGCACCAAGTGTTTTAATGGATAGGTAGATTCTGACACTATAAATTTTAAGGTTATAATTTAGGTGTTAGAGGGTTAGGCAAAATGTGTTTCCATTACAATTTCAAGGATACTATCAGCATTATAGTATCATTGTAATCAACAGAACAGGTATAACCTTTATACCTATTGGGTTCAAGGAAAATTCCAGCCCGGGAATAAAACTTTGAGATAGTAGAGGAGGCATAGTCCACATGTTCAGTACTTTGGTTTTTCATCCTGTGATTGCTGCACTGTACAAATCCATCCTATTCATTTTTTTTTCAGTATTCTGGTGGTCCTGAAACAGGGCTGCTTTATATGCCAGAACACCCACTACTACTACTTGTGCCAGCCACCAGTCACAGGCCTTGGAAATTTGAAAATGACTGGTAACTACGGTTGCTTGCCACCACATCCCTTTAAACCCGAACACACATTAATTACACAGGTTCTGTCGCTGATAAAGGTGGTAATTAAACTCACTTGGTGCCTTGTCTAAATTAAACTAGCCTCAGAATCTGTGTAATTCAGATGTGTTCGGGTTTAAAGGGATGAGGTGGCAACTCTACTGGTAACCCAGGAGGCACGTAGAGATGAGGTCACACAACACAAACAGCAAAAAGCACAATACTACTGCACTTGTTAAACAGTCTATAAAAGTCTGGTTGCACTGGGTTACTGGATTAACTAGGATTAAGGCAAACAACAATTTTCTGAGATTAGCACAACTACAGTGTTTACTTGATAGCATTAACAGCACACCAATAGCTTTCATCTGTGGCCTGGCATGGATCTTTAAGTGCTAGTTCACACCAGATGCAGTTCAGTGCGCTTTTATTTCTGCACTAAAAATGCATGCACAGTGTTTTCCATGTATTCCAAAGGCTCTAGTTCATAGCAGCGCAGTCAGTTTCTGGTGCAGAAACTGACCAGAAACTGACTGGAACTGACTAGAGCCATTGGAATACATGGAAAACACTGTGCATGCATTTTCAGTGCAGAAAAAAAAAGTGCACGGAACTGCATCTGGTGTGAACTGGCCCTAAAGCCTCGTACACACGATCCAATTGTTGGCCAACAGAGCGTCAGACTTTTGTCCGAAGGGCGTGTGCCAAGAACTTGTTTTGGATATTAACGGCACACAATTGTCAGCCAACAAACACGAACGTAGTGATGTACTACTTGGAATTTTAGCTCTTGAGCGCCACCCTTTGAGCACCTTCTGCTAATGTCGTGTTTGGTGATCATTGATTCCGAACATGCGTGTTTGTACTTTGGACTTTTGTGTGACAGACTTGTGTACAGACGACATGAAAATCTGACAACAGACCGTTGTACGCCGAAAATTTACTAGCCTGTCATCCAACATTTGTTGGCCTAAAGTTGGACAACAATTGTCTGAAGGAGCGTACCAACGGTCTGATTTTAGGCAAACAGTATGTCATCACACAATTCCCTGCCGAAAATCCGATCGTGTGTACGAGGCTTTAGAGTCATTGTTTAGAGGTAAAGTAGTGAGGTTCAATTTATTTTAAGGGCTTGTTCACACCAGGTGTGTTGGGACTGTGCCGGGCAACCTTTTCAGCACAATCCCAATGCAAGACAAATCGAGAAAAGCCTTGTTTTCCATCAGGCCAGTTCATACCACTGCGCTGTGCTGGTATGTGCTGCAAACAGCATGCAGAACTTTTTATTTTTTTTCAGAACAGCTCAAGGCAATTCACTACACTGCACCACGTTGTGGCCAATAGAGTTGATTGCACATTTCAATAAAGTTCTAAGAAAAAAAAAAATGTAAAATTAGACAGCGAGGCACCAGAATCAGTGCATCAGCACCAGTCCTCCCTGAGAAGACCTGTGCCGGTGAGCTCACCGTGGACACTAATGTCAACGAGCCCTAAGGCTTAGCATAATGCTAAAATTGAGGTTTTCACTTTAATGATGGGTTTAGGATTTGGGCTAAGTTACATGAAACACGTCAGCATGGAAACTGCCACTGCGGACCTCCCTTACTGCTAGTTGCCTGGCCATTATGCTGCCACTCTAACGTAAAAACAGAGTCACTTATCTAAAACAGATATGCAGGCAGCGCCTGCTTTTTTCCCAATTTTCCAGATATGCGCATTTCCAGGTTAGTGACTCAAAATGTTTTAAAGAATTGGGATTAGAACCAGCTAGGCAAGTAGCATTTTCAAAAATAGGCCGGCAACGACAGACCCTATATTTTTCTCAAGTCAAGTTTACTTTAAAAAGGTCCCCTCACACCTTTGTGATCCTGTACTGCATTGCTCATTTTGAATAGGCCAACAACGCATGGCAATGCACAAAAAATGGACCTGCATTTTTTTTTTTTTTTTTGAAGTAGCTCACCATAACACGCTGGGATTGATTTACTAAAGGCAAATAGACTATGCACTTTGCAAAGTGCAGTTGCTTCAGAGCTTAGTAAATGAGGTTGAGATTCACTTTGCATGCACAAAGAATATCCAATCACGTGCAAAGAAAATTAAAAAAATAAAAAAACAGCATTTTTGCTTGCACATGATTGGATGGTGGAAGTCAGCAGGGCTTCTGCTCATTTACTAAGCTCTGGAGCAACTGCACAATCTATTTGCCTTTAATAGTAAATAGTTTAGTAAATGAACCCCTTTCTATGTGCATCATGGTACGCTGCCGCACAGGTGTGATGGCACCTACTTCTAAAAGAATGGCACAGCACATAGTGCTATGCAACACAATGCATTCTACTAGCGTATGGTAGAAGAGATGAACTCCTGGGAGAATTCTTTGGTGGGACACATTTTATATAAAAGACTGTACAGGTATGATAGTATTACACAACATCAGAATGACATGTCTAGTTATAGGAAATGTCATACCTGTGACTGCTGAGTGCACATGCATCTTGTGCAAGACTTTTCAGTAGAAATTATTATAAAAACAAACATTGTAATAGATTAGCGTGGACACATTTAAAGTGTGATTTTTTTTTTTGTCCTTTATACTAAATTTAGCACCTGTTTCACAATGTAAGATGGCTGAACAATAGAGACGAGCTCGGGCACCCTCCAAACTTCTCTTTAGTTGAACGCCAACCTCAAGCACTTTTTTTCTTTTACTCCAAAGCGCTGCGGGCCGGATCATTCACACAACAGCTACAAAAAAAAAAAAAAAGAAAGGAGCACAAGTTCGGAGTTTGGCAAGAGAGCAGTTCAGAGGATGCCTGAGCTCACCTCTACCGTTCAGTTATCTTACGCTGTGAAACGGGCGCTGAATTTTGTATAAAAGCCAAAAAAGAAAAAGAAAAATCTCCACACATCAATTTTCTGGCAATGCTAATCTGTCACAATTATTGCATTCCTAATCACTTGTTCATTTTTTTTAACATGACTTGCCCAAAAAATCCTATTCTATATCTGCGTACATAAGCACTGCCCTACATATCAGCACTCTTCCCAAGGTGGCAGCTGTCTCTAGGGAGGTATTAAAGTGGTTGTAAAGCTAGAATTTTTTTCCCCTTAATGCATTCTCTGCATTAAGGAGAAAAACCTGTGTGCAGCTCTCCCTCTTATACTTACCTGCGCCCAATCTCGATCCAGAGCTGTGCCCGAGAGCGGCATGGATCTCTCCACACTCTCTCCGCACTGGAAAGAGGCAGCAGCTTGTGCCACTGGCAACTGCGGCTGTCAATTACAGCCAGTGAGCAGAGAGAGGGGGGTGGGGAGAGCCACACTGTGTATGTCAATGGACACACACAGCACGGCTTGGGATCGAGCTTGCATGAGTGTCCTTATAGTAAGGGGCTTGCTATGGGGGCACTGGGCAGGGGGGAGGAGCCAGGAGCACCAGCGAGGAACCCCAGAAAAAGAGGATTCGGTCTGCTCTGTGCAAAACCATTGCACAGAGCAGGTTAGTATACCATGTTTACAATCACTTTAAGGACAATGGAGGATGCACAGGGGAAAGGGTAGAGCCTGTGTCACCTCTACTCCTGTCCCTAGAGAAAGCAATACGAAATCTCTCCAATGCGGACACAGATAAAAACTTTTTTTTTTTTTTTTGTAGAATGGAGAAATGGATAGAACTGATAATGTTCTTATTCCTGCCTGTGCCTACCACACCGCTTAATTTCTTGTACAGAGATTATCATATGGGAAAATCTATCCAATGGTGTTACAGAATGAAATAAACTTACAAGAAATTGTAACTCTTCCTCATTCTGTTCAAAATGAAAAAATAATTATCCCCTCTAGGGCTCGTTTGCACCTGCAGCAGCCCTTGGCGCTCATCTGAAAAGTGATCCATGGTGGATTGTTTTTTTAGAGGCGTGGCTGACAGCCGATAGGCATTTAGAAGGCAATACCGCTAATGTTTGGCTCGTGATTGCAATGCAGCCCCACTCACGTGAATGGGTCATGTTTGGTGGGGGTAGAGCCCCAAAAAATGCTACAGAGGGTATTTTTGCTGTACCCACAAAGTAATGTATCGAAGAATGAGTAAAGCCTCTGTAGCTTAACCATCTGTTTTTACTGCCACCCAGCCAACAAGTGGATACTACTTTTTTCTTAAAAAACGTCACTTACATTCACTCTCTGACAGTGATGTCACTGCTGAAGTTCAGATGGTGAAACCAACAGTGGGGGCTGGAGTGTACAGCGATCTCACAGCAGGTCGCTTGATGAGCTGCTCCTCCATATGGCTGTGATACGACAGGGGGGTGCATGAACATCACAATCACAGAATCATATATATATATTTAGTTAATGCTTCCACAAACTTGAATACTCATGTAAAAGGAGAACCCCAGGAATTGCAGCAAAAATAATGCTGGCTTAAAAAGGGTTAGGCCAAACAAGGTTTATGCCACCTTGTGGACTTATCTCTTATTTCACATTTTCACTGAGTGCCGAGTCTACAGCTATCGCTAGACTTCCGGTTCTCCAATGCTGGACCTTCGGATCTTCGATACAGCAGCTTTAGACCCCTTTCACACTGAGGCGCTTGAAAACTGCCTTTAAAAGTTGCACGTTTTGCAGAGCTTTTCAATCACTTTTGAGGCATTAGTGGTGCACTTTTTTGAAGGTCACGTGACTTTAAAAAACTGCCGCAAGAACCATTTTGAGGCGCTTCCCATTAATTTCAATGGAGAGGGGCGCTTTTAGAGGTGCTTTTTTTAGTGCTCCAAAGATGCTGCTTGCAGGAGTTTTTTCACCGCTTAGCCAGCGCACTGCCCCAGTGTGAAAGTTGATCTTAATGGTTTTCGTGAGCCTTATAGGCGCTTTTTTTTCAGCAAAAACATGCCTGAAAAGCACCTCAATGTGAAAGGGGCCTTACACTCCGTTCACACTTATGCAGGTGCGACTAGAGTTTTTCCTTAAATGAATAGCCATATATAAATAGTTTCTAAAGTGTCCTTTGTAAAATCCCCGATATGTTTCTTGGAACAGAGACCATGTCTTCAGAGGAATATATTTATACATGCATTGATCATGCATATACATAACCCCCAAGATGTCACCAACACCACAAAAACCTCTTGTGACAGAGGGGTTGATTTACTAAAACTGAAAGGTGCAAAATCTGGTGCAGCTGTGCATGATAGCCAATCAGCTTCTAACTTCAGCTTGTGCAATTAAGCTTTGACAATAAAATCTGGAAGCTGATTGGTTTCTATACAGAGCTGCACTCTCCGGTTTTAGTAAATCAACCCCAGAGACTGTGCTTCCACTAGAGACACCTCTGTGGTTACAAATGCCTCCAACTGGGAAGCCACTACTACGCTGGTTTTATATGAGCTCCTACTGACGACATGGGGGGTAATTAAGAAGATAACAGACAAATCAGCCACGTCAGGCGAGAAGCTGATTTATGCCGTCACTATTGGCAATGTCACCGGGTCCTAGACAACATGCATTTTTAAGACAATTACCTCAGGGCAGGCCATATCTTTCTTCACAGGGTGTTAGAGGCAACTTGAGGTAAGGAAAGAACAGGAAAAAATACAATTTCCCATCTGCAGTGTTTTAGCAAGGTTAAATAATGACTTTAGCAAGTTGCACATTGCTCATGTTGCTTCATGGAGCTGGCTAAGGATGCTCAACCCATTGTATGAGATATTATGCAAGGGGAACCCAACAAGTCAGCTCACAAAGGTTGGGAAACAGGCAGCAGCCTGCCTTTAACAAAAATCCTCCTTGACATTTCAAATGAGTCACCCGGGCTGCATTTGCATGACAAACAGAACAGGAAGTCATTTCACCATTTGACTACGGGAACCTCACTGTGGAAAAACGCAGACTTTCGAAAGCCCACTTCCATCAGTGGACATTTTATCACTGGGTGAGAGAGAATTCAGAAATGACTAAAAGTTTGAAGGAGTGTCCCTCTCCCCAGTCTCATGTTATAGTTCATGTAATTCACAGAAAAACCAAAAAATAATGGCCCAAAAGCATTGCCAGAATACAGAGTTTCTCAGGCTTCGCTGTCCTCTAGTAACAGACACTCTTTTCAGTGCTGCGGTAATTATATAATAAAGATTATTTACAAGCTCCTGTAATTAGAGGCCTCCAGGACATTTTTCTGGACTGGGATTGAAAGACAAGTATAACAAAGCAATGGAAAAAAAAATAGGAAAAGCATTCAAATTTCTAAAGCTGAAAGTAGCGATATAAAAGGAAAGTACCGGGGACAATTTTTTTGTTGTGAAATATGACAACTAGCGATATAAATGCTAACATAGAAATTGGATGCATTGGACCTTATCTTATACATCAAGCGTTTGCAGGTCTTGTTTAATGTGAACAACCTAACAGATTCTTATTTTTATTTCTACCAATGGAGAGAATGTGAGGAATAATTTGATGGTTTTTATGAAAACTGGATACATTTTGTCCCTTAAAGTGCTTTGCACTACTGTAGCCTTCAAATAAATAAATAAATAAAACACAAAAAAAAAAAACCTTTTTTTTTAAACTTTGTTATATTTTTGTGCTTTTTCTACCTTTTCTTCAGTTCCTGGCCCACCCTGACCTCCATTCTCGCCTGGTGGGAATGACATCACACTGTACCTGCATGCTTCGGTGGACGTCTCCCAGTATATGTAAGATGGCTATCCCAGGAGACTTCTGCTAAAGCATACACGTTAGGGATGGACCTCACAGTGTCATCAGGGGTACGCCTGGAAGAATCAAGAAGAGACAGTGGTCCCCTGATGGAGGAAGGTGACTACACGGGACCTGGTGTGCACCACCAGATCACAGCAGGTCAGTGGTGGACTTGCGAGTATGTTTATTGCAGGTAAACCAGTAGAAAAGATATGGCTCATTCACACAGGTGAATAATTGCATGCCCCATGCACAGCCCTGTTTTGCCAGTACGGGGATGCACAGGTGTTAGGTGCATCCCTGTCCCAGCAGTCCCATAGATATCTACTGAGACATGTGGCTGCACAGACACAGCCCCCAACGGACATGTACCCACACAAATGTCACATTGGGACACAATGGCTGTGTCCACGTCCACGTGTCCTAATAGACAACTTTAGGGGCGTATTTTACACAGGATCTTCTGCTAGCTCTGCCAGCATGAACCTGCATTGCATACGGAGAATATACAATTCCCCACGTGCATAAGCCCTAAGCGGTTGATGTATAAAAAGTGTAGAAATAGAAAATGCGCTTGCTTCACTTGGTAATTAATCAGAATCATTCTTTTCAGATTGCAAATTTGTCAGCTAGAAGCAGATTGTTTGAAGTGTGCAACAAGACAATACATTGTCACCTTAAGAGTGATAACTGCTATGGGAAACAATTGTAGTTGCCCATAGCAACCAATACTATCATTTCTGCACCACAGGCCTTTAAATATAGAAAGGATTTTGGTAGGTTGCTCTGGGCAACTATATTTTTTTGTCAGTATTCTTTTCATGCATCAGCCCCTTAGGGCCTGTTCACACTATGTGCATCTATCTTCCTTACTGGATGAACGCAGGTAACTACAATGGCACATAGAAAAAAAAAAAGTTTTGTGTCTCATGGTCACAATAAAACGATAAAAGAATTGTACCTAAAGGCGTAGAGCTGCACGATTCTGGCCAAAATGAGAATCATGATTTTTTTTGCTTAGAATAAAAAGATTATGATACCCTCACGATTTTCGTGACATAAAATCTTTCACATTATACAAAAAAAAAAAAAAAAAGGCCAACTTTACTGGTTAGATTTTTTTTTTTTTTTTTAATTCATTAAAGTAATTTTTTCTAAAAAAAATTGCATTTGAAAGACCGCTGCGCAAATACAGTGTGACATAAAATATTGCAACAACCACCATTTTATTCTCTAGGTGTCTACTAAAAAAAATATATATATGTTTGGGGGTTCTAGCAAAAAAAAATTATTTTAACTTGAAACCAACAAATGTCAGAAAAAGGTTTAGTGTTTAAACTTTTTTTCACTTACACAGGAAGTCTATTCCATTGACAAATTGTTACAATGTTTACACTTAAGTTCAACTGATAAAGAATGTTTTGATTCTCGGCAGACTGCCCGGTTTTTCTCTTCCTTTCTTTTGAGGGCTGTGGCTTCAGAAGAGCAGAGAGAATTCTTTGCATAGAAAGAATTGTGAAACACTTTAGTCAAGATCGTGATCGCGTCTGCCTCGTGTGAATGAGGGCTTAAGGCGCATGTAAACGTGCAGAAATTCATGACTTCAGTCTAACAGGGAAGTGTTTTTATAGCTTTATGTGCATGTGAACGGGTCATTAAAGCCCAATTCCAGGCAAAAAACTAAAAAATTCTCATGCAATGGGGCTGTGCCTGCACTGCATGGGTCAGCTACTACTAGTTTTATCTGGGTGTGAGGAGAAAGCTGTATACTCACCTGATCCACCGGCTAATAACGCTCCCCCACATCCTCACATCCAGGGCAGGTCTATGGGTGTTATGATGCCAGGAACAGTCCATCTCCCAAGACCATGGGGGTAGGAGCCAGAGGGACTGCTCTTGTGCTGCTGACCTATGCAGTGCAGGCACAGCATGGGAAAACTTTTTTTATTTTTTTGCTCCGGACAATATTTTTTTTTTTTGTCCCCATGCAGTAGGGCTGTGCCCCCACACAATGGGTCAACTGCTCTTATTTTTTTTTTTTTTTTCTTTGTGGTGAGCACAAAGCTTATACTCACCTGATCCTGGGAAAACAACGCTCCCCCCATGTGCCGCATGCTGATGTCGGGAACGGTCCATTCTCAAGACTGCTGGACTGCGGGGGAGGATCGGCAGGTCAGGTAAGTATAACTCAGCTGTCCTTTCACCCAGAACAAATTGAGCACCTAACTGGTGCAGTGCGGGCACGGGAAATTAAATTTGCCAAGAGTTTTTGCTATAATGCAAGAGGTAAGTGGCATCTGATCACAATGGTATACTGCCATCCATATCCAAGAAATATATGACTCTCATGAGCCCAAAGCTCACCACATTACAATCTGATTGTACAATCTCCTACAGACCTTTCAACAACTATGTAGTGCAAGGGCCTGCCTGACTGTGAGATCTACTGTGAGATGAATTCCTATCTCTGACAATTTTCACCGCACGCACCCTTTTGCTGAACCGACCACACGGGGCTGAGGTATAAGAAGAACTTGTTGCCTATAGCAACCATAGAAACAATCCAGGACTCAGAAATGACTTCAACCTGTTGCTTTGGGAGACAAGAAATGTTTCCTATAACAAACTATTCATACAAGTGCAAGCATGCTTGAAATTCTCTGCCATCAATGTCAAAGATTGTAGTCACAAATGAGCGCCTTATTGTTCCTCCGACAGCTACTACACCATGTGATTATCAATTCAGGTTGTCCGATCAGCTGCTCTGCTAGTCTTAATCACATGACAAGCAGATGACCCATTTCCAAATAAAAGTCAAGTCCTTTTCTAACTTTCTTTAAGCAAACAAAGGATAAAAAGGAGCACAAAACTGGAAACAATCCCAAAAGCAACCAATCAGGTCTCACCTTTCATTTTCTAGAGAAAAGCAACATGAATTCCACTGAAGCATACAATTTGAGTCGCTGTCCATAGTGACCGAGTAGAAGTCTTGTTTTATTTCCATACAAAATGAGGTGAAATCTGATTGGTTGCTATTGGAAATGGCTCCAGTTTTGTGCTCAATGTTTTGTCCAAGTTTCAAATTTTGTCAAAAATTTTACTTTTTTAAGCGTTGAAGTGTCAAAATGTAAACAATTAGTTATTATGATAGGATGCTGTGTTTTCACACATCCGACATGCATTATAGTGTGTACAGGACACACAGAGAACAAATGTTTTCTAAGTGTCTTTGCAGTAAGTCTGCGCTGATCAACACAGTTAAACTGGCATGATGGGAATGAACACCAATGAATCTGACCCAAAGTCATCCATCTAGAAAGCCGATTGGCTGCATCTTTGTCATGTTTGGCCCATGAAGGCTCAGCTATAACCATGGGTGACCAATCACTGCATACATGAACACACATTTTCATCCTGGATGTCCCGCTGCTGCCAACTGAGTGCCAACCTGCAAAGAACACCAAATGCTGCAAATCACCTTCCAGGGACAAATAATCGCAGCTGTCATAATAAATAGGCCCATTTGATTAAAGCCAATGACAGAATTAAATAAAGCTCACTGTGGTCTTATTCAATGGTCAGACCAGTGTGCTATAAGCACCAGAAATCTCATTGCAGTCAAAAGTTCAACTGCCTGTTGTGCCAATTCACTTCACCTTGTCACTGAATCTGTGTACCTACATCTACAGCCCATTCATTGAAGAGATCGGGAGATTTATACTGGGGAATAGGACCAGATCTCTGGATTGCCTGTGCTGGGTGATGTGCATGTCACAGAAAGGACATGGAGGACATCTACTGATGACAGGACATGGAGGTACCTCATTTCTAGTATTACACACACATAGATCCCTGTGATTATTCTTTAGATACACATAGATCCAACAACCCGCCCCTGACAATTCACTAAAACACACACATAGATCCAATGATCCCTCTGATTATTCTTTAGATACACATAGATCCAACAACCCCCCTGACAAGTCTCTAAATACACACACAGATCCCACGATCCCCTTGATTTTTCTCTAGATACACCTAGATCCCATGATCCTTCTGATTATTCTCTATATATACACACACACACATATATATCTATCCAGTGATCTACCTTATTATTCCTATACACGCACACCTACTGTAGATCCAATGATCCCTCTGATTAGTCTCTAGATACACATACATGCAATGATCTCCCCAATTATTTCCAATATACACACATAAAGCCAATGATCTCCCTGATTATTCATTCTCTCTCTCTCTATCCACATATATATATATATATATCTATCCAATGATCTTCCTGATTATTCGCTATATACACATATATCCAATAATCCCATTGATTCTATACACACATATATCCAATGATGCCCCTGATAATTTCCTATATACACATGGATCCAATGATCCCCCTGATTATTTCCTATAAACATATCTCCAATAATAATCCCACTGATTCTATATACACACATATATCCACTGACCCCCTGATTACACACATACTGTAGATCCCCTCCCCGGGTCCCATGCTGGAGATGACAGCGGTGTGATCTCCGGTAAGGAGTGGCAGGCCCTGTTGAAGTGTGATGGACCCCCCACTTCCCCACCTTTGAAGCCATCATTGGCCAGGCGGGCCCCTCACTTACCTATGCCAGGGGCCACATAGATGAAGTAGAGGCAGGAGGAGGAGAGCGAGAAGAAGAAGATAAAGGCGAAGATGGATCGGTTAGAGACCCGCAGGAACCTCCGGAGCATCGACCTCATGGTGCCGGGGGGACGGAAGGCGGCTCTCAGAGGAGCTCCGAAGCGGACAATCTACTACTAGGGGACAAGCCCATCGGGTGACATCAGCCTGGGGACAAGACAGAAGCACACCGGGAACAGGAGAAGCCGGAGATCGCCGGACACAGCAGATCCACCAACCCCGGGGGGGAGGAGACAGGAATCAGAGACAGGGAGGAGGGGAGGGGCTGTGATGTCAGCAGAGGGAAGGGGGAGAGGAGGAGAAGGAGGAGAGATGCTGCATGGGAGGAATGCTGCATGGCCATTGCTGGATGGGCCGGACCACCGGGATCAGGGCACTGATCTACACCCCATTCATAGATAACAGGGGGACACTGATCTACACCCCATTCATAGATAACAGGGGGACACTGATCTACACCCCATTCATAGATAACAGGGGGACACTGATCTACACCCCATTCATAGATAACAGGGGGACACTGATCTACACCCCATTCATAGACAACAGGGGGACACTGATCTACACCCCATTCATAGATAACAGGGGGACACTGATCTACACCCCATTCATAGACAACAGGGGGACACTGATCTACACCCCATTCATAGATAACAGGGGGACACTGATCTACACCCCATTCATAGACAACAGGGGGACACTGATCTACACCCCATCCATGGATAGCAGGGGGACACTGATCTACACCCCATCCATGGATACCAGGGGGACACTGACCTATACCCCATCCATGGACACAGGGGGCAGTGATCTCCACCCTACACCCCATCCATGGATAGCAAGGGGACACTGACCTATACCCCATCCATGGACACAGGGGGACACTGATCTCCACCCTACACCCCATCCATGGACACAGGGGGTACTGACCCCCTCCTTACACCCCATCCATGGACACGGGGAACTGATCCCCACCCTACACCCCATCCATGGACACAGGGGGTACTGACCCCCTCCTTACACCCCATCCATGGACACAGGGGACAAAGTTCCCCACCCTACACCCCATCCATGGACACAGGGGTACTGATCCCCTCCTTACACCCCATCCATGCACACAGGGGACAGTAATCCCCACCCTACACCCCATCCATGGACACAGGGGGCAGTGATCCCCACCCTACACCCCATCCATGGACACAGGGGGTACTGACCCCCTTCTTACACCCCATCCATGCACACAGGGGACAGTAATCCCCACCCTACACCCCATCCATGGACACAGGGGGCAGTGATCCCCACCCTACACCCCATCCATGGACACAGGGGGACACTGATCTCCACCCTACACCCCATCCATGGACACAGGGGGTACTGACCCCCTCCTTACACCCCATCCATGGACACGGGGAACTGATCCCCACCCTACACCCCATCCATGGACACAGGGGGTACTGACCCCCTCCTTACACCCCATCCATGGACACAGGGGACAAAGTTCCCCACCCTACACCCCATCCATGGACACAGGGGGTACTGACCCCCTCCTTACACCCCATCCATGCACACAGGGGACAGTAATCCCCACCCTACACCCCATCCATGGACACAGGGGGCAGTGATCCCCACCCTACACCCCATCCATGGACACAGGGGGTACTGACCCCCTTCTTACACCCCATCCATGCACACAGGGGACAGTAATCCCCACCCTACACCCCATCCATGGACACAGGGGGCAGTGATCCCCACCCTACACCCCATCCATGGACACAGGGGGTACTGATCCCCACCCTACACCCCATCCATGGACGCAGGGGGTACTGATCCCCATTCTACACACCATCCATGGACAGGCAGGGGGCAGTGATCCCCACCCTACATGGACACGGGGTAGTGATTCCCAACCTACAACCACTGGCAAAAATGATGGAATCACCAGTCCCTGAGGATGTTCCTTCAGTTGTTTATTGTTGTAGAAAAAAAGCAGATCACAGACATGGCCAAAAACTAAAGGCATTTCAAATGGCAACTTTCTGGCTTTAAGAAACACTAAAAGCAATCAAGAAAAATAATTGTGGTGGCCAGTAACAGTTAGATTTATAGAACAAGCACAGGGAATAAATTATGGAATCACTCAATTCTGAGGAAAAAATTATGGAATCACCATGTAAATTTTCATTACAAACACTAACACCTGCATCAGATTAAATCTACTTGTTAGTATGTAGGTAAAGAGGGTAAATCATCACGCAGTGTTGCACAAGATGGTTGTTCACAGTCGGCTGTGTCTAAAACATGGACCAAATACAAACAACATGGGAAGGTGGTTAAAGACAAGCATACTGGTAGACCAAGGAAGACATCAAAGCTTCAAGACAGAAAACTTAAAGCAATATGCCTTGAAAACAGAAAATGTACAACAAAACAAATGAGGAACAAATGGGAGGAAACTGGAGTCAACATCTGTGACCGAACTGTAAGAAACCGCCTAAAGGAAATGGGATTTACATACAGAAATACTAAAAGAAAGCCATCTCTAACACCTAAACACAAAAAAACAAGGTTACAATGGGCTAAGGAAAGGCATTTGTGGACTGTGGATGATTGGATGAAAGTCATATTCAGTGATGAATCTCGAATCTGCATTGGGCAAGGTGATGATGCTGGAACTTTTGTTTGGTGCCGTTCCAATGAGATTTATGCAGACAACTGTCTGAAGAAAACATGCAAATTTCCACAGTCAATTATGATATGGGGCTGCATGTCAGGTAAAGGCACTAGGGAGATGGCTGTCATTAAATCTTCAATAAATGCACAGGTTTACATTGACATTTTGGACACTTTTCTTATTCCATCAATTGAAAGGATGTTTGGGGATGATGAAATCATTTATCAAGATGATAATGCATCTTGCCATAGAGCAAAAACTGTAAAAATTCCTTGAAGAAAGGCACATAAGGTCAATGTCATGGCCTGCAAACAGTCCGGATCTCAATCCAATTGAAAATCTGTGGTGGAAGTTAAAGAAAATGGTCCATGACAAGGCTCCGACCTGCAAAGATGATTTGGCAACAGCAGAGAAGGCTGGAGCCAGATTGATGAAGAGTACTGTTTATCACTCATTAAGTCAATGCCTCAGAGACTGCAAGCAGTTATAAAAGCCAGAGGTGGTGCAACAAAGTACTAGTGATGTGTTGGAGTGTTATTTTGTTTGTTTGTTTTTCGTGATTCCATAATTTTTTCCTCAGAATTGAGTGATTCCATAATTTATTCCCTGTGCTTGTTCTATAAATCTAACTGTTACTGGTCACCACAATTATTTTTCTTGATTTCTTTTATTGTTTCTTAAAGTCAGAAAGTTGCCATTTGAAATGCCTTTAGTTTTTGGCCATGTCTGTGATCTGCATTTTTTCTACAACAATAAACAACTGAAGGAACATCCTCAGGGACTGGTAATTCCATAATTTTTGCCAGGGGTTGTACATGGACACAGGGGGTAGTGATTCCCACCCTACACCTCATCCATGGACACAGAGGACAGTGATCTCCACCCTACATGGACACGGGGTAGTGATTCCCACCCTACATGGACACAGGGGGTACTGACCCCCACCCTACACCCCATCCATGGACACAGAGGACAGTGATCCCCACCCTACACCCCATCCATGGACACAGGGGGCAGTGATCTCCACCCTACACCCCATCCATGGACACAGAGGACAGTGATCTCCACCCTACACCCCATCCATGGACACAGGGGGCAGTGATCCCCACCCTACACCCCATCCATGGACACAGGGAGCAGTGATCCCCACCCTACACCCCATCCATGGACACAGGGGGCAGTGATCCCCACCCTACACCCCATCCATGGACACAGGGGGCAGTGATCTCCACCCTACACCCCATCCATGGACACAGAGGACAGTGATCTCCACCCTACACCCCATCCATGGACACAGGGGGCAGTGATCCCCACCCTACACCCCATCCATGGACACAGGGGGCAGTGATCTCCACCCTACACCCCATCCATGGACACAGAGGACAGTGATCTCCACCCTACACCCCATCCATGGACACAGAGGACAGTGATCTCCACCCTACACCCCATCCATGGACACAGAGGACAGTGATCTCCACCCTACACCCCATCCATGGACACAGAGGACAGTGATCTCCACCCTACACCCCATCCATGGACACGGGGGTACTGATCCCCACCCTACACCCCATCCATGGACACAGGGGGTACTTATCCCCACCCTACACCCCATGAATACTGACAGATATTTGCTTAGAGCCGGGCTGACAATCTTTATTTCACAAGGCTGTTTCTGGATTGATGAGACATGCTCCGAAGGTTGTAACGTGTGACCGGTTCCAATGAGTCACTATATGTATTGTAATACAGAGCCGCATACATACTCTCTACAGATGGACACTCAGATGGCCTGTGCTGACTATAGATATATATAGAGATATGGAGAGACATGTCGTGCAGGCTCGGCGTGTTCTAGAAAGCAGCAGGCTGTCTAGTAAGGAGAGAAAGGAAGTCAGGAGACGCGGATACAATCAGTTCCCTGGGAGTTGGATGTCTCCCGGGGCTGCCTTGGTCCTTACTGGTAAGGGCGGGGTCACTGCTACTGAGGGGCGGAGCCCTGGCTGACAGCTGCCTTCGCAGGAGCCAGCGCCTTTCTGCCAGCCTATCAATTCAGAGAAACCCGCCATGCTCCACCCTGATTGGTGGGCCTTCATATATCTGCCCGGCCTGGATAGGTCGCTGGGACGAGGTTGGCTGGCAAGCCTAGTTTAACTCTTGGGTAGCGTAGTGGGGGGAGGGGGCCTGATCCGGTCCATTTAATACACTTTTCTTTTATGTCGCTGCAGCTGGACACCGGGCTGGGAAGGGTTAAGGCCACTAGATAGAAATGCCAGCACCTGATAGGTTTGCAGAGCCCACGTGCTGTATATGGCCAGGGCTGTGATTGGTGTGAAGTGACGTCAGACAGGTGGGGTTGTTGGGAAGTTCCCAGTCTGTGTATTGGAATAGCTGTCACTAAGGGTGAGGTGCAGTCCATTGTGTGCTGATCATTGTGTTCTGATGTCTGGGTGAACTCTGTGATCTGTACATTCCTCATCAGTCATGTACAGTGTTACCAAGGAAAGGTCAGCACTAGTGATGATGGAATGAAGAGTACCTGTCATTCTCAGAGTCTCTGATCCATTAGAATACTTGTATGTAGATCGGGGGGTGATCTACAGGTGATCATGCAATGGAAGCAGGCACTAAATGTAAATGAACGATCCCTGCCTTTCCTATCCCACCCCTCACTGTTCACATTAGTGCGATTCCCAGTGCGACTTTGATGTGACTTACATGGGACTTTACACTCTCTGGCATGAAAGTCTCATCAAAGTAGTGCAGGAACCATCTCAAAGTCGCTGCAACTTTAACCACCTGCCGACCAGCCTTTTTCTGACACTTAAATCAGTATTTTGTGTTAGAAAATTACTTAGAACTCCCAAACATTGCACATTTTTTTTTAGCAGAGATCCTAGGGCAGTGATGGTGAACCTTGCCGCAACACAAGTCTCACAGATTGGAAAGGATGCCATTGAAATGAATGAGCTGCAACTTGTCATGAGACTTTATGTGTCCAAAATCGCATGACAAGTCCCACTAGTGTGAACAGAGCCTAAAGGGCAAGTTCACCTTTTCCAAAAAACTGCCTACACAGATAAGTGGCGCCTGTAGATTAAAAAAAACTGTGCAGTCTGGTTAAAGTGATTGTAAAGGCAGAAGGTTTTTTTTATCTTAGAACATTCTATGCATTAAGAAAAAAAACCTTCTGTGTGCAGCAGCCCCTCTCGGTCCCCTTAATACTTACCTGAGCTCATCTCTGTCCACAGTGATGTCCACGAGTCCCTCGGCTGTCCAGCACTCTCCCTCCTGATTGGCTGAGAGTCAATCAAACTCAGTCAGCCAATCGGTAGAGAGAGGGGGAGGGGCTGAACTGCAGCTTTGTGTCTGAATGGACACACGGAGCTGCAGCTCGGCTTGGGTGCCCACACAACAAGCTGCTTGCTGTGGGGACACTCCACAGGAGGGAGGGGGCAGGAGCACAGAAGAGGGACCTGAGAAGAGGAGGAACCGGGCTGCACTGTGCAAAACCACTGCAACAGAGCAGGTAAGTATAACATGTTTGTTATTTAAAAAAAAAAAGAGACTTTACAATCACTTTAAAATTGAATAATGCCTTTGCCTAACTAAAAAACTTCCAGAGATGGCATCATCCCGTCCTATTTTGTTGCTAGGATGTTGCTAAGAGGCTCCTATTGCTCACCTTCACCATCACAGAGTGAACCCACAGTGAACTCAGAGCTACTGCATCAGGGAAGAGAAAGCACATGTGAGGGGGTTTGAATGAGAGAAAAAGCTCACTTCAGTGATGGTGGAGGTGAGCAGTAAGAGTTAGGAGTCTCTTAGCAACCTCCTAGCAACAAGGCAGGATGGGATGATGCAAATTCTGGGAGTTTTTCTGCCAGGTTTCAGGAGGCATGTAAATGGCCTTCACCTATAGCAAGGGCATTATCCAATGTTGGTCAAAGCTGCAGTTTTTTTTAATCTACAGGAGAGCGTTATCCATAGGCAATGAACTATACCTTTAAGGACTCCTTCGCCTGTGGCACCTCTTGCTGCACCTCTGAAAAGCAATCCACCATGGCAAATCACAGCTGAGAGGTGATAAGTCACCTCATTACCACTTGCTTTAATCCTAAAAAGCCCAGACCATTGCGCTGAAACAGAATGCATTACATGCAGTTGCAGGGCAGCCCCATTTACTTGAATGGGTTCTGCCCACCAAATGTAACATGGGGTATCATTTTTGCACGAAGCAAGGAACTGCAGCTGTGGCACTTGGACAACCCCATCCAGCCACTATTACAGCTTACAGGGGGGCATGCAAGGGGCGGTAAATTTGCCCGTTTTTACCACCAATGTGAATGAGCCTCTCAATATAAACTCCGGGGAAAGCAAAAATCTTCTCCTGCAGTAGGACTGCAAGGGTTAAATGCTGCTTTAGGCCCTTTCACACTTGTATGACCTGAAAGTCGTGCGTCTTGAAGCAATGTCTGTGTAATCTTGAAGCCCATGGACCTCAAGTCGCATTAAAGTCGGATCAAAGTAGTGCAGGGACTACTTTGAAATCACACAGATATTACCGGTACTGATTGGAAATCATGGGGTATGACTTTTCATGCGACTTTGCAGTCCCAGATTGCAGGACAAGTTGCACAAGTATGAAAGGGGCCTTATGCCACGTACACACGGTCGGACTTTTCAGCTACAAAAGTCCGACAGCCCGTCCGACAGACTTTTGACAGACTTTTGGCGGACTTTCAACAGACTTTCTAACGAACGGACTTGCCTACACACGATCACACCAAAGTCCGACGGATTCGTACGTGATGACGTACACCAGACTAAAGGAAGTTGATAGCCAGTAGCCAATAGCTGCCCTAGCGTCAGTTTTTGTCCGTCGGACTAGCATACAGACGAGCGGATTTCTGGGTCCGGCGGAGTTACAACGTAAAGATTTGAAGCATGTTCCAAATCTAAAGTCCGTCAGATTTGTGACTGGAAAAGTCCGCTGAAGGTCCGGTGAAGCCCACACACGATCGGATTGTCCGCCGGATTCGGTCCGTCGGCCAAGTCCGGTCGAAAAGTCCGATCGTGTGTACGTGGCATTAGGCTAGATTCACAGCTATGGAGGTTGAGATTGATGCATTTTCCTGGCTTTGCATTTTTTTACACGCTTTTTTGACGCATCTTTAACCACTTCAGTCCCAGAAGGTTTTACCCCCTTAATGACCAGGCCATTTTTTGCAATACGGCACCGCGTTATTTTAACTGACAATTGCGCGGTCGTCCAAATAAAATTGATGTCTTTTTTCCCCCCAAATAGAGCTTTCTTTTGGTGGTATTTGATCACCTCTGCTGTTTTTATTTTTTGTGCTATAAACAACAAAAGAGCGACAATTTTGAAAAAAAAAACAATATTTTTTACATATAAAACACATCCAATAAAAAAAATTTAAAAAATCTAATTTTTTCATCAGTTTAGGCCAATATATATTTTGCTACATATTTTTGGTCCAAAAAATCCCAATAAGCATATATTGATTGGTTTGCGCAAAAGTTATAGCGTCTACAAAATAGGGGATATATTTATGGCATTATTATTATAATTTTTTTTTTTTACTTGTAATGGCGGTGATCAGCGATTTTTAGCGGGACTACGACATTGCCGTGGACAGATCGGACACCTAGCTGACACTTTTGATGCTTTTTTGGGAACCAGTGACATTATTACAGTGATCAGTACTGAAAATATGTACTATTACTGTACTTAATGACACTGGCATGGAAGGAATTAACATCAGGGGTGATCAAAGGGTTAAGTGTGTTCCCTAATTGTGCTTTCTTACTGTGTGGGGGATGGGCTCACTGCATGGACGCTCTGATCCATGTTCCTCATTAGCAGGATCACTAGATCAGTGTCCATGCCTGACAGCACGGTGTTTACATCGGCAGACCGCCGTTCTGTCTCTGTGGGGAGCGATCGCGGGGTGGTCCCTCTGAATGGCTCCCCCTGTGGCCAATCTGCACATGACCCTGGCCTCGGCAGCACGCGCACCCACCCCCCCCCCCCCAGTGGCTATTGAACAAAATCACGTACAGGTATGTGATTTTGTGCAATAGAGCCACCTTGCCGCAGTATATGTACAGCAGGTGGTCATTAAGTGGTTAATGCATTTTTGGGAGATACCACAAAAGCACTGCCTTTTTGATGCATTTTCGCTATGTTTCTGTTAAAGTTTTACTGAACCAAAAAGGCAACCTGCTACGGGCAAAACAGACCCGGAGCCTTTCCAAAAAAAGGCATTGGTTGAAAATGCACAGATGTGAATGTGACCCATAGGAAATCGTGTTAGATGGACTGTAGTGCTTTTATGCAAAACTGACTGAAAACCGCATAGGTGTGAACCTAGCCTTATGCCTAGAGGGCTGCAAAAAGCACTTTTACCTACCCAATCTTCTGCTCCCGCAAGCCCACCGCAGGATGTTAGACCGCTCCCTGTAGCCTCTTCTCCACTATGCTCCAGCAGTTGCAGGTCCTCTGACATCATCAGGTTCCACCCAGAGCCCATCCATAGCCCTGCACTAGAGGTGAAGACACCGAAGGACAGTCCACAGACAGAATGTAGGGAAGTAGAGGAGGGTGCTGGTTGCCAGGGGAATGGTGGTTCCGATAAGTAAAGTGCTTTCTATTAGGGTTGCACCGATATCGTTTTTTTATCGGCAAGTATGAGTACTTGTACTTTCGGTCAAGTACTCGCCGATACCGAGTACCAATACTTTGTGGTGAGATTTGCGTCAATACATAATGAATGGGCGCAAATTACACTGCATGCGATTTTAACAGAAATGTAGTGCGATTCCTGTCTGAATCTCATGCAATTTCTCCCACCACTCCTGTGTTTGTGTGTATAGAAAGGAAAGCATCATCTAGTATGCAGTTTATTTAAAATGTTATAACTCACATTAAGGGCTGGTTCATAGCACAAAATTGCACTCCAGATTCATTCCCAATGCGTTTCTGGATGCATTCCAGAAGCTTTTCTTTTTTTTTTTCAGTGTACTGTGGTCTGGTGCTTTTTTGATGCTTTCTGGTTCGTTTTTTTATGCATTTTACTACATTCCAGTACAGTCCAGTGAAGGAAAAACACAGAATGTTCTACTTTTTTTTTTTGGAGCTGGAAAGCCCTGGAACTGACCGCACTGGTGTGAACTATTCCATTGATACAGAAAAAAAAACCCACACCTGACTGCGTGTGGTGTAAACTGGCCCTTAGTACATATCTGGAGGAGAAGTTCTGGGACCCATGTAGGTATAGAGCGGAAGTGATGTCAGCTTGGGGGCGGACTGTCTCTAAATCTCTTCCAGCCCTGGAAGCACCTCCAGCGGGCGTGATTTGCTATCACCGGCAAGACGGGGACACTATGCAGATTGTGAGTTAATACATTTTTAATAAACTGCCCACTAGATGGTGTTTCCCTTTCTACACACACACGCACAGTAACGGTGGGGAAAATCGCATGCGATTTGAACAGGAATGTGGTGCCGTTCCTGTCCGAATCGCCCGGCATTCTTGTTCAAATTGCATGTGATTCTTTGCAGTTCGTTTTGCGCCCATTCATTTTGTATCAACGCAAATCCCACCGCAAAGTATCAGTATCAAGAGTATTTTTACGAGTACTCGTGAAAATGCTCGGTATCGGTGGTTCCCTACTTTTTATGACCCGCTAGACTTAAACAACCATTTAACCCTTGTAGTGCAGGGACAACTCCACCGCGACAGAGGATTTTTCCTTTCCACCGGGGACGGGCTTAAAAAACAAAACATTGTGACAAATAAGGAAAAATACTTTTGTAGATGAGAATGACATACAGTATCTCACAAAAGTGCCCCTCACATTTATGTAAATATGTGACAACACTGAAGAAATGACACTTTGCTACAATGTAAAGTAGTGAGTGTACAGCTTGTATAAGTGTAAATTTACTGTCCCCTCAAAATAACTCAACACACAGCCATTAATGTCTAAACCGCTGGCAACAAAAGTGAGTACACCCCTAAGTGAAAATGTCCAAATTGGGCCCAATGTGTTTATATTTTGTGTGGCCTCCATTATTTTCCAGCACTGCCTTAACACCTTCTTGGGCATGGGAGTTCACCAGAGCTTCACAGGTTGCCACCGGAGTCCTCTTCCACTTCTCCATGACGACATCACGGAGCTGGTGGATGTTAGAGACCTTGTGCTCCTCCACCTTCCGTTTGAGGATGCCCCACAGATTCTCAATAGAGTTTAGGTCTGGAGACATGCTTAGCCAGTCCATCACCTTTACCCTCAGCTTCTTTAGCAAGACAGTGGTCATCTTGGAGGTGTGTTTGGGGTTGTTATCATGTTGGAATATTGCCCTGCGGCCCAGTCTCCAAAGGGAGGGGATCATGCTCTGCTTTAGTATGTCACAGTGCATGTTGGCATTTATGGTTCCCTCAATGAACTGTAGCTCCCCAGTGCCAGCAGCACTCATGCAGCCCCAGACCATGATACTCCCACCACCATGCCTGACTGTAGGCAAGACACACTTGTCTTTGTACTCCTCACCTGGTTGCCGCCACACACGCTTGACACCATCTGAACCAAATAAGTTTATTGTGGTCTCATCAGACCACAGGACATGGTTCCAGTAATCCATGTCCTTAGTCTGCTTGTCTTCAGCAAACTGTTTGCGGGCTTTCTTGTGCATCATCTTTAGAAGAGGCTTCCTTCTGGGACGACAGCCATGCAGACCAATTTGATGCAGTGTGCAGCACTGAGCACTGACAGGCTGACCCCCCACCCCTTCAACCTCTGCACCAATGCTGGCAGCACTCATACAACTATTTGCCAAAGACAGGCTCAGGATATGACACTGAGCACGTGCACTCAACTTCTTTGGCTGACCATGGTGAGGCCTGTTCTGAGTGGAACCAGACCTGTTAAACCGCTGTATGGTCTTGGCCACCGTGCTGCAGCTTAGTTTCAGTTTCTTGGCAATCTTCTTATAGCCTAGGCCATCTTTATGTAGAGCAACAATTCTTCTTTTCAGATCCTCAGAGAGTTCTTTTCCATGAGGTGCCATGTTGAACTTCTAGTGACCAGTATGAGAGAGTGAGAGCGATAACACCAAAGTTAACACGCCTGCTCCCCATTCACACCTAATACCTTGTAACACTAACGAGTCACATGACATCAGGGAGGGAAAATGGCTTATTGGGCAAAATTTTGGACATTTTTATTTAGGGGTTTACTCACTTTTGTTGCCAGTGGTTTAGACATTAATGGCTGTGTGTTGAGTTATTTTGAGGGGACAGCAAATTTACACTGTTATACAAGCTGTACATTCACTAATTTACATTGTAGCAAAGTGTCATTTCTTCAGTGTCATCACATGAAAAGATATAATAAAATATTTACAAAAATGTGAGGGGTGTACTCACTTTTGTGAGATACTGTAGTTACATAGTAGGTGAAGTTGAAAAAAGACACAAGTCCATCAAGTCCAACCTATGTGTGTGATTATATGTCGGTATTATATTGTATATCCCTGTATGCTGTGGTCGTTCAGGTGCTTATCTAATAGTTTTTTGAAACTATCAATGCCCCCCGCTGAAACCACCGCCTGTGGAAGGGAATTCCACATTCTTACCGCTCTTATGCCCCGTACAAACGATCGGACATTGATCGGACATTCCGACAACAAAATCCATGGATTTTTTTCTGACGGATGTTGGCTCAAACTTGTTTTGCATACACATGGTTGCACAAAGTTGTTGGAATTTCTGATCGCCAAGAACGTGGTCACGTACACCACGTATGACGAGACTAGAAAAGGGCAGATCCGAACCAAGCGCGGCACCCTTTGGGCTCCTTTTGCTAATCTCGTGTTAGTAAAAGTTTGGTGAGAGATGATTCGTGCTTTTTCAGATTCGTGGCTTTCAGATCGTTTTCTGCTGTTCATTTTGTGCTTGTGGGTTTGTATCTGGACTTCAGTGCGTGCAGCGAGTTACGCGTGACTCTGTCATTGTGTTTTTGTTCATTCGTTACTGTTTATCAGATCGCTCTTCACAGGCCTTGCTGTTCTTCAGTGCGTTTTGTTACTTCGTTCTGAGCAGCCGACCGTTTTCTTGCCATGTTGCGTATACGTACTCGTCGTAGAGTTCGTGCTATGCGGGGGCTTGGTGTTGGGGTCCTTACCTTGACACAAGTCCACTCCATGAACAGGGTGGGGAGGAGTTCAGGGACCAAGAATTGGTTGCTCCTGCGTGACCAGTTCTGTCATATGCCTTTGCTCCATGAGATCAGTGAGAATAATCCTGATGATTTCAGGAACTTTCTCCGGATGACGGACCCCGTACACCGTTTGTTGGCTTTGCTGACCCCCTATATCAGCAGGCAGGATACACTCCGGAGCAGAGGCTAGTCGCCACCCTGCGGTACTTGGCGACAGGGAGAGGCCTGCAGGACCTCAAGTTCTCGACAGGCATCTCCCCCAAGGCTCTGGGGATCATTATCCCGGAGACCTGTTCTGCCATCATCCAGGTCCTGCAGAAGGAGTATATTAAGGTAAGATTTTTATCCTTTAACATCACATTTTATTGTATTTAATGTTTGCTAATGTAATGTATTTCTTTCCTTATTCCCTAATTACCATGATTGTAATATGCTGTGAATGTCCCCTTTGTCCTCATGCATGCTGTTTTTTTTATTTTATTTTTTTGTCCTTCATGCATATTTGCCTTCACTTACCTCCCCAGCATGCTCTCCTGGACCTATATTCACCTCATGTAGTCACTTAACAATGTATTGCCAGAGTGCCAGAGGCTTTTTTTTTGGTGTCCCCAAATCATTTGGAACCCTCACTCCCCCCAACTGCTAAGTCAGTTTATAACAATCATGTATCTGCTGACTTTGCAAAACCCATATATACTATACCTACCACTTTTGTGGTCATATTTATGGATGAATTCCCCAAAGCATGTAGTGCAAGGGCCTGCCTGAATACTTTTAAATGTTAATGTTTAAAGTTTTTGTATCCTATTATTATCTTGATAGGTAATAGCAGAATGTCAAAATGTGCTAAAATGTGTACAGTGTGTATTTATCTCTTTGTATTATGACACTTCTTACATGTCCATTGGGCTGCCAATAGTGTAAAGTAAGGAGGGGCTGGCCAAAGTAATACACATTATATAGGCATTCATCTCTAAATGAAGTGGAGAGGGTTACCTGTCCAAAACATCTCCCCCCCTAAAATGTTAGAAATGGCCCATGAGAGGGGGGAGGAATCTGATAGGTGGACCTTATACCTTGGTCTTTAAATACTCCCTAAAATAAATGTTATTCTGATGTTGGCCAAGAATGTTTGTGTCTAATCTGCTTTCCATAATTATGTGCAAAATGATTAATTTATTTTTCTTGTTTGACTCCACAGTTTCCTTCCAACCCACAGGAATGGCAGACTGTGGCCTCCCACTTTGCCAAGTGGTGGGACTTTCCTAACTGCAGAGGGGTAATTGATGGGAAACATGTCCACATCGTCCCACCACCCAACTCGGGGTCATACTATTACAACTATAAGGGGTTCAATAGTATTGTGATGTTGGCGGTGGTGTCGGCTACTTATGAGTTCCTGTATGTGGATGTAGGGAAGAATGGCCGGATGTCCGATGGTGGAGTCATCACCCAGACGGAGTTCTACAGGCATCTCCAGAATGGCAGCTTGGACTTGCCACCTCCAGAAGACAATGTGGAAGGACTCCCATTCGTCTTCGTTGTGGATTAAGCATTTGCGCTGGGGGACCATCTTATGCGGCCATTCCCTATGAGGATCCTCACCCCGGACCAGAGGGTTTTTAATTACCGGTTGGCCAGAGCCAGAAGAGTGGTGGAGAACACGTTTGGAATCATGGCCAGCCGGTTCCGCCTATTTCTTACACCCATACATATGGCGGAGTATAAACTCAATCACATCATCCTGGCGTGCTGTGTTCTACACAACTTTTTAAGGCAAAATTCTGCCAACTATGCTGGCTCAGTTGGGCCTGAAGCCGGAATTTATAATGAACCAACCCTGACGGTGATTGAAAGTGGCTGTCCTGGCTTGCCCCCCCTGAGTGCCCGCAAGGTCCGTCTTAGATACCTAGAATACTTTGCAGGTAGGGGGGCCATCAATATGCCAGACAATGTCTGAAACATTTTTTAAATAAAAAAATCATTTTAACTACTAAAATCTTTGGTGACATTTACTGCTTGTGTTTCTTTTAGCTGACCCAGACAGAAATGTGGGGAGTCCTGAAAATGGCGTGATTGTGTAACATTACAAAGGACTGTTGGTTGTTATTTACTAAAGGCAAAGACAGTTTGCACTACTATGTTTGTTGTATCACAATTTGTTTGGTCACATTACTAAAAGTAGAAATGTCCATTTTAGGTCAAACAGGCATGTTTAAAACCAACAAGAAATACACAAATCTGGAACTTACAAAGTTCAACTTTTGTAGAAATTGAAGGCAATATCAGACATGAGTATTTCTAAACTGTGTTTGATATTGCGTTCAGATGGGGTGAAGTTATCCCTGGAAAAGCCACATTTTTAAGATGCACACAAATTGCCAAATGTCAACATGTGCTAGCTGCCATCACCGGAGATCAAGGGATGTGTTTTGGGGGTGCTACCCCTACCCCTTGCTACCCCTTCCTCTCAGCTACTTTATTATTGAGGATGGGGTTGCACCCCAAAACGCATCCATTGATCTCCCGTGATGGCAGATAGCACATGTTGACACACTGTGTGCATCCTCAAAATTTGGGTTTTCTCGAATATGTCAAAAAATAAGAGAAATTTTGAGATTACAAAAAGCACAAAAGAGGGAAAGGATTTGGAGGTGTTTCAAACTCACCCTAAAACATCAATGATGTTCTTATTTTTTTTTGAACATCATTGATGTTTTTCTGGATGTTTTCCAAGTCCCTATTACACCCCATGATCTCCTCGTTTAGGATCTGTGCACTTTCACTGGTGAAATGACCTGGATCCACAACATCACGATCACCTAAAAATATAGAAACAAAAACATACCATGTATTATTAATATGCCGGCATCCATCTCTTACCTGAGCCTGTGGTCGCAGACACTCACCTGTTGTGGTGACTATTTCCACCACGTCTCCCTCCTCCTGCTCTGCTTGTCTTTGGGGGATTTCACCTTCTCCCTGAGGTGGGGGGTCTCTGGTCTCCACGGGTGAGTGGTGTCCACCGAGTCTTTTCTCCCCTATGTAAAAAAATAGGTATACTTAGCACACAGATATTTGATGACAGAAAGAGGAATATGAAACATTGTTTGGAAGTGGGGTACAATTGTCTGTTTTGACAGAGTTTCAAGATGAATACATATTTTTTCCCTTTGTCAAGCTTGAATACTTACCTGTTTTGTACAAGCTTCACAGATGGAGACACCCCTATAGTATACACTGGAGCACCTGTGTGGCCCTCTAATAAAAAAGGTGTTCTGTGTCCCACACTAGTGCTCCAGTGTCCAGATGTGAAAACTGCTGAGTGTCCTCTCCTTACACAGAATCTAGTTTGCATTATATTCTACTTAGACACCAAAATTATTTGAATAGAAGTAGGCCAGAAAAAATGTCTTCAAATGCATATGGCCAAAACAATGGTGTTTTCTAGGCCTAACGAACAATGTTTCATACAAACGAATAATGTGCCCATGAACATGAAAGTTGCCATTTTAAACTGTACAACAGTTAAGAAAAGCACATGGAGCAGCACGAACGTAATAAAAAGAAAGAATAGGAACACAGCACAACTACTTACTTTTTTGCAGCTCTCTCCTGATCCTTCTGTACTGCTCGTGCTCCCTTAATTTCAGGTCCGACCATCGCTTTCTGAGCTGATCCTTGGATCTTCGTACCCCAAAATTCCGGTGCAGACTTTTGACCACTTTCGCCATGATCTTGGCCTTTCTGACATTGGGGTTGGGGTAAGGTCCATACTTCCCGTCATAGTCGGTCCTCTTCAGTATGTCGACCATCTCCAACATCTCCCCAAAGGACATATTTGAAACCTTAAATCGTCTCCTCCTGGATCTGGACGTTTCAGGCTCCGGGCTTTCCTCCTCCTCCTCCTTGGTGTAATTATCAGACACCTGCTCTGTCTCCGCTGTGTGCTCTTCCCCCACTACGCCGAACGAGAAGGGGCGGGGAATAGACTAGAAAGAACGTCAGGGGCGGGCGGAGTTTCACACATGCGCAGTGTATATAAAGCATAACACGTGTGCGTCTTACGTACGATCTGTAAAGGGAGGAAGGAGTATCAGAGGCGCCGATCGTGATAACGAAGGTAAGATTTAAATTTTGGCCTATACTGCTTCTAGATTGAGGCCTGTATTTGGACAAGTTTAGAAGACTTTAGGCTGCCATTAGGGTTTGTCTTGTGTTGTGTCTTGCAGTGAAAATGGATCTAGTCAATGATCAGGACTTTATGCCAATCTTCATAGATATGTTCAGGGAGCTGCTCTGTCTATGGCAGATAAACCAACATGAATATAAGAACCAAACAAAGAGGAAGGCAGCGCTGGATAATTTGCTGCAATTTGTGAAGCTGGTGATCCCCATGGCAGACATCACCTATTTGAAGATCCTAATTGGTGGCATGAGGAGCACTTATCTAAGGGAGCACAAGAAGGTCCAGGATTCCCAGAGATCAGGAGCTGCAGATGACATTTATCTCCCCAGGCTGTGGGACAGGCTGCATTTTCTGGCAGGTAAGTATGGAGATAAGTATAAAAATATATATACATACACACATTATATATATATATATATATATAATATATACATATATATATATATATATGTGTGTGTATGTATATGTATATATATTTTTATACGTACCTCCATTTTTTGCCCCCATTGTTACTCCCATTTTTACTATTGTTAATATTATTGTCTCCATGTTTACTATCATGCACTTCTTCATATATATGTTTCCATGACACTGACTGTTATATAACCTCCTTTTTTTCTGTATGTATATTATGTTACCTTGTAGTTCCCCTCCCGCCCACAGGTGGCACTGTGCTTTCTTGCGACAGACGCTGGGACCTGTTATCCATAGTGGGTCCCGGGTGCCGTCCGAAACCGTGCCTTCCGGATCGGGTTGGTCTGGGGTGGGTTTCAAGCACTGCCATATAAAAGCACGTTGCTGACACCTCCCTATTAGGCCTATTGAAGGAGCAGTGGCACGGAGCGCGTAGCCTTCTCTCAACCTCCCTGCTAGCCCTCCTCCCTGGACGATCCCTCCCCTGGATACCGAACCCGGAAGCAGACGGACAACCTGTGACGTCATGCACGCTCCACGTGCGCTCCACGCCGGCCCCTAGTCTCTTCCTGATGGCCACAGAAGGAGCTAAAAAAACACAAGGAGAGGAGGCGCCTCTAAGTGCAGTATTTAAAACCAGATTTAATAAAAAACTCTGTGCAGAACACTCACATTTAGTAGAATAACATAAAGCATGTAATGTAGTTAAAATCCAGGGAGAGGGGGGTCCGTCAGATCTATCACAACAACGCTGGGTCCTGCTGTGCGTACGGCTGTGCTTGAACACCGCTGAAGCCGGCCGCGGTGATGAAATTCCAAAGCGAGGCCTGGGACGCTGATGGAAGGCAGGCGCGGAGCTGTCGCGCCTGCCTTCCATCAGCGTCCCAGGCCTCGCTTTGGAATTTCATCACCGCGGCCGGCTTCAGCGGTGTTCAAGCACAGCCGTATGCACAGCAGGACCCAGCGTTGTTGTGATAGATCTGACGGACCCCCCTCTCCCTGGATTTTAACTACATTACATGCTTTATGTTATTCTACTAAATGTGGGTGTTCTGCACAGAGTTTTTTATTAAATCTGGTTTTAAATACTGCACTTAGAGGCGCCTCCTCTCCTTGTGTTTTTTCTGCAGATTTTTGGGGCTTAGGTTCAGCTCTTCCAGGAAGGCAGCCATCTGTGTGGACTTTGAATTTTTTATTGAGTCTGTTTGCCCACATAGACTTCTTATGGACTTTATTAGTCATAATCACCTCTTGCCATCTACATAATGGGAACATAGGAATGCCCAGCCTTTTTGCGCCTTTACTTGCTTACCACAGAAGGAGCTCCCGGCTGATAATCCACCTTCTGCAGCCCAGCATCCCTGCAGCGTCACCACCACAGGATCAGAGGGAACACCGAGGACCACATACCTATACAGATGAGCCTTTTATATGTTTTTATCCTGTAAGTGTGTTTTTACCTGGTGTCATTAAACATCATTTGTTAATACTACACTCAGGTGGAGCTTCCTTCTCTACCCCTCTCTCATCCATCACAGAGTCAGCTCTCTGAGGACAGCAGCCGCCTAGCCTACCAGCCTACTTTAACCATTACATTACCGGTTACCACTTAACCCTTGAACTTCCAGCCTGTCCCCTATGGACTAAGTTGCTCAGCTCTTTATATCTCCTGTTATATATGGACTTGTGTGTTTGCGCTTACAGTTACCAATACTCTGTTTGTACGATAAATAATAAAGAAAGAAGTTTGTGAGAAGTCTGTGTGAATATGAGCAGCAAAACTACTTCATTCTTCTAGCATTATAAAGAAGAGAGTGCGCTGCATTAAACAATTTAAAACACTGCAGCAAGACGAAAGTGCTATATCCATTCCGAACGCTAATTTTACCAGACCGAGCTGTTCCGTCTCGAAATTTCTTCTGAGCATGCGTGGCACTTTGTGCGTCTTAATTGGCCACACACGGTCGGAAATTGACCCGATCGGATTTTGTTGTCGGAAAATTTTATAGCCTGCTCTCAAACGTTGTGTGTCGGAAAATCCGATGGAAAAAGTCAGATGGAGCCCACACACGGTCGGAATTTCCGACAACACGCTCCAATCGCACATTTTCCGTCGGAAAATCTGACCGTGTGTACAAGGCATTACAGTAGAGAACCTTCTACGCAGTTTAAGGTTCAACTGCTTTTCTTCTAATTTTAGTGAATGGCAGAGTGTTTTTTTTAAATTCCCTTTCACGGAAATGTTTTATCCATATTGTGGGGTCACCAGTATGGTATTTGTACATTGAAATCATATCCCCTCTCAAGCATCTCCTCTCCAGAGAGAATAAGTTCAGTGCTTGTAATCTTTCCTCATAACTTATATCCTCCAGTCCCTTTATTACTCCCTTTATTTATGACGTCAATTAGAAACCCGAGCAACCCAACTCCCAGAAGGATATTTATCTGCAAGGTGTTAGCCAGCATCCACACCTAAGCAGAGTGTATTCCTAAGATTTTAGAGCTATTTTTTAAGGTGTTTTTGTCCATGTATCAAGCTTCGGGAGTTTGTTTCCTGAGCTGAGCAAGTGGAGGAGAGCAGTTATACAGATGAGGAATTCTTCAGGCGCAAAAATGCATGCATTTGTTTACATGCATTCCCATTCAAGTCTATGGGATCGAAAACTGAATACACTCAAAAAAAGATCCTAGATCGACCACTCTGCAGAGAAGGAGACCAATACATTATTACTTGTGTAGCACGACCCCTGCAAGGGCTGCTGGTAACTGGCTACTCTATTCCTGCGCAGCCAGGCAACACGCATTTCCAATTTGCATCCAGACACAAGAAACCAGTCCATGGGCTTGTTTTTGTTGTTTTATTGGGGAAATATGGTACAGGGAATATGGGATGCCCAACTTGGCATGAAGAACAACAGATGAGGACAACTCAAAGAAAAGATCCTAGCCTGCTCTCTTCGCTAGAAACAACCAGTCTCTTGGATCAGTGGCAAAGTCCCTTACGGACAGGAGTTCTCAACCCCTTTAGGAAGTTCCACAACATATTGAAAAGCTGCATGCAGGAGTATCTCCTCTCCTCTTGTAGAACTGCTCCCAGCTCCACTGCTTTCAGGTACTACCAGCCCTCTCCCAGGACAAGGGGTAAAAAGAGTTAACCACAGTGCTGTCCTTTTGAAAAGCTTGCTATATGTAGCAGTCTCTCCCCTTGTGTAATCCTGGGTGTGCTGATGTACTTACTCTGTCCTTCTTGCACCCACTGCTCTCAGGCAAAGACCCTGTTCAAGTCGTGGTGCTGAATAGATCTCCCTCTCTAAGACAGCCTGTACCCCCCCCCCCCCCCCCTTAGACCTAGATACACAACAACAATGCTGTATCAGAAAGCAGACACCAAACATGTTAAGGAGGGCAAATTAAAATACTGTAAATTGTCACACAGTATGTTTAATAACAATAAAGGCATAAAAGTGCCTTCCTACCTTCAACTCTCTACTTCGTCCTCCACCGCCTCCACCCACTGACTCACTCACTGCCCAGGAGATTGCTAATCACTTCAAAAACAAGATTGATACAATCCGTGATGAAATCTCCTCTCTACAGGTATCTCCTCCAGTTAAAACCCCATGTCAACAGGTACAACTGACACTCCCCTTATTCAAATCTGCTACTACAGACGAAGTTGCTAAACTCCTTTCTAACGCCCACCTAACCATCTGTCCCTCTCTCTGACTCCAGTATTGTAGCCAGAGTTGTCGTGCCAGGTTTGCCATCTTCTTTGCCAATAGGTAAGATATGGGCGTGCCCATTTGTTTTCCGGTCAGGGGCCCATAGTCAAACCCCAACCGCTACCCGCAATTTTGGGTCCTGCTCCCACCTCCCTCCCCTCCTTCTTTTTTTTTTTTTTCCTTTCCTTTTCTCTCTTCCCTTTATCACCCAAATGTGCATATACTTATTTGTCCTAGTTTGTATACTCTATTTTTGATTTTTTCTGTATTTGTATAATATAGTTTTGTTTATGATATTATCTTTGAAGACAAATAAGAAAAATGTTTACCAACTTGTGCAAGAGGCATGGATCCTGAGGAAGTGAAAGTACTGTGAAACCCGTCTATCCGTTGATACGCTTTTTGTCATATGATTGTTAATAATTCCTGTGCATGTAACATTTGATACTTGATATGAGCTTATTCCATGTTTAACTTTGTTAATAAAGATTTGTAATATTTCTTTTTATATTACATGTAATTTCTTTCCTGAGGCACACTTAAAGCCCCATTGTACCTCTGTCCTCGATGTTCCCCTTTTTGGGGGCAGGGGGAGTTTCTTATTTGATTGATACTTGAAGGATAGTGCCACTGAGAGACAATTTAATGTGTACAATCTGGGGGGTTCCACCACTCCTGCTACTTTGGTCGACTCAGTAGTTTCCAAGTAAGTCAGTAAAGATTTTTCTTTCACACTGTTTTTATTATGGTTTTTAAACAAATGATTAAAACTTGAAAAAATATAACAAGTGTAAGGTGATGGTGATGCAATAAGGTTGCATGCCATTATCTTTATGGGTATGCTATTATTCAGAAAGAACAAAGTACAAGAACTACTGACAAACCTTTTTCAAAAATTGAACCATTACGATTAGACGGAGGGTGGAAATATGTGTGGTGTGTTGTAAGGTTCAGGTATAGAATGCCTGGAAGATGGTTCCCAGACCCACCTTTTTATTTTAGCATGTTTAAAAAAGAAGGTCGGTGCTAGCAGACATCCCATAAGAGAACTAAATATTATTTAAAGAAGTCGGGGAGCAAATTGAGAAGTACTATGTGGGAGGATGCTCCACCTGAAGTGTTGGGGATAATGAGACTAGGGGCACGGTAATGTTGGTTAGTGAGCGACAAGGAGAAAAGAATGAGGGGACATTGGGGAATAAGAGGGTGGGGCAGGGCATAGGGAAAGGTGGTGAGGGTCTGGCCAGATACAGCCATTTATCAAGTCCCTTGTATGATCAAAGGAAGAGATGTGAACACTCGAGATTACGATCACGATTATACTTCAACCAGAGGGATCATATCTTAAAGAATTTTGTGAAACAGTAACCAAACAAGATGCTTCAGCAACATGGTTCACCCCACTAGCATTACTTGGACCCAATTACACTTGAGATCTCTTCAGGCGTTCCTTTTGTTAAAGTGAGATTAAAGAAGGATTCATTGGACTTAGGGGTTCGCCTCCCTCCAGAAGTTTGCCAAACGTTCAGTTCCCCTCCCTCTACTTCTCTCTCCCCTTCCTTCCCTCTTTCTTTCTCCCCATCTCACATTTCCTCCCTCCTTAAGCCACGTACACACGATCAGATTTTCCACAGACAAAACCTCTGACTTTTGTTCCGAAGGCATGTGCCTGGATTTTATCTTGCATACAAATGGCAAGGAATTGTCGACCAATAAACACGAACGTAGTGACGTACTACGTGGTTTTTCAACTCTTTAGCGCCACCCTTTGGGCTCCTTCTGCTAATTTCGTGTTAGTAGAAGTTTGGTGAGTGTTGAATTGCGCTTTTCATTTTGTGCTTTTCATTTAGCTCTTTTCAGTTTGCGCTTTTCTTATAGTGCTTTTCAGTTAGTTTCTGAACTTCCATTCGTCAACCAGACATGTTGTGGAATCGGAGGTGATAATGTGTTATTCATTATTGGCCTTGGGGTTATTGCTTTGATCCAAGTCCAGTCCAGGAACAGGAGGAGGAGGAGTTCTTGGACCAAAAATTGGTTGCTTTTTTAATCGTGACCAATTATGTCATATGCCTTTGCTGCAGGAGCTCCAGGAGAATAATCTGGATAATTTTCAGAATTATCTCCGGATGACGGACCCCTCCTTTCACCAACTCTTGGCATTGGTGACCCCCTATATTAAGAACCAGGACTCATGCATGAGGCTTTTATTTTATTTTTTGGTTGAAAAATTATTGATTTGGTATATTTTCTATATTTTTGGATACATAGAATGCACTTTTTGGTTAAGCTCTATTGGCAGATAACATGCCTAATTTTATTTGTTTTCTTTTTTAATGCACAATAAAAAAATTGTGGAGAATAATACTTGACTATGTGTTTTACTTCAAATGACAGTTTGGGAGTAGGCAGTTACATTTAAAAAAACACAATGTAAAATTGATAAGGAACACCAACATACAGTCAGGTCCATAAATATTGTGACATCGACACAATTCTAATCTTTTTGGCTCTATACACCACCAAAATGGATTTGAACGAACAAGATGTGCTTTAACTGCAGACTTTCAGCTTTAATTTGAGGGTATTTACATCCAAATCAGGTGAACGGTGTAGGAATTACAACAGTTTGTATATGTGCCTCCCACTTTTTAAGGGACCAAAAGTAATGGGATAATTGGCTGCTCAGCTGTTCCATGGCCAGGTGTGTGTTATTCCCTCATTATCTCATTTACAAGGATCAGATAAAAGGTCCAGAGATCATTTCAAGTGTGCTATTTGCATTTGGAATCTGTTGCTGTCAACTCTCAATATGAGATTGAAAGAGCTCTCACTATTAGTGAAGCAAGCCATCATTAGGCTGAAAAAACAAAACAAACCCATCAGAGAGATAGCAAAAACATTAGGTGTGGCCAAATCAACTGTTTGGAACATCCTTAAAAAGAAAGAACTCACCGGTGAGCTCAGCAACACCAAAAGACCCGTAAGACCACGGAAAACAGCTGTGATGGATGACCAAAGAATTCTTTCCCTGGTGAAGAAAACACCCTTGACCAATTGTTGGCTAGATCAAGAACACTCTCCAGGAGGTAGGTGTATGCGTGTCAAAGTCAACAATCAAGAGAAGACTTCACCAGAGTGCATACAGAGGGTTCACCACAAGATGTAAACCATTGGCGAGCCTCAAAAACAGGAAGGCAAGATTTGCCAAACAACATCTAAACAAGCCTTCACAGTTCTGGAACAACATCCTATGGACAGATGAAACCAAGATTAACTTGTACCAGAGTGATGGGAAGAGAAGAGTATGGAGAAGGAAAGGAACTGCTCATGATCCAAAGCATACCACCTCATCAGTGAAGCATGGTGGTCGTAGTGTCATGGCGTGGGCATGTATGGCTGCCAATGGAACTGGTTCTCTTGTATTTATTGATGATGTGACTGCTGACAAAAGCAGCAGGATGAATTCTGAAGTGTTTTGGGCAATATTATCTGCTCATTTTCAGCAAAATGCTTCAGAACTCATTGGACGGCGCTTCACAGTGCAGATGGACAATGACCCGAAGCATACTGCGAAAGCAACCAAAGAGTTTTTTAAGGGAAAGAAGTGGAACGTTATGCAATGGCCAAGTCAATCACCTGACCTGAATCCGATTGAGCATGCATTTCACTTGCTGAAGACAAAACTGAAGGGAAAATGCCCCAAGAACAAGCAGGAACTGAAAACAGTTGCAGTAGTGGCCTGGCAGAGCATCACCAGGGATGAAACCCAGCGTCTGGTGATGTCTATGCATTCCAGACTTCAGGCTGTAATTGACTGCAAAGGATTTGCAACCAAGAATTAAAATGTGAAAGTTTGATGGATGGTTGTTAATCTGTCCCATTACTTTTGGTCCCTTAAAAAGTGGGAGGCACATATACAAACTCTTTTAATTCCTGCACCGTTCACCTGATTTGGATGTAAATACCCTCAAATTAAAGCTGAAAGTCTGCAGTTAAAGCACATCTTGTTAGTTTCATTTCAAATCCATTGTGGTGATGTATAGAGCTAAAAAGATTAGAATTGTGTCGATGTCCCAATATTTATGGACCTGACTGTAGTTGCATCTTTGATCTTAAAAACTACAGGATAATGGTGTTGTGGTAACTTGCCCAAAAAAAAAAAAAAAAAAAGCATAATAATATTATTCTTGATATCACTAGAAAATAAATGCCTTTTAAAATACGCTTGGCAGAACTCCATCAGTATCACCAGCAAAGCAGCTTCGTTATTATCCCATTAAAGAAGAATAGAATTGTGTGCTGCATTTTGAGATTTCATAATTTGCCGCGTCACGAATGTCAATTCTCCAGTACGAACGCTAGTTTACAAGACCGACCGCTTCTGGCTCGTCTTTGCTTCCAAGTGTGCGTGTTTGTACTTGGGATTTTCAGCAAGGAAGACCCCGAGACAGACCCCCTGGGAGATGGAATGCCAGAGTGCAATATCATCCACCAGGTTGGCGAGGGACACAGAGAGATTTTTACCATTCACCAAGAAGAGGCCCACCAATGGGTATGAACAGAACACAGAGGGCGAATGGATATCCAGGGTACCCGTCCCCACAACATCCACGTATGAACCCCACGAGTGGGAGGAACAGGATTACAGAGAGGGAACCGGATTATTCCCACAGAGGCAACGAAAGAAACAGACTAGAGGAAAACGAGGAGGGAAGCAGAAAAAGAAGAAGGGAGTACTAGGCCAAGGGATTTTTAATTTAAGTGATGCGGTTTTTACAGAAGATGAATTGAAGATTTTAGACTTAGGACTGAAATATGCACCAGAGAAGGGCATCGATAAATTTGAAGTGTATATTGATTTACAAAAATTTATTAGGAAATTGAAGATCAAAAAACACTATGCTCTGAATAAAGAAGTTATCCCTATGATGGAAACTGATGGTTTTGTCCATACGAAGCTCAGGAACAACTCCATCTTCAATCCCAAAGTGCCAGGGGACCAATGTATTGGTGCTTTTAGACGGATGGTGGAAAACGATCTGGCGAAAATGGAAAAGAAGAAGACGAGAAGTAAGCACATATGGAAAACAATTCAAGCACTCGGTAAAAGAAAGGAAGTGGTGATACGACCCGCCGATAAGGGGGGTGGGTTAGTGATACTAAAAAAGGAGGATTATGAGGATGAGATGAACAACTTACTGAGGGTTGAGAATACATATAAAAAATTGAAAAGCAACCCCAAGCCGCAATATGTTAAAAGTTTGAGAAGACTAGTGAAAAAAGGGAGAGAAATAGGCATCTTGAATGAAAAGGAAACCAAATACCTAGTCCCGGAATCCACTAGGAACTCCTGTTATATATTATTTGCCCAAAATACATAAGAGGCTGAATAAACCACCGGGTAGACCAATTGTTAGTGGAGTGGATTCCTTATTCTCTAGATTAGGGGAATACATTGACCAGTTTTTAAAACCGCTGGTAGTGAAGGGCAAATCCTATCTTAGGGACAGTACCCAACTTATTAATGAATTGGAGGCGATCACTGGGATTGAACATTGTTTATTGGCAACAATAGACGTCAACTCCCTGTACACTAGTATTTCACAGAAGGATGGGTTAAAAGGGGTTGAGAAGGCCTTGTATGAGAGATCAGGTCTTAGACACCAACAAACTCAATTTATATTAGAAGGACTTCAACTGGCAATGGAAAGTAATTACTTCTGGTATCAGAAAGATTTCTATGTTCAGAAAAAAGGTGTGGCCATGGGTGCCAAGTATGCACCAAGTGTGGCGAACTTATTCATGGACATGTTGGAAGAACGCTACATATATGGTAGAAGTAGGCCTGAAATAAAGTTTTACCGTCGGTACATTGACGATGTAATTATTGTGTGGGAGGGAAGTCCTGAATCGTTTCAGGATTTCCTGGATGAACTCAATCAGAACGTTTACGGTATCTCCTTTACCGGTAAATCCAATTATGACGTGATAGATTATTTGGATTTACAAATTTTTAAACGAGGCGGCGAATTGTCTACAAAAACATTTTTTAAGGTAACGGACCGCAATGGGTATATACCCACCTCCAGTTGCCATCATCCGAAATGGAAAGAGAACATTCCCAAGGGGCAACTTTTAAGAATACGGAGGAATTGCCGGAACATCGAGGACTATCGAGATCAAGCTGATGCCTTGATTAAGAAGTTTGTAGACAAAGGCTATAAAGTTGATCCCTTAGTCAAATTGAAGGATGAGATACAATTACTGGATTGGGATTCCTTGTTGGGAAAGGAACAGTGCAACAGAAAAAATTCTCCAGAGGATATAGCTTTCGTAACAGGTTTTAACAACCAATATAGGTCTATTGAATATACAGTGGCTTGCGAAAGTATTCGGCCCCCTTGAACTTTTCAACCTTTTGCCACATTTCAGGCTTCAAACATAAAGATATAAAATTTTTATTTTTTGTGAAGAATCACCAACAAGTGGGACACAATTGTGAAGTTGAACGAAATCTTTTGGATTTTTTAAACTTTTTTAACTAATAAAAAAATGAAAAGTGGGGTGTGCAAAATTATTCGGCCCCCTTGCGTTAATACTTTGTAGAGCCACCTTTTGCTGCGATTACAGCTGCAAGTCACTTGGGGTATGTCTCTATCAGTTTTGCACATCGAGAGACTGAAATTCTTGCCCATTCTTCCTTGCAAAACAGCTCGAGCTCAGTGAGGTTGGATGGAGAGTGTTTGTGAACAGCAGTTTTCAGCTCTTTCCACAGATTCTCGATTGGAGTCAGGTCTGGACTTTGACTTGGCCATTCTAACACCTGGATACGTTTATTTGTGAACCATTCCTTTGTAAATTTTGCTGTATGTTTGGGATCATTGTCTTGTTGGAAGATAAATCTCCGTCCCAGTTTCAGGTCTTTTGCAGACTCCAACAGGTTTTCATCAAAATGGTCCTGTATTTGGCTTCATCCATCTTCCCCTCAATTTTAACCATCTTCCCTGTCCCTGCTGAAGAAAAGCAGGCCCAAACCATGATGCTGCCACCACCATGTTTGACAGTGGGGATGGTGTGTTAAGTGTGAGGAGCTGTGTTGCTTTTACGCCAAACATATTGTTTTGCATTGTGGCCAAAAAGTTCGATTTTGGTTTCATCGGACCAGAGCACCTTCTTCCACATGTTTGGTGTGTCTCCCAGGTGGCTTGTGGCAAACTTTAGACGAGACTTTATATGGATATCTTTGAGAAATGGCTTTCTTCTTGCCACTCTTCCATAAAGGCCAGATTTGTGCAATGTACGACTGATTGTTGTCCTATGGACAGACTCTCCCACCTCAGCTGTAGTTCTCTGCAGTTCATCCAGAGTGATCATGGGCCTCTTGGCTGCATCTCTGATCAGTCTTCTCCTTGTCTGAGCTGAAAGTTTAGAGGGACAGCCAGGTCTTGGTAGATTTGCAGTGGTCTGATACTCCTTCCATTTCAAAATGATCGCTTGCACAGTGCTCCTTGGGATGTTTAAAGCTTGGGAAATCTTTTTGTATCCAAATCCGGCTTTAAACTTCTCCACAACAGTATTACGGACCTGCCTGGTGTGTTCCTTGGTCTTCATGATGCTCTCTGCGCTTTCAACAGAACCCTGAGACTATCAGAGAGCAGGTGCATTTATACAGAGACTTGATTACACACAGGTGGATTCTATTTATCACCATCAGTCATTTAGGACAACATTGGATCATTCAGAGATCCTCGCTGAACTTCTGGAGTGAGTTTGCTGCACTGAAAGTAAAGGGGCCGAATAATTTTGCACGCACCACTTTTCAGTTTTTTAATTGCTAAAAAAGTTTAAAATATCCAATAGATTTCGTTCCACTTCACAATTGTGTCCCACTTGTTGGTGATTCTTCACAAAAAATTAAAATTTTATATCTTTATGTTTGAAGCCTGAAATGTGGCAAAAGGTTGAAAAGTTCAAGGGGGCCGAATACTTTCGCAAGCCACTGTATAGTAAGGAAGTATTGGCCAATTTTAAAATCAGACAGGATCTTAGGGAAAATTCTCACAAAGAAACCTCGGTTTATTTATAGGAAAGCACCAACCCTCAGAAACCATCTGGTTCATAATGTTATTGATCCCCCTAGGAGTGTGAAATTGTTTGCCGACATGAAAAGTGTCTGGCCTGTAGGGTCAGCAAGAGGCAACCTAAGAAGAGGACCTCTTTTAAGTCAAGGAGTGGTAAAGAATATGATATCAGGGAGCTAGTCACGTGTGATACTACTCATGTGACATACATCATTGAGTGTCCGTGCCAACTGCAATATGTGGGCAGGACCACAAGACCCCTACGTGTACGTATTAGGGAACATATTAATAATATTAGAAAGGGGTTCCCTAAACACAATCTTTCGAGACATTTTGATGAATATCACCGTACGGATCCATCTGGTTTGATATTCTATGGCATTGATACGATCAAGGAACAATGGAGGGGGGGCAATAAGAAAAAACTAATATCCCAAAATGAAACCAGATGGATACATCGTCTTGATTGTCTGGTTCCTAAGGGACTTAATGTGGAAATAGACCTGAATTGTTTTCTATCTAATTTTTAATTGCATGTTCCTTCTCTGAGAATCTCAGAGGCCTTACACCCTCATGTAATACAATGCTGGTCACCACTTTTTTATACTTTTTTATACTTTTTTATTCTCCTTTACATGCATCTGTTTTTAGTTTATATCATATTTTATTAATAATTTTTTTATACTGCATCACTTATTTATGGATGTCCAATTTTTACATCATAAGTTCCTTTTAGAATTAAGGTGCACACTGATTGTAATTTATATGAGGATATATAGGGCAGTTTTGTACATGTGGTTTACATAGGGTTTACCTTACTCATTGACAGTCAACGGGTATATTTATTTATATGGGGTAATAGAGTCCCAATTTTTGGGATAGGTATGCATATCACCCCCCTATTATGTCCTACATCTGTGTGTACATTGGAATTATGGGTTAGTGGATTTATTTTTTAGCAACCCACATATAGGAGAATCACCATTTTTACAATTGTTTACAATTTTTATTTTTATGTTTATAAATTATCTCCTTTTTTGATAGGTACTTTTTAATGTTGACTGATGTACCAGTGCTTTATGATTGCCAATATGTTTTTAATATTCCCTTACTTCCCTTCTCTCTCCTCGTTCTGTCTACATGTTTATGATGGAGGCACCGAATGTGTTGTATTCTTTCCGGTCCATTAGATGGCGCTTGGGACATCTCCCTTGTGCCTATAACATTCTACCTAGGTTGAGGGGTGGGATTTCCACCATGATTGGCCTCCGGGCGCCTCCATCGTACATATAAGACGTATGGAGTACCAAGATGGCCGCGCCTCATATGACGTCTTGATGACGAAACGCGTAAGGCGTGGCCACGTGATACGCATACGTCTTGCCTTTTTGCTTTACTTCCGGGTGTGCAGCGAGCGGTGGAACGCACGCCGCACCACGCTGCTTTCACTACACTTTGTGTGACTGTCAACCAGTCAGTGGAGCACTGTTTGCTTCCTTTTAATATATTTTTAATAAAGCCAAGTTTTTTTACGGATTTACGCGATGGGGCTCATTCTTGTTTCATATGGATGTGTCTGCGGGGAGTGACTGGAACTGATCGGGATACCAGGACTGGAGATCCGAACGGAGGATTGTCACCAGGGACCATTGCTGCAGGATACGGCTGACAGGCTTGATACCCCCGCAGGGGTGAATTCTTCCGGTGAGTGAGGGCATATAGGGGGTCTTTTGGAAGGCTGGAAGAGTTTACAACACCAAGATTACTGCTAGATGTTTGAAGAGACATACTATTTGCACTTTAGGAAGAACGTTCTATGGACTTTCTTTCTTTGTTTTCTTTTTTTGGGACATTTTTTGGACTGATGATTGAATGATTTATTTCTAAAAAACTTTTATGAGCACTTATGATTATAAGGTTCTTATTTATATAATTTAGCACATGTTTTATGCACATATTTACGTTATTTTTTTCAATGATTTTTTGAAGGTCTTTTGGGAATTCATACCATTTTCTTTATACCAACTTATAATGTTTTGTTTTTGAACACCTCTAATCAAGTAAGGTGATAATACACGCTGCACTTTATATATATGTGGGCATTTTTTGCATATACACCAAGAATAGTTTTCCTACACGTTTGAAATTTCATTATTCCTACATATATAGTAATTTATGTACAGTTTTTTATTTATTCACATTCTTTATTTGATACACCTCACCAGTTTCTGCACATTAGACAAGGTTTAGTGGAACAGCGCCAATCACCCCGTACTGGGACTCTATATTATTTAGAGTTTCACGTGGGTGTTGTTCTGTGCTGGAGGGGCTGTAGTTCCTTTGTTACCTAAGCGCAGAGTTATTTGTTTCTTATATCTCTCGGTCTAATCAAGTAAGGTGATAATACACGCTGCACTTTATATATATGTGGGTATTTTTCACCAAGAATAGTTTTCCTACACGTTTGAAATTTCATCATTCCTACATATATAATAATTTATGTACAGTTTTTTCTATTTATTTACATTTTTTATTTGATACACCACACTAGTTTCTGCACATTAGACGAGGTTTAGTGGAACAGCGCCAATCACCCCGTATTGGGACTCTATACTATTTAGAATTTCACGTAGGTGTTATTCTGTGTTTGGGGGGGCTGCAGTTCCTTTATTACCTAAGCGCGGAGCTATTTGTTTCTTATACTTGGGACTTTTGTCCGACGGACTTGTGTACACATGCTCGGAAAATCCGACAACAGACATTTGTCCGCCAAAAATTTTAAAGCCTGTCAGCCAACATTTGTCCGCGGAAAATCCAAGAACAATTGTCCGATGGAGCATACAAACGCCAACAGCCTGTCATCACACATTTTCCGTCGGAAAATCCGATTGTGTGTACGAGGCTTTCGTCATACTTACGTTTTGTTATGTTGTTATGTTGAGTTCTTTAAGTCTAGGTCCCCCCCCCCCCAAAGCACCTTGTCCCCATGTTGATGGGAACAAGGGCCTCTTCCCCATAACCCTGACCGGTGGTTGTGGGGGTCTGCGGGCAGGGGGCTTATTGGAATCTGGAAGCCCCCTTTAGGAAAGGGGGTCCCCAGATCCCAGCCCCTCCATGTGAATGAGTATGGGGTACATTGTACCTCTACCCATTCACCAAAAAAAGCTGTGTAGTATTACAAAAAAACAAGAGGGGGCTTTTGACAAGTTCTTTATTAAAAATTAAGAATGTCCCCCATAAACCGCCTGCCTGCAGACCCCCACAACTACCGGCCAGGGCTGTGGGGAAGAGGCCCTTGTCCCCATCAACTAAAGCACCCACCCCCCTATGTTGAGGGGGCATGCAGCCTGGTATGGTTCAGGAGGGGGGCGCTCACTCATCCCCTCCCTTTCCTGACCTGCCAGGCTGCAAGGTCTGGTATGGATTTGGGGGAGACCTTATGCATTTTTTTTTTGGTGTGGGTGTCCCCTCCAAATCTATACCAGACCTGAAGGGCCTGGTATGCATATAAGGAGGGGCAAACGCCAGCAATCTTTTTTTTATACAGCTGTCAGCAGGGAACCCCGCTGACAGCTGACGACTCAATAGTAGTTAGGGACATGACGGCCGGCTTCCCAGCCTGCTCCTTGGCAACCAGCTATATACAGTGTTTTTAAAGGGAAATCGCATTAAAAACGCATCAAAAAGGCAACTGGTTTCTGGTGCGACTCCATTGAAGTCTATTACACGTAAAACGCAATCTGCTGTGCGAAAAAAAGTCCCTGACCCTTTCCAAAAACGCACTGGCTGAAAAACACATAGATGTGAACGTGTACCATAGGAAACCATGTAAATGGACTGTAGTGTGTTTCTTCAAAAAGGAAAATGCACAAAAAAAGCGCATAGGTGTGAGCATAGGGTAAAAGCCAGATTACTTGTTGTGGATATTGTTAAACTTTACATATTGTTTATACTGTCTAAAATGTTTCTAATAGGGGTCTATATCATTGTCTCCTGTTTAAATTGGCCCTAGTATGTGTATGAATGCAAGTTAGGGACCTTGTAAGCTCTTTGGGGGCAGGGACTTATGTGAATGCACATGACAGGTGCCAACAGCCCATTAATCTACGGGCAGCCCTTAAATTTCAGCCCATTTTTGGGCCGCCTGTAAATGCCCGTTAAGGCAGCGCCCATAAAAAGATGGCTGCGGGCCGACCATGCAACTGAGCCTGACGGGCTTGGGAAAGTTTGTACACGCTCTGCTGGGCGGCGCATGCGCAGTAACGTAATGCCGCAACCTGGCACCATTTTTAAATGGAAGGTACTTGTTTTCGGCGGTGCCGCATCAGCCCTTGCCAGTTGACTCGCTACAGCAGAGGAGGAGTAGAAGAGGAGGAGGAGTGAGGACAGTGACACTCATGTGAGGGTCTAACAAAAAGGGGGCAGAGGAGGACATTACTGGGGTGGGGAAATCGTAAAGAGGGCAGAGAAGGACACTGGTGTGCCTGTGGACTGGAGAGGTGAAAGGGGCACAGGAGGAGGAAATTGATGTAGAGAGGTAATATGCAGGGGGACAGAGGAGGAAACTACTTTGTAGGGGTGAGGAGGACACTACCATGTCCACAGCCTCTGACCATCTCCTGTTACTGTATTCTGTCCGCAGCCTCTGACCATCTCCTGTATCCATTTCACAGTCTCTGACCATCTCCTGTATCATGTCTGAAGCCTCTGACCATCTCCTGTTACTGTATCCTGTGCGCAGCCTCTGACCAACTCCTGTATCCTGTCCGCAGTCTCTGACCATCTCCTGTTACTGTATCCTGTCCACAGCCTCTGACCATCTCCTGTATCCTGTCCGCAGCCTCTGACCATCTCCTGTATCCTGTTCGCAGTCTGTGACCATCTCCTGTATCATGTCCGCAGCCTCGGACCATCTCCTGTTACTGTACCCTGTCCGTAGTCTCTGACCATCTCCTGTAATATGTCCATAGCCTCTGACCATCTCCTGTATCCTATCCACAGTCTCTGACCATCTTCTGTATCATGCCTGCAGTCTCTGACCATCTCTTGTCTTTTATCATGTCTGCAGTCTCTGAGGGCGAGGCTGGAGAGGAGTCACGAGTGGGAGCGCCGCCAGGGTAGGGGTCACGGGAGGAGTCAAAATTGTGTGGACTGTGGAGAGGAGACTATGGGATAAACCAGAACTGCCAAGCTGGAGCCGTCTGACTGAGCCCTGCACGGTGCACCTGAGAGGAGGTCAGTGAAAGCGCCACCAGTCTGCGGTGGGGGTTGCTGATGTAAGGGGTGTGAATACAATAATGTAAGGAGGCACTGATATAAAGGTTCCCCCCTATATTAGTAACCCCCACCCTTACCTTAGTGTATTTACTCTACGGAAAGTGGTCTCTAGTCACCAGAGTGCCCCCCACATCAGAGTTCCTGGCGTTCCCCTTTACATCCGAGTCATGGGCAATGCTGCAAACCATGATTTACAGTAAGTGGGAACTCTGATGCAAAGGGAACGCAGTGGACTTTGATATAAGGTGGTCTCTGGCCACCAGAGCCACCCCCCCGTATCAGAGTTCCCCCTTACATTATGATCTGCAGCGTTCCCCTTTACATAAGAGTTCCGTTTCACTGTAAGCGGGAATCCTGCAGACTCTGATGTAAGGGGGAACTCTGTGCTGGCTGGGTTATAGTAACCTGAATTTCATGTAAATGGAGAAATATGGTTTTTGACTTTTGTTTAACTTAAACACATTGCTAATAGCACTAGCTACCCGTTTATAGTTTAAATATTGAGATTTGTTCTGTTTAGTACCGAAAACTGTAATTTTAGGTACTTTTTTACAGTGTCAGTAAAAAAATGCATCTCTGTCAGTAAATGTCATGATTTTTTTTGCCAGTAAAAAATTGATACAGTTTGTAAATTTTGGAATCTTGACAGTTAATTACTTTGTGGGGGTGTTAGCAAGTTACATGACTAGGGTATAAAAGATGCTTAGCCTTCCCAAACTGCTTGACCACCACTCCTCCACTAACCTTTTCCAAGAATAACCACAAGAGACTCGAGATGGAGTACAATGGCCATAGCAGCATTTTATTATTAACCAATTATAAATAACCTATGAACATATCCACATATAAACATATGAACATCCAGTATATTCTACAAAAATAGGAGTCACAAGGTCTTTGTGGGAACCAACTACTCGTACCTGTGTTACCACTGACAATTTTAGGCCTCCAGCCGCAACAAACAAGGACTCGGAGACAAACAACTACACGCAGACACCACCAACCATAATAATGGGAGCCGTACCCAGAATGGGTCCCTACAAATGTACATATTTTTTATACTCAAAAACCCATAGCAGGACCTTATACCCTGTCAGCTGCCACAGCTAAACCACAAAATATCCTGGTCCCAACAGCATCCAACAAGCCATGCAACTAAATAAGGGGCGAAAGGATGGGCAGTTGTCCCAAGCACACTCTCCTCCGACTTATGACTTCCCAAGACCCTCCTACAGATCCCCTTAGTGCAGCCCCACCTTCTACAGTCCTCTCCACCAATCCTGTGTGTACTCTTTAAATAATGCTTCCAACTGAACAGAAGCCCCTTTTTTGTGCCAATCCCTTTTAACCCTGTCATGTCTGCCCTATGTCCATGCTTTCTCCTTTTAACTCTGGGCTTATCTATATATACAGTTTATGTAAGGCGCGGCGTAAAGTTGTTGGTGCTATGTAAGTACATATAATAATGTTTTGGGTTGTTTGTAAAAAATGTGCTTGGTCAGTAAATTGACCATGCTTTGTCAGTATAAAAAAACTGGGGTGTTGTCAACTCTGGACAGCAGCATTGTTTGCCTATTGGGCAGTGATCAAGAATCAGAAGGTACAGATTGGTTTTGACAATGCTACCATGGTGGTATACTTTAATCACCGAGAAGCCACTAGATCCCCCCCCCCCCCAAAAAAAATACACCTGAAAATGGCTTTGTTCAGATGTTACTGCAGCCCAAGAAGATTGAGGATTTTTTACGAAACTCTTTTTTTTCTGTAATAAGGTTGTTTCCTAATGCAAAAATATAGTAGGAAACACAGAAAATAGTGAAAAGGACTTCATACCTTTGGTTTCCAGCTATATATAGTTACATAGTTAGTCTGGTTTAAAAAAGACACAAATCCATCAAGTTCAACCAAAATTCCAAAAGATTCCTGATTGTTAAGGGTGTGATTGGTACCTGTCAGGTAACATTGGCCAATGTGTATTTTCCAAATTCAAACCAGTTGCTTTTTTTAAAGATATTAGTTCCCCTGATTTTGGAGCATAGTGATGGTGTATTGATCTTAGGAGGGGATTTTAATTTTGTATATGATCCACTAATGGATGCTTCAAGGGGGTTATCCCACCTATCATTCTCCTATCTAAAGCGTCTAAAGGCAGAATTACATCTTCTCCATCTGGTAGATGTATGGCGCCTATAACACCCTAATGTTAGCAATTATACTTTTTTTTTCTTCAGTCCATTTATCATATTCAAGAATCGATTATTTTTCCTCCCTCAAAAAGACCTTGACAGAGTCCGAGCCACAACAATTGACCCAATTTTGTTTTCAGATCATGCACCGATCCATTTGGATCTAGATTTAAACATCATGGCCATAAGGACTCTGTCATGGAGGCTTAATGATACACTGTTAGAGGACTCCATAACTATGAATTGGGTACGCCAAGTCTAGAAGAATACTTCAGTCAAAATGATCAACCCAATATATCTCTGATAGTATTATGGGAGGCACATAAATGCTTTATAAGAGGAATTTTCCTTAAACATGGAACTAGGATAAAAAAACTAAGGCAGTCCGAGACTGCAACGTTATTTTTGAGGATTAGTAACCTTGAGACTATCCATAAAAAAAAACACTGGCTATACAGACACAGAAAGAACTACTCTCCTTACGTCAGCAGTATAATCAAATTGCAAATACAGAAGTGAGGGAGAGATTGCACCGACATAAACAATCTATTTTTGAGTACGGAAATAAACCAGGGGTTATACTAGCCAGGGCATTGAAAAGGTCCCAGACGACACCGCATATTGCCCAAATTATGGCTGAGTCTGGCATTAAGCTGTCAGACCCAGCAGCTATAGCTCAGGAATTCCAAAAAATTTATTGGAGACTCTGTAATCTTCATAACCCTCAATCTCAACATTTCTCTGTCCAGGAAGATCTGATATCTTCTTTTTTGACATCATCAGGCATGCCCGCACTTCCGGCAGAGGTAATTGCGGGTTTGGAAGTCCCTATAACTAATAAAGAACTGTCCTCGGCGATAGAATTATCTAAAACAGGGAAGGCTCGGGGCCCAGACGGGCTAAATCTGTCTTATTATAAAACCTTTCAGGAGATCCTTTCCCCTTATTTTCTACGGGCTTACAGTTCTATCTCAGGTAACTGTAAGCTAACAGTGGACACTCTGAGGGCCCACATTACTGTGATCCCCAAGCAGGATAAGGATCACACTCAATGTGGGAACTATCGCCCTATAGCACTTTTAAACGCCAACTTAAAATTATTTTCAAACATCTTAGCGAATAGGTTACTGCCATATTTCCCCAGTCTTATACATGCAGACCAGGCAGGTTTTATCCCTCAGAGAGAAGCCAGGGATAATACTATAAGGGCGATAGATTTGATACATACTGTATGGCACACTCGAGAGCTGACCCTTTTTGCTTTTATCAACAGACGCTGAAAAGGCTTTCAACTGGGTGGACTGGCAATGTTTGCGATCCACTCTGCGACATATCGGCCTGGGGGAACTAATGCAATCTTGGATCGAGGCACTGTACACTGGTCCCACAACTGCGGTGCTGGTTAATGGGGTTCGATAAGAATATTTTTCTCTGTCTAATGGGACGAGACAGGGTTGTCCCCTCTATCCATTAATGTTTGTGTTAGCTCTAGAACCTCTCCTCTGCAAAGTAAGATCGGACCCATTGATCAGAGGACTCCAGGCCTCAAAGAGGGAGCATAAGATTGCCGCATATGCGGATGACCTTTTATTTTTCCTCACTGACCCGGAGCTTTCACTACCACGTCTACTCCAATGCTTAGCTCAATATGGGGATCTCTCTAACTTTTCTATAAATAATGATAAATGTGAAGCGATGAGTATTCTTCTCCCAATGGAGTGTATTGTTAAACTACAAGGAGCATACAGGTTCAAATGGGTTCAGTCCTTTTTGAAATACTTGGGGGTTAAATTGACACCGGACACGGCCCAATTATATGAGATAAACTTTTGCCCAAAAATATAGAAGATGCGATCATTCTTTCAACTCTGGCGGACCCTTACCCTCACGTGGTTTGGGAGGTGTAATGCATTTAAGATGACATTGTCCCCCAGATATTATATTTAATGTAAGCGATACCTATTAAATTACCACAAGCTTTTTTTCTCTTGTGTTGGAAATTGTTAACCAAATTCCCTTGGAGCAACAAAGTTGCTAGACTTGGCTACCCGCTGTTGGTCTTGCCTAAATCTTGTGGGGGTATTGGTCTGCCAGATTTGATTTCATACTAGCGAGCTATACACCTATCCAGAGTAGTGTCATGGTGCTCCACTCCGCAGACTACACCTTGGGTGCAAGTGGAACAACACGCCTCTTCGATCGCCCTGTCTGTACTGCCTTGGGTCGCTCATAAACACTACCGGGGTTTGAAGAGACACCCTACAATCAGGGCTACTATTGCAGTCCTTACTCATATACTTTCATCACAAGACCTCTCTCCCTATCCTTCTCCATTAACACCGGTAAATCAGAACCCAGACTTTACGCCCAGGCTTGACAATAAACAGCTCTGGGGTTTGATAGGACAAGGTATAACTAGATGTATGCATTTTGTCACCCAGCAGGGCTAGATGTCAATGCAAGATCTTTCCACTCTTTCACAGCCCCCCTGAGCCCTTGGTCTGCTTTCCAACTGTCACATTACTTAAGGTCTATACCGGAAGCGGTATTACATGCTAGGCAATTGACTTTTTTTGAGCGCCTATGTACAGAGGGGAAGCATGTACCACATATGCTATCACTTTTGTATAAACACATTATTGAACCCGCAGACGGCTGTATACCTTCGTATATACGTCAATGGGAGGCAGACCTTCAGACTCTTTTCACAAGATCTCAAATTAATAGGATCATCTCATTGGCTCATAAATCCTCTATAGCAGGGATACAAGTTATTGGTCAGGTGATTATAGGGTCCCGGCCTTACTTAATAAATTCTATCCGCAAACCTCTAAGTTATGCTGGCGTTGTAATAAAGAGACAGGGACACTACTACACACGTTTTGTACTGAGCTAGCCAGAACCACCTCTGGAGGGAGTCTATTGCACATTTTCACAGCTCTTACTGTGAAGAAACCTTTCCGAATTTGGAGATTAAATCTTTTTCTCCAGACGTAAAGAGTGCGCCCTAGTCCTCTGTGATGACCTTTAAGTGAATTACTCAACACCAAGTTTACTATATGGACCCCTTATGTATTTGTACATGTTGATCATATCACCCCCTAATCTCCTCTTCTCAAGAGACAATAAATTCAGTTCCTCTAATCGGTCCTCATAGCTGAGCTCCTCCATGTCTCTTATCAGTTTGGTTGCCCTTCTCTGCACTTTCTCCAGTTCCCTGCAGCTATGTTCTGTATTTTATAGATTAGTGCTATTTATTTGCACATCTCTTTCTGCATATCAGTGATTAGTTGGTTGGCAAACTAACGTATGAGCTTGCATTTTGATAACATAATTATATAGTCACAAGTCTATCAAGTTAAACAATATAAAACTGAAATGAATAAACAACTTACTCTGTTACTAAAGGCTTTTTTTAAATTTACTTCAAAGAATTTTATTTTAAATTGTAATATGACAAACACATACCGCTTGGATATCAAGACATTGATAACAGAAATACGTGGTACAAAGCAAATGTATTTCCACAGAAGCGAGCAATAACATAGTTAGTTAAGTACATAAACTTATCATAGAAACAGTAGGAACATTGTATTACTATAAGGCACTCGTCTAAACCTAGCGCTCAAGCCAGATATGATCTGGAGAGTATGCTGGGCCTCTGCATACCATAGAGGCAACGCCTATTATCGAGATGTTAGGGCGGTCCAGGGTAGGCCCCTTAACGCCCGGCACCCCCAAGGGGATCAAGCTGTGCCGGGCAGGGGTCTCACAACCGAACCCGCACCTCACCATATATTAACAGTGGTAAACAATAAATTGGTTGGCTGTATGCACAACCTATATTCATAACTTATAACTTTCCAGCAAGAAGAGATAGTACACTACTGATATCCAAAATATTTGAGGGTTACCGAGAGAGAGCAGTAGGATAGAAAAGGGAAATGCCTACGTGTTGGGTCCATGGTTCCCATGTAGCTTTAAATTTGCCCACAGTATACAGTAATATACTGGATAACTTTTCTTGGGACATTATCCAGGAGATTTTCCTGTGGGCTGCTTTGATCGAAATTTTGGGTTGTTTCCATGCCTTCGCTACTGTTAGTTTGGCACCCACGAGAACTAAGTGAATTAGCCCACGAGTGTGTTTGGGGATTTTAGGGATAATCCCATTGAGGAGAGCCACCATCAGGGACCTGTGTACCTGGCTGCCAGCAAGTTTATCAATTACGTTGAAAATTTTCCTCCAGAACGGGCGAATTCTAGGGCATTCCCACCAGATGTGGGCCATTGTCCCTGAGAGTTGACAGCCTCTGAAGCACAAAGGATCTGCCGAGGCATACATAGAGGCCAGTCTGGAGGGCGTGTAGTACCATATTACTTTCAGACTGGCCTCTGTGAGGGCCGTATTTAGAATGCCCTTGAAGGATTTAAAGCAGGCCACCTGCCAGGCCTCCAGGTCCAAGCTGAATTGGAAGTCCGCCTCCTATGCAGTCATAAAGGGTGATTTTGCGGTCGGTAGCACTAGTGACGAGTAAATGATCGAGATCCCTCCCCTCTGTTCCAGACCATGTCCACACCAGGGTTCATAGGGAGTAAACCTAGGCGGTAGTGGTCTTTCTGACCAAATTGAGTGTAAGAAATGCAAAATTTGCCGGAATCTGAATCGTTCCAAGGGGGGTAACTCCAACCTATGGATGCAGTGATTGAGAGAGAGAGGGCTTGAGGGGGTGTAAAATTATCCGATCCGGTACAGTCCCTTGTCCAACCACCATTTGAAAGCTATTATGTTCATGCCTGGGGGAAAGTCAGGGTTGTTAAATAGATGCAACAGCGGTTTGCTCGCGGAGGTAAGGGTCGTTGATGTGCGTAAACGGTCCCAGAGGGCTAGTGAGTGAGATAAAATCAGTGCCATTATCGGATGCCAGGTTTTTGGTGGGCACCACATCAGGAAGTCGAGAGTGTGGTGAGGGACTGCTTGCCTTTCAATTTGGACCCAGTCTGCTTTCTTGTATCTGGAGTATACTACCGAAATCTGTGCCAGTCTGGCTGCAAAATAGTACTGGAGTAATTTTGGAAGACCTAGTCCCCCCTTTTCCTATGACAGAACAGTGTGTCCTGTGGGATTCTGTAACCTCCCCTACCCCATACAAATTTCAGAATCTTGATCTGAAAGGCTTTGGGGTGGGCTTGTTTTATTGGTATGGGAAGGGAGCGAAACAGGTAAAACAGTTTGGGGAGTAAGGTCATCTTTACCGCATTGATCCAGCCTGTCCAGGATAAGTTGTGTTTGGACCATGTCTTGAGATCCGTTTCTAGACTATGGAACATATGGGGATAGTTACTATCATAGAGGGATTCTGTCTTAGGCGTCAGGTTAATTCTGAGATATTTTAACGATGCTTCACTCCATGCAAATTGAAAAGATTTTTGGAGTAGGGCGTGTCTGGAGGAAAGGAGCCATTCATGGCTAAGGATTTGGAGTAATTCACTTGAAGACCTGAAATAGGCGAGAATTTTTCTAGCGTCCGACATAGATATGGGAGGGGCGTTATAGGTGAGGAACAAAAGGATGTCATCCGCATAAAGCCCATATTTGTGGGTTTGAGAGCCCATGTTACTCCCTGTATATTTGGGCTTTCCTGGATCGCTATAGCGAGGGTTTCAATAGCTAGAGCAAAGATAAGTGGCGAGAGTGGGCATCCTTGCCTGGTGCCTGTTGCTATGTGTATTGGGTCCAAGTAGTATCCCTGGAGGCGAACTCTAGCTGTGGTCTAGAATTGAGTGCTCAAATTAAGCCCATAAACCTGTCTCCAAAACCCCATCGCTTTAGAAGGGCGAAAATGTACGGCCAGGAGACAGAATCAAAGGCTTTTTGTAGGTCCAAAGAGAATAACATGCCTGCTTGCTTGGGGTCCCCTTCCCAATTAGAGAACAGATATAATGTCAATTGCCCACCAAATTTGGTCTGGGCCCTGTCTGCCTGGGATGAAGCCAACTTGATCTTTGTGTATGTAATTGTTAATAAAGGATGAAAAACAGATGGCGAGGATTTTAGTCAGTATTTTAAGATCACTGTTAATAAGTGATATCGGACAGTAGTTGCTAACATCCTCTGGATTTTTATCTGGCTTGGGGATCACCGCTATATATGCTGTATTAAGGTGTGTATCTATTGGGTCACCCCGGGTTTTGGCATTAAAAAATTTTGCTAGATGCGGTGCCAAGGTGTTAGTGAATGCTTTGTAGTAGGGGTTTGATAACCCGTGGGGGTCTGGAGCAGAACCTGTTTTAAGTTCCTTGATGACCCCTAGGACTTCCTCCTCTGAGAAGGAAGCCTTCAGTGAACTCTTGTGCTCGGGGGATAAGACCGGGATACGCAAAGAATCTAAGAATTGATCAATAGCCGCTTTTGTTTTGGAGGGAGGAGCCTGATAGTTTTTTTATAGAAAATCTGGAAGGCTTCCAGGATTTTCGTGGGATTAGCTGAAAGACCGTGTCCGGGAATTCTGATTTCCAGCATTACATGCAGTTGTATTCTGGGGGATAATTTGGATGCAAGCATATAGCCAATTTTGTCTTTCTGTGTATAGAATTTGTTCTTATTCCATCGTAGGAATTTTTCTGCTTGTGTCATGAGGGCTAGATTAAGTTCAAGCTTGAGTTTGTCTAGTTGGGCTTTTGTGGCATTTGAGGGGTTTCTTTTGTGTTGGGAACGTAGCGATATATACTCTCTAATTTCTAAATATCGGCTGTTCTTTCCCATTTGGTTTGAGCTGACATTCAGATGATTTCTCCCCTAATAAATGCCTTGTGGGCTGCCCACAAGGTTTCCGCTGAAGTATCCTCAGTGTTGTTGATTTTAAAGTACTCTGCCAAAGTTTTCTCGAGCATGGTTACCCTGACTGTGTCAGACAGGAGTGACTCATTAAGTCTCCAGTGTCTTTGTCTAGATTTTGTGGACGAGAGGCTGATGGTCATTATCACTAGAGAGTGATCTGACAATACTGTGTCTTTGTTGTGTGATGTTAGGACCAGAGGGATTGCATGTGTGGGTATCAAAATATGATCAATTCTGGCATATGTGTGGTGTGAAGCAGAGTACTGAGTGAAATCCCTTACAGGGGGATTCAGTTCTCTCCATACATCTGCCAGACCTTGAGTGTGTATTAATTTGGCAATTTTGTGGCTAACTTTGAGTGGGCGTGTAAACTGTTTCCGGGGGGCTTAGATTTGTCCATTTCCTGTTCGAAAGCGACATTGGAGTCACAGCCTAAGATAACTATGCCCTCCAATAAGGGTTTGAGGGTATCAAATAAACGAGCAAAGAAAGCTGCCTGTCCCTTGTTTGGGGCATAGTAAGACACCAGAGAATACATTTTCCCTTCAAGTGTGCCTTTGACTAAAAGGAACCTGCCCTCAGGATCTTTAGTTTCCAAAGACCAGGTAAACTTGCAGTTTTTGGAGAAGGCTATGGCCACCCCTTTGGTCTTGTTTTCCGCATTTGCTAGGTAAAACTGAGAAAAGTGGGCATGTATAAACATAGGACTGTACCGGATCGGGAAGTGAGTCTCCTGGAGCATAATGATGTCCAGGTTGAGAGATTTGTAGGAGCTGAAGAGTTTTCTACATTTGAGAGGGGAGTTTATGCCTTGAACATTGTGGGAGGCGACCCTGAGGGTGTTCAGTGTGCCATTGGAACAGAGGAGAGGGGTGCGGATGCATTCACTGACACTTACCAGGGGGCGGCTTGGCCCATGGTCTTGTGCGACTGAGGTTTCCCTCTTGACCCATGGAGGATTCTTGTGGTGCTGAGGCCGGAAACTGCGACAACCTGCCAGAGATAAACATGTTAGCTGTTAATAGATAGATAGAGGGTATAGAAAAAGAAAGGGTAGTGAGAGAATTAGAAGCGAGAAGCTTCTCCCTGAGAAGAAGATAGGTCCTGGGGGGAGAAGGAATCCCCAGGAGCCATCATAAATCAATAAAGGAAAGTTGACCGAGCCAAAAGACTCGGCTGTCCTATACCCTGAAGATCAATAGGGATTCAAGGGATAGGAGGAGGCACATGGGTACCACCCCTTTTTGACTCCAGATCTCATATTTAAGAGGTCCTGTCATGCTTTTTTCCATTACAAGGTATGTTTACATTCCTTGTAATAGGAATAAAAGTGACACAATTTTTCTTTAAAAAAAGTGAGAGCAATCATTCTAGCCCTAGACCTCCTCTGTAACTTAAAACATGCAACCTGTAAAATTTTTTAAACGTCCCCTATGGAGATTTTTAAGGGTAAAAGTTTGTTGCCATTCCAGGAGCAGGCACAATTTTAAAGCGTGACATGTTGGATATCAATTTACTCGGCGTAACATTATCTTTCATAATAGAAAAAAAAATTAGGCTAAGTTTACTGTTGTCTTATTTTTTAATCCAAAAAATTTTATTGTGTATTTTTTCCAAAAAAAAGTGCGCTTGTAAGACCGCTGCGCAAATACGGTGTGACAGAAAGTATTGCAACGACTGCTATTTTATTCTCTAGGGTGGTAGAAAAAAAAATGTATAATGTTTGGAGGTTCTAAGTAATTTTCTAGCAAGAAAAACTGTTTTAAAATTGTAAACAACAAATCTCAGAAAGAGGCTCAGTCTTTAAGTGGTTAAAATTGATTAACTCTTATCTGCCTGTGCTATAGCCGAATGACGGCTACAGCTCGGGCTTACTTTGCCCCCCTGCGGCACGCGGATGGCACACAGATGGCACGCTCTGTGATGGCCAAGTCCTTTGAACTCAGCGGGGTAAAGGGCCAATCACAGCGGCCCTTTACCGCGTGATCAGCTGTGTTCAATGACAGGTGATCACGGAAGTAAACACAAGGCAGTTATCTGCTTTTCTTTCCTCATGCTGACAGCATGAGGAGAGAAGAAGAGAGCCGATAACCAGAGAGCCCACCAGTGAGCCAGTGCCCATCAGTGCCTCCTTATCAGTGTCACAATCAGTGCTGCCTATCAGTGCCGCCTATCAGTGCCCATCAGTGCCACCTATCTATGCTGCCTATCAGTGCCACCTATCAGTGCCCTTCAGTGCCGCCGATCAAAGCCCATCAGTGCCGCTTATCAGTGCAGCCTCATCAGTGCCCACCAGTGCCGCCTCATCAGTGCCACCTATCAGTGCCACCTCATCAGTGCCCATTAGTGCAGCCTCATCAGCGCACATCAGTGAAGGAGAAAATGTTTTTTTTTTTTTTTGTTTAGCAAAAAATAAAAAACCCAGTGGTGATTAAAAGAGAAGTGTGTTTTTTTTTTTTAAGATTCATACTTACCTAGGTGCATATAGCAACGCACCCATGCTGCATCTGTCCCCTGCAGCCTCTTCACTGAGAACCAAACCACCGAACACCGCCGATGGCTTCGTTCTTTCACATCCCTGAGCGGAGAGCTGCTGCCTGTCAGTCAGCATCTCTCCTGCTCTGCTCCTCCACGCTCATTGGAGCGCTGAGTTGTAGCGAGGCGGGGAGCGGCCGTCTCAGCCTCTCAGCGGCTCGCTGAGAGGCTGAGACTGCCATCAGTCAAGGCAGCTGTTGAATCCAGACTTCCAAGTCGGGATGATGCTCTGCCTGGACTGATTCCAGTGACGTCAGCAGAGAACGAACTTCAGACCGCTCTCCGCTGAAAATGGGTCACAGGAGTGCAAGACTAAATGCACTCCTGTGACCCATAGGAGAAGTCCAGCCAAACAAGCTCAGGCTGGACTTCTACTTTAAATACCAACAAAGAAAGCTATATTTGTGTGAAAAGAATAAATAAAAATTTAATTTGTGTATAGTTTTGCATGACCACACAATTGTCATTCAAAGTGCGACAGTGCTGAAAGCTGAGAAATTGGCCTGGGCAAGAAGGGGGTGCCCAGTAGGCAAATGGTTAAAGAAACTTGTATCATCAGAACCCCTAACCCCAGCTTGAGCCAGAGAAAGGCAAATGTTTTTAAAAAGTGTGAATAAATTAGCCATAGTAAGGCTCTGTTCAGACCTTTGCAATTCTGATTTCTGGGTGTAGGTGTTCATTTTAATGAGCTACCCTACCCGTAGAAACACAAGGAAAAAAACTTTTTTTTAAATTGCGCCACACTGAACCGCATATATGTGTTTTTTTTGCCATTTGCACAGAAAAAACACGTAGCAAAACACAAAGTTAAATTGTTCACACTTAAAAAGGTACATGAGCTTTCTTGTCACATTTGGGGCATCATTAACAATAAATGGCACCATAAGTGTGAGACCAGTGTTTTGTGAACACAAAAATGTGTGATTTTACATATACGTTCACACACTTCTATGGTGTGAATGCAGCCTTACAGTGAAGTGTTCTTTCCATATGCAAAGGTTAACCTTTCCTCCAGCTAAAAAAAAAACCCTCATGTCTTTAAAGCAGTGGCTGTCAACTTGCAGGGTAAAGGGGGCCTCAAAAGTGACCCTTAATGTTTCCAAAGGGCTGTATGTAATGCTACAAAAAACTGTCACAGACTGAAGACTTACTAGAGGAAATGGTCAGAGATTGTTCTACTAGATTGGTTTGATACGGAAGTCATAATATAGGAGACTGTCAGAGACTAGGGGCATGTTGCATGAAACCACTGGACTTTACTACAATAAAAGGACCCTGCTGGGGCTCAAGGGCTGAACTTCAAACACCAAAGGGCCTTATTTGACCTTTGGGCAACAGGCCTGGGCGCCAGGGTTTAACCACTTGTGTACCACCCACTCACAACGTACTGCAGATGGGTGGCCCGTACAGGCACAGCAACGTACTGATAGGTCCCTGCCCATATCCGGGTTTAGGGTGCATACACCCCCCCCACACATGCTCACGTCGACACTCTCTGCGATTGTACACAGTGGGATTTTGTCAGCAGGTCCTGGTCAATGATTCATGGGGGAGTTCAGTCACAGCCCCAAGCCCTTTGTTGACAATCAACACAAGGCTCTGTACAGAGGGAACGATCAGAGGGAACGATCTCCCAGGGAGAAGAAACAAAGGGATCTTTAGTAAAAAGTAGCACACGTTACACCAATTAACACGTTCGGCACACATTTAACCCATTAATTGCCCCTAGATGTTAACCCTTTCTCAGCCAGTGTATAGTATTATCCCTGATCACTGTATTCGTTTCACTAGTGATTTCAGTGTTAGTTAGCCAGCTCCCACTCAGTGTCAGTTAGTGTCAGATTTACCGCCGCACTTAAACAGTCCCATTATAATTAGCTGATTACCACCATTAGCAGTATATAAAAAAAAAATTCATTATATATACCATAGATTGTAGACACTATAACCTTCACGCAAACTAATCAATATACACTTATTGGGATTTTTTACCAAAGACATGTAGCAGAATACAGTATCTCACAAAAGTGAGTACACTCCTCACATTTTTGTAAATATTTTATTCTATCTTTTCATGTGACAACACTGAAGAAATGACAGTTTGCTACAATGTAAAGTAGTGAGTGTACAGTTTTATAACAGTGTAAATTTGCTGTCCCCTCAAAATAACTCAACACACAGCCATTAATGTTTAAACCGCTGGCAACAAAAGTGAGTACACCCCTAAGTGAAAATGTCCAAATTGGGCCCAAAGTGTCAATATTTTGTGTGGCCACCATTATTTTCCAGCACTGCCTTAAGCCTCTTGAGCATGGAGTTCACCAGAGCGTCACAGGTTGCCACTGGTATCCTCTTCCACTCCTCCATGACGACATCGTGGAGCTGGTGGATGTTAGAGACCTTGCACTCTGAACAGAGTGCATAATACAATTTAAAAAAGTCTTTCTCCAACCAGTCCATCCAAGCCACGACCCCCCCCCCCCCACTAACTTATCTGGGTGTGTTTTTCCACCTTCTGGGTCCCTCTGTAAAGATGTTCTGGTGGGTGTGTGGGAGGGACTATTTCTTCTGTTTCGGGTGCATGTCAATTGCGCCAATGTTTTCTTGGCTCAAGTCCCGGCCTGCATATTGCCTTCCCTAGCAGAGCGATTTATCTTCCTCCACTCATGGCGCTCAGCTCTGTTCCTGACTCAGGTGACTTGGCCTGAGATTGGAGAAGAAGCAGTGAGGCAAACGGCGGTGGCGTCAGAGGAAGCAGCTCAGCTGCCATTTCTCCTGGCAGCAGCAGGAAGGAGAGGAAGCGGTTTGTGGGGCTGCCAGTGCCTAACACAGGTGTTCTTGCTTGGGGGTGATTCAGACAAGATCTATTACATGGATGAATACACTGTATCTGTCTGCAGCACATACACATTATGGCACTGGCAGTATAGATGGCACTTTTGTCTCTGCATGTAGCACATGCACATTTTTGGCATTGGCAGCATAGATGGCACTCTTGTCTCTGCAGCACATACACATTATGGCATTGGCAGCATGGATGGCACTCTTGTCTCTGCAGATAGAACATGCACATTATGGCATTGGCAGCATGGATGGCACTCTTGTCTCTGCAGGTAGCATATACACATTATGGCATTGGCAGCATGGATGGCACTCTTGTCTCTCTGCAGCACATACACATTATGGCATTGGCAGCATGGATGGCATTCTTGTCTCTGCAGGTAGCACATGCACATTATGGCATTGGCAGCATGGATGGCTCTCCTGTCACTGCAGCACATACACATTATGGCATTGGCAGCATTGCACTTTGTTTCAAGGCGGCGTCTGTTTCACTGCCATTCTCTTGGTAAGGTTCCTCCACGTTTCAGGGTGCCAGGCATGCCACAGGGGTTCACCAACACATCTCTCAGTTCTCAAGAGCATTCACCCCTATCAGTACTGGAATGGAAATCAGTCCTCTCTCTAGCCAAACTTCCCTGAAACACCGCACCCTGCATGTCTCTAAAACTGTTCCCCTTAAAGGGACCATGACTCAAATACTGGGGGAATATACCTACCATTCCAGGTGTCCTGTACATACCCCCCCCCCTCCGCCTCGATGCAAAGGTGTTGGAGGCAATGCGGAACACCCTACATTGGGCAGAGAGGGCATCCACGTTCCGGTGTTGTTTTCCTTGGCCTATGTTCCACCACAAATTTAAACTCTTGTAGTTCCAAGAACCATCTAATAACCCTGGCATTTGTGTGTTTATTCTGTCTTATCCAGGTAGGCATAAAGAGCTAGTATGTATCAAATACTAGCTCATTATGAAAAACCTTAGAACGATGCCCTGAATCGGCATTGGCCCTCCAAGTACAGCGTGGACATCTACCACCAGAGTTACTTCCGGGTTCGCGGCTCTGGCACTGTGATTGGCCAGAGCCACGATGATGTCACTCCCGCGCATGCGCACGGGAGCCGCTGGTCACGGCACAGCTACTGAAGAAACGGCACCAGTGGCCCATGTCTTCAGTGCGCCGATAACATCGGCAGCAGCGCATATACTGAATATCTCCTGAACTGTGCAATTTTTTTGGAATCTGTGCCCCAGTCCCTACCTTCCTCTCATATGGTGTGCTTTTGGTTATTGGCCTAGAATTTAACAACATAACTGCCTGTGTGAGGACCCGATCCCACCCCCTTAGTGTATGTGTGGGTGTAAGTTTGCATATCTGGTCCTCTAATAGCCCGTTGTATCTTTCAATCAAACCAGCTGCCTGTGGATGGTATGGGATGTGGCACAACCAGTACACTCCAGAGTCTTTGGCCCACTGCTGTACTGTCGATCCAGTGAAGTGTGAGCCGTTATCGCTTTGGACTTGTTTGGGACAACCATAAGCAACGACAAGTTTCTGGAGCAGTTGAAGCGTTACGGCTTGATCTGCACATTTGCAGGGATGAACAAGCATAAGTCCTGAATAGGTGTCCACTGCAGTGCAACAATATCTCAGTCCATTGTTTCCCCCGGGGCAGGGGACCGATGAAGTCAATCTGCCAGATCTCTGCAGGCATCTCACCCCTCTCATTAGACCCGGTGGAGTACTTTTGCAATGGCCATTGTCGCACTTCTCCACACACTGTACAGTTCCCTATTACAGTCTTTATCATGTCTATGGATATAGGTAATCCTCTCTGCTGTGCCCATTCATATGTTGCTTTCTGCCCCAAATGTCCAGATTGCTTGTGGGCCCAGTTGGCCAAGTTCATCAAGACAGGATCAATTGGCACAACTGCCTTCACTTTGGTGATTTCATCTGCAACTCTGTTATAGTTCTCAAAGTCTGGGACTAGGGGCACATGTGCATCAACATGCCCCACTTTTATGGTGCGGGAGTGAGCTTCCTTCCAGATGTAGTCCCAGACTTCCTTGCCTCCCCACACCACCTTTTCATGAATCATCCATTCATTGGACTTCCACGTGGGCATCCAAGTCCTTTAAAAACCGCCCAGCTGTCAGTGTAGATAGTGACATGGGAAGAAGGATCCTCCTGAAGAGTCATCACCACAGCTTTCAACTCTGCATACTGACTGGACCCTCCAATTCCGGTCTCCTGCAGGACTGTGTCTGTATTTGGGTTGTAGGCTGCTGCTGTCCATTTACGTCCAGACGAGGTGACTATGGCTGAACCATCAGTGAACCACGCTGACTCCCTCATGTGTTCTGACAGAGACTCAAAGGGTGGAGCCTCTTGAATGGGAGATGACTGCAGCACAGGAATTTCTTCTTCTGGCCGGGTGCTGGTAAAAGTGACAAGCCCAGCCAACTGTTTTGAAATGTCTCTAACATCCCCAGCTGCAATACCCCCTCTTTCTTGAAGGTACTACTTCCATTTCATCAGTGTCTGGTTCTGGGCTACAGCTACCCTAGTGGTCAGTCCATTATCTCTCATCCATCCTGCTATTGGCAATGCAGTATGGATGGTGACTGTGATGGTCTCTACATGTTGAAGTGCTGTGTAGGCCCCAAACAGGTACTTCTCTAGGTGCGTGTATCTTTTCTGTGCCCCTGTCAGTTGTTTGGACCAAAATCCAATGAGTATTGCTCTCAGTCCTTTCTTTTCATTTGGCTGCCACAGACTCCAAGATATGGTACCATTCTGCTCCACTACATCCAGCTGAAATGGCACTCCTTGTCTCACGGGTCCTAATCCCTGATGCTGCAAAATAGCTTCTTTAGCAGCCAGGAATGCAGTCCACTGCTCTGAACCCCATGAGAACTCAGTCTTTTTTCTGGTAACATTATATATAGGCCTCAGAATCAGTCCAAGATGTGGGATGAACGATCTCCAGAACCCCACAACTCCAATGAACTTCTGTGCCTCCTTTTTGGTAGTAGGGGGCGACAGCGCCTGGATAGTTTGCACAACTGTCTCTGGAATTTTCCTCTGCGGCCCAGTCCACATCATTCAGAGGAATTTCACTTCTCTGGCAGGTCCTTGGACTTTGTCTCTGTTGATAGCCCACCCTCTGTTCTCCAAGTGCTCTATCAGCAGGTGCAGTGCTTCAGTTACATCTTCTTTTGTCCCAGAGATCATGATGTCATCAATGTAGTGAAACACAGTGACTTTCAAATTCAGGGTACTTAAATCTCGGGCAATCAGTCCATGACAAATCGTTGGAGAATGAAGATAGCCTTGTGGAAGGACAGTGAAAGTGTACTGGCGGCCATCCTACACCATAGCAAACTGGTCTTGACACTCTGGGTCTATCAAAATTGAAAAGAAAGCAATAGCCAGGTCTATCACAGCATGATATTCTCCTGCATTTTTAGCAATTTTCTCAACAATTGAGATCCTATCTGGTACAGCTGACTTCAATGGAGGTGCCACTTTGTTTAGACCTCTGTAATCCACAGTCATTCTATATGTCCCATCAGGTTTTTTTTTACTGGGAACAACGGAGACGAGAAAGGACTTACAGCAGGTCTAAGGATCCCTACTCTCAACAGTTCTTGAATAGTCTCCCCAATTTCTTTGTGGCCTCCAGGAAGTCTGTACTGCTTGAGACAGACTGGCTTCTCTGGTGGAGGAATGTAGACAGGGGTCCATTTCGCATGACCTCTGACCACAGCCTTCACCGCCCTAACCAGATACACTTTATCAGGATACCCGAATGTGAATGTACCTCTTTCAGTCTGAATTGACTGACCTTGAAGTACATCCATCCCAAGAATATTTTCGGGTAACTCTGATACCAAAACATTTGTCATAAATCCTGATCCCTTGCCAATAGCCAATTTCACCCGTATCCTAACTGCTGGTGTGGTTTGCCCTCCCAAACCTACTACATAAATCAATTCACCTTTGTGATGGGAAGGATTACCTTGCAAAAGTGTAACTTCAGCTCCGCTATCAACTAAAGCCATTACATGTGTAGGAGAAGATGACTTCCCCCATCATACAGTGACAGGTGCATATGGGCGTCGGTCTCCTGCTGTCACTGCCTTCACGGCTATTACCGGAGACTAACCTTCCCTTCATAAAGGATAAGCAACCTCCCAATCCCCTTTTCTGATTCTCTCTAACTCCTTCCCAGGATAAAGTGATTTGGGTTCATGTTCAGTCGTGGGAATTGGTTTGGGACTAACAGGAGGGGTCTGTTCTGTTTTCCAGGCTGGTGTTATCTTCACTAGGAGTAGTGTTTCTAACACTGACAGTTTTCCCTACTAAATGTTTCCACCTCTTCAGCATTTCTGCAGTAGAAATCCCATCTATCTCATCTTTAGGTACTCCTGCCTTTAATAGGTCCACCCACATTTCTTTCCTAGAAATAACTAGCCTGGTTTTCTCTTCACCTCCTGTCTTCTCTACCCCATTCCCTTTCTTCTCTGTTCTTTTCTGCTTGTATTCTTCTTGTCTGGCCTTGACCTTAGCTACTGCCCTGACAAGTTTTGTTTTAGTCTCCTCTAGCTCCCCTAACTGGCTTAAAAGGGTTGTAGCTTCATGAATCTTGCTGTTTAATCCCAGGCCTCCCACCAAGGACAATAAAATGGAGCCCTGAGATTAAATGGCTCAGACTTCAGAAGCTTAGAGCGCAGACCAGACATAAAGGGTTCCATATCTGGACCCATCCATTCTGGAAACGTATTTAATCCGGTTATACAACCCATCTCACGTAACCTGGAAATACCCTCTCCTATTGATCTCCAGGAGTAGGTATTTTCCAGGTCAGTAGGACTAGCGTATACTCGGACTATTCCATCTCTCATGAGGTCTGACATTGAAAAATTCACACTAAACTCTCGGGCTTTTTGCATTGCTTGACGCAATTGTGGATCATGGGTTAACACTCCCATAGTCACTGCTTCCTTACCTGACAAAACAACACTGTCCGCCCCTTCATCCCATAAGCGTAGGAGCCAGGTCAATAGGGGCTCACCAGACCTTTGTTTGTATTGTTTTGCCAGCTCATGGAGTTCAGTTTGTGTAAACTCCCGTACTTCTTCAAATTCAACATCTCCGGGGTTGTGATAATGCACCTCCCCATCTGCCATATCCTTTCTATCATGTTGCCATTTCTTATGCTTAGTAATGAGAGGTCTGGCATACTTTTTCTTTCGCACTAGCAGATCATCATGCGAAATATCAAACTCTATCTCCTCATCCACACTATCATTTGAGGAGAGCACATCCTCACAATCCCAATTTTGGGATGTGACAATGGCACATACCCTGGCTTTACTAACAGGTTTACGGTCCTTCCTTTTCCTTAAGGCATTAATTGATTTGGTCATGAGGGCTGCACACCGCTCTTGTAAATCATCAGCCCGACTAGCAGTTGAACGCACACACTCTGAAGCAACTGCTAGCTGGTCCTTTAATACCTTAACTTCTGCCTCTGCCTTCTCCCTTCTCTGTGATTCAGTGTAAATAACATTAAGGAAATACCAGCCCACTGTGGACACTGTCCTCTTCTCTTTTTTACCTAAATCCAACCCCTTAAGGCTAAAATCTACAAAATGATCTGAGACTTTATGACCCCAAGTCAGCTTCAAGGGAGAAGCATACTTCACAAATTGTTTAGCAAGAGGCTCCCACTCATTGTCTCTGGCCCAGATAGGTAAGCTACACACTTCCTTCTGGCCACCAGAACCCTCTGCAGCCTTGCTTTCCCTAAACAGCTTACACAGCATTTTACCTAGCACAAGCTACACAACACACTACAGAAAAACAGGTCTGCTTCAGTTGAATTATAGCACAGATCACGGCACGAGCCCCCAAATGTTTTGCAACGCAACACACTCTGACACTGGGATAGCAGTTGTTGTCAGCACGCTCTCTGTGAGAAGGTCCATCTCCCATTACACTGGGAACCGACCAGCACCGCTGAGGTTCCCCGCCAGTACACAGGTATGGAAGAGGAATGCCGCGTACAGACAACTGGAATTTCCGACAACCAAACCGTGGATTTTTTTCCGACGGATGTTGGCTCAAACGTGACTTGCATACACACGGTCGCACAAATGTTGTCGGAAATTCCGATCGGCAATAACGCGCTGACATATAACATGTACGACGGCACTATAAAAAGGAATAGCCAGTGCGCCACTCTTTGGGCTGCTTCTGTTAATCTCGTGTTAGTAGAAGTTTGGTGAGAGACAATTCGCGCTTTTCAGCCTCGTGCTTTTCAGTTCGTTACTGCTCTTCAGTTTGTGCTTGTGGGTTTGTATCTGTTTTTCAGTGCGTGTAGTCAGTTCGTATCTGTTGTTTCAGTGAGTTCTTGTCTGCTCGTTTCTGATTTTCAGCTCGCTCTTCTCAGGCCTTTCTGATATTCAGTGCGTTCTGTTAGTTCGTTTAGCCAACCATTTTGAAGCCATGTTGCGTTTACGTACTCATTATAGAGTTTGTGCTATGTAGGGGCTTGGTGTTGGGGTTCTTACTTTGACCCAAGCCCAGTCCATGAACAGGGGGAGGAGGAGTTCATTGACAAAGAATTGGTTGCTCCAGCGTGACCAATTCTCGCACATGCCTTTGCTGCGGGAGATCCAGGAGAATAATCCTGATGATTTCAGGAATTATCTCCGGATAACGGACCCCGTTTTTCACCGTCTGTTGGCTTTGCTGTCCCCCTATATTACCAAGCAGGACACCTGCATGCGGCAAGCCATCACTCCAGAACAAAGGCTAGTCGCCACCTTGCGGTACTTGGCGACGGGGAGAAGTCTTCAGGACATCAAGTTCTCGATAGGCATCTCCCCTCAGGCTCTGGGGATCATTATTCCAGAGACCTGTTCTGCCATCATTCAGGTCCTGCAGAAGGACTATATTAAGGTAAGCTTTATCCTTTAACATCACATTATATTATTTAATGTTTGCTAATGTATTGTATTTATTTCATCATTCCCTAAATACCATGATTGTAGTATGCTGTGAATGTCCTCTTTGTCCTCATGCATGCTGGAAGCTTTTACTGCTCTTTTTTGTCCTTCATGCATATTTGCCTTCACTAACCTCCCCAGCATGCTATCCTGGGCCCATACACACCTAGCCTAGTTACTTAACAATGCACTTTGTCAGCTCCATTGTAGTGCTTTATCCTAAACACCCCCTAAAATGTGTACAGAAGTTTTTTTGTCCTTAAATTCATGCATAGTGCAAGAGGCTTTTTTTTGGGGGGGGGGGGCCAAACTTATTTGGAACCCTCCCTCCCCCCCAACCGCTAAATCAACCGATAACAATCCTCTGCTGACTTTGCCAAACCCATACACACTATACCTACCTCTTTTGTGGTCAGATTTATGGATGAATTCACCAAAGCATGTAGTGCAAGGGCCTGCATGAATACTTTCAAATGGTACTGTTTAAAGTTTTGTTCTCCTATTATCTTGATAGGTAATTGCAGAATGTAAAATTGTGCTTCAATTTGGACAGTATATATTAATATTTTTGGATTATGACACTTCTTACCTGTTCAGTGGGCTACCAATAGTGTAAGCAAGGAGGGGCTGGCCAAAGTAACACACATTATTTATGCATTCAGCTCTCAATGAAGTGGAGAGGGTTACCTGTCCAAAACATCCCCCCCCATAAAATTGTTACACTGGGCCATCAGAGGGGAGGAGGAATCTGATAAGTGGACCTTATACTTTTGTCTTTAAATACTCCTTAAAATAAATGTTATACTTATGTTAGCCAACAATGTTTGTGTCTAATCTGCTTGCAATGTTTATGTGCAAAAGTCCTATTTTTTTTCTTGTTTGACTCTAGTTTCCTTCAACCCTACAGAAATGGCAGACTGTGGCATCCCACTTTGCCCAGCGGTGGGACTTTCCCAACTGCGGAGGGGCAATCGATGGGAAACATGTCCACATCATCCCACCCTCCAACTTGGGGTCTATTATAATTACAAGGGGTTTAATAGTATAGTGATGTTGGCGGTGGTGTCAGTGACATACGAGTTCCTGTATGTGGACGTGGGGAAGAATGGCCAGATGTGGGATGTTGGAGTCATCGCCCAGACGGAGTTTTACAGACAGCTCCGGAATGGTGGCTTGGGCTTGCCACCTGTGGAAGACAACGTGGCTGGTCTTCCATTTGTGTTCGTCACTGATGAAGCGTTTGGTCTAGGTGACCATCTCATGAGGCCATTTCCGATGAGGACCCTCACCCCAGACCAGAGGGTTTTTAACTACCGGCTGGCCAGAGCCAGAAGAGTGGTGGAGAATGCTTTTGGCATAATGGCCAGCCGGTTCCGCCTATTTCTCACACCCATACACATTGCGGAATATAAACTCAACCATATAGTGCCTGCCTGCTGCATTTTGCACAATTTCCTACGAAAAAATGCTACGAACTATGTGGCCTCAGTTGGGCCTGAGGCCGGATTTCCAGATCAAGCAACCCTGACGGCACTTGAAGTTGGCCGTCCTGGCTTGCCCCCCCAAAGCGCCAGCAAAGTCAGACAAAAATATCTGGAGTACTTTGCGGGTAGGGGGGCCATTGATATGCCAGCAAATGTATAAAACATTTTTTAAATAAATTTTTATTTTATGAACTAATATTTAATTTGATTTTCTGCTAGTGTTTCTTTTAGCTGTCTCCTAAGTTCTCCGAAGAGCTTTTAATTTTGGACATTTTCTTCAAAAGTACAAATGTAATTTATTTGATTCATGAGGTGACAATCTCTTCTTCAGCTAACTATTATGTTGTGGGTCTGCTACACACACACATTGTTTTTGTTGTCAATGTATGTAATGCATTAATGATAAAAATAATCATCCTTTTCAACACTATGAATTAATTGTTTGGAGTCCCTAAAATGGGCTGATTGGGGCCAATTTTAAAGCACTGTGTGGATTATTTACTAAAGGCAAATTCACTTTGCACTACAAGTGCACTGCAAGTGCACATGAAAGTGCACTTGTAGTGCAAAGTAGATTTCCCTTTAGTAAATAACCTCTATTGCCACAGTAAACACAAACTTACTCCAAAAACTGACATTGCATTGAAAGAAGAAGCCACACATTGTTGAGTATAAAAAATTTTACTCTTTGGAGGGCAGGAGGCGGAGCCTAGCGGAGCAGACATGCATTCTTAGAGCTCCACACCGCTGAGGAGAGAAGAGAAGGACAAAGCGGAGCCTGCAGGCTCAAAAGGTATCCATTTGAACCTTTTTGCCCCAGGGAACAAACTGTGAAAGTTTGGGCAGGAAATATGGTACTGGGAGGAAACCGTGGCAGAAATAAAAATCACCTCACAAAGAGCTCACAGGCACTCACTGCAGCTGAAGCAGCTCCAGTCACCTCACAAGATACAGCATCAGGGCGCTCTCACAGACAGAAAATGTCACAGCAAGACTCTCCATTTGAGTCAGATACAGAACAAATCCTCTCACAAACTTCTCCACAAGCCTCCTCAGTATCCCCAGTAATATTATTACAATTTGAAATGATGCTTCATAAGGCTTTAAAACAAACCTCAGACCAAATAACAAAAAGCCTAACCAAAGAAAAAAGAGAGCTGGGAAACTGCACCGCAGCTTTAGAAATAAAAATGGATGAAATTGAAATTACAACCCAAGAAAATTTAACAGAATTGGTACAATTAAAAGAAGAGAATTTAATACTTCAAACTAAGCTCGAAGATTACGAAAATAGAGCCAGACGTTCAAACTTGCGCATAAGGGGAATACCTGAAACTGTGACAGACCTGCAATCTACTATTACTGCTCTATTACAAGAACTAAAGCCAGATATCCCTATTGAACGTTTAGAACTGGACAGAGTACACAGAGCCCTCACAGCCAAAAAGAAAGATGGACCCCCACGTGATATAATCACAAAATTTCATTATTACAGAACGAAAGAACAAATACTAATTGCTGCAAGAGAAAAAAAGGAACTTAATTTTCAAGGACACAATTATCAAATTTTTGCTGACCTATCCCAACTTACTATTACTAAAAGACGATCCATGAAACCCCAACTAATGTAACTGCAACGCCACAACATTATGTATCAATGGGGCTTCCCCTTTTCAGTCAGATTTAACTACCAAGGTACAATTTACAGAAGCAGATCAGCAGATGAACTACAACAAACCCTTTTAAAATTAAATCTGACAGAACCCACAAGCAGCAACACTCCCACACGCAGAAGAATGGCATCATCTTCACCTTCAGGCAGCACCCAGAAAATTTCAGAACAAAATGGGAATCATCATTCTCACAAAAGAGGCTGTTATGCCACATCATCCATGGACCAAGAAGATTCAATGGACTGACATCCTAATTCCTGATATCTCTTCATTTATTATAGTAAGAGATGGTTCTCTATAAAAAACCTATATTTATAATTGAATGTAACTGCATTCTGATAGTCACACACTGTGTGGGATCATGTTACATTCCAGTTATATTTCTTATTTCTGATTCATATAGCCTTAGAATATATAAGTGAAATAAGGAAATTCTTGTTCAGTTATATATTATCAGGTAATAACAATAGATTTATTACTTTTTAGGACAAATATGTTCAATAATCCAGAAGTAATGGAAGCTTTTTCTTTCTTTTCTTAAAACAAATATATTATTACCTAACTAGTTCCTAGAATTATGTTTTTGTTTATTCTAATCTGAAGCAATACAACCTCAATTTTATGAGTTAACATATCTAAACAGTTACGTATGAATAAAATATGTAACTGTTTACTCTAAAAGGGTTAAAATCCCAAAATAATTCAAACTATCTTCATCAATACCAAAGTTATTAACAGTACCTTTCTAACTGAATTATTTAGCCTAGGGCAAGACTAACCATATACAACCACCCTGGAATAAATAATTTCAACAAAAACTATATTCTGCACTCCAATTAATGAAACATCATTTTGATGTCTTTTGACATAGCACTTCTCTCCTGTAAGCGGAAGATCCGTGTACCCCCATTAGCCCTCCTCATTCTCCCAACCATATTATGTGGGAGTGTGACGAAGGCACTTATTCCCCTGAGAGAGATATTTATTCTCTTTCACGGGTAAATTGTGATTACTTGCAAAAAATAATTTATACAATGTATCATCTAATCTCGTATGTTTTTTGTTTACTCTTTACTCCAGAATTCACTGGTTTCTTTTCTATCTATTCATCTCTTCAGTCCACACAGGTTGATCTGCGCAGTCAGCTCTGCATAACAAAAAGTAAGTCAAAACTATTTGATCTATTGCCATGGCACCACTGAATATACTTTCCCTGAATGTTCAGGGAATAAATGTCCCTCAAAAAAGGACCAAAGCCTTCCGTACTTTCCATAACAAGAAGGCTCACATAGTATGCCTCCAAGAAACACACTTCACCAAAGATTCTACTCCAAAATATATTTCTCCTTTTTATCAACAAATTTACACGGCTTCTGCCTGTACCAAGCAAAGGGGAACTCTAATTGCATTTCACCGATCCACACCATTCACCTTATCATCAGAAATTAAAGACCCAGAAGGTAGATACCTGATACTCATGGGTTATATAATGGATACAGCAATCACGGTGATTTCCTACTACGCTCCTAACAAACAACCTACACCATTCCTCTCACATATATTACAAGTGATTAATACACACAAAATAGGAACAGTGATAATGTGTGGGGATTTGAACCAGGTCCTCCTCCCATTTCTAGATAAATCACCTTTTACACCATCCAAAATAACCTCTAGATTACCTTTTTCTCAACTTCTTTCCAAATACAATCTGGTAGATTCATGGAGAGAAAGTAACCCAATGAAAAAGAAATTCACTTATTTCTCGCACCCTCATCAAACCTTCACCAGAATAGATCATATTTTTCTAACAATAGGAATGATACCAGAAATTATTGCATCAGATATAATTCCGATTCCGTGGTCTGACCATAATGCAGTATACACTACTATAGCCTCAGCCATACCAAAAACGCATGACCCAACGTGGTACTTACCGGACATAATGCTCAAACACCCACTACATCAGATGGCCATTGAACAAGCTTTAAAGGAATACATATCAATTAATAATACAACAGACATCTCCCCAATAACACTGTGGGAAGCTCATAAGCCTGTCTTGTGTGGTACAATACAAAGAAAATGGCACTATTTAAACGGAAACGCAAAAATCTAGCAAAAAAACTAGAACTCAATTTTAATGCAGCCTACATATCATTTCAAGATAATCCATCTCAGAGTACAAAATCTCATCTGGAAAAATCTAGATTGGAATACGATCTATTTCTCACTGAGTCAGTTGATAAATCCCTCAAACGCTCCAAACACAATTTCTACATGAATACAAACAAACCAGGTACATATTTGGCTCGGGCATTAAATTCAACTAACAAATCTTTCAAACCAATACGTTTGAAATGATCAAAAAATGTTTACACTTGTAATCCAGTTAAAATAGTCCATAAATTTCACTCACATCTCGCAACTTTATACAAGACAAACAATGAATTTAATCCTACAGAGGCTGAATCCTTCTTCTCAAAAATAACCTTACCTGAGTTATCTCAAAATCAAAAAAGCAGTTTGGATGAGCCTATAACTATAGATGAAGTTGCTAACGCCATAAAAGACCTAAAACTTAACAAAAGACCAGGCCCAGACGGCTACTCGGCTTTATACTATAAAACATTCTCAGAAATACTCTCTCCCATTCTCACTGAAACTTTTAACAAACTTCTAGATGGACATTCTTTTCGGCAAGAAACACTAATGGCAATTGTTTGTATGATCCCAAAACCCCTTTCTGATGATACTTCCTGTGTGAATTATCGGCCTATCTCTCTGTTAAACCTCAATATTAAATTATTAGCAAAATTAATAGCAAAACGCCTCAATAGCATTATAGGAAAATGAATACATAGAGATCAAGTAGGCTTCATGCCAAATAGACAGGCAGGCGATAATATACGCAGGGCAGTGTTATTGGCACATATTGCTAAAAAACGGAAAATCCCTTTATGTTTTCTATCTCTCGATATTAAGAGGGCATTTGACACAGTATCCTGGCAATATATGCAATATTCATTACAAAAATGGGGTTTTGGACCCCACTTTTTAACATGGATCAAAGCATTATATAATAAACCCAAAGCCTATATAAAATATGCTGGATACAAATCTGAAGCCTTTAATATCGAAAGAGGTACCCGACAGGGTTGCCCATTATCTCCCTTATTATTTGCCCTTATACTCGAACCCATGGCCCAATACATCAGAACAAACCAAACTATAACTGGCATTGAAGTAGAAGGTATTACACACAAATTATATATATTTGCAGACGATATATTACTTTTTCTATCATCACCACAGGTCTCTGGTCCTAACTTAATACCAGCTCTTGATGGGTTTGCAGCCCTATCCGGCCTTATGATTAATCCTAAGAAATGCCTAGTGCTTAATATTTCACTCACAAACATGGAATTGATCCCGGCTAGGGCTGCACTCCCATTCACATGGGCAGAAAAATCAATCCCATATCTTGGAATTCATTTAACAGCATCTCATTCTGACTTATTTTCAACCAATTATCCTCCTGTATTAAGACAGATCACAAATCTAATAAAACAATGGTCGCAACTTCCTTTATCCTGGATAGGGAAGATTAATGCAATCAAAATGACTATTCTACCCAAATTGCTTTATCTATTCAGAGTCCTCCCTATTCCAATTCCTTCCTATTTTTTGAGAATAGTACAAAAAAGAGCAACTTCGTTTATATGGGGCTCTTCTAAACCACGTATACCTATACACACACTACATCTTCCCAAAAATAAAGGAGGCCTGGGATACCCTAATTTTACTAACTACTACAGAGCAGCACATTTGGCCAGTCTGTCCAAATACCATGCAAAACAGGAAATCCCATTATGGGTATTTATAGAGGCTTCAGAAAATGACCCTCTATTAATATCAAATTTATTATGGCTTGATCCTAAAGACCGCTTTAAAATTCATAATCCCATAACTAAACACTTCTTATCTCTCTGGGATAAACTAAAAACCAAATATCAGTTACAATCTCCACACAATCCTCTCCTTTCTTTTATCAGAAATCCGGCCTTTTATCCGGCATGGATCTACCCAAATTCTTTTAAAGCTTGGACAACATCAGGCATTCAGACACTAAATGACTTCATAGCATCTAAATCATTCCTTTCATTCCCATCGCTTAGAGAAAAATATGATCTACCAAACTCTGAGATATTTAGATATCTCCAAATCAAAAATTTCTATACACCATTCCTAAAGGGGGATACACCATTATCCCAATTATCCATTTTTGAATCAATCTGTACAAAAGATCCATTTGCTAAAGGTACAATTTCATCACTTTATAATCAATTATATGGAGTAGCAAATCTTAATAGACCCTCTTACGTTCAGAGGTGGGAGGAGGACCTGGGACGAACTTTAGAAGACACGGACTGGTCTAACATATGGCTCACATCTAAGTCATCTTCACCCAGCATCTTAGCACTGGAGACAAATTATAAAGTCCTAACTCGCTGGTACCTTGTACCCGCTAGAGTGGCAAAATATTCACCTAATACCTCAGCTCTTTGTTTTCGAGGATGCCCAGAAATAGGCACATATTTACACATATGGTGGACGTGCCCAGTAATCTAAACCTTCTGGAAGGAAGTCTTCGTGATTGCATCTAAAATATTTAAAAAAATAATACAACCAGATCCATATTTAACTTTACTTAATCTAAAACCGGAATGGTTAACACGCTCTCAATTCAAACTTATGATCCAACTAATAACGGCTGCAAAACAAACAGTGGCCAAGGCATGGAAATCTCCTACATTGGTACTAGCAGAAACAATTCACAGAATGAATAATACAATGTCCCATGCTAAGATGGTAGCCATCGATCAAAATCAAATTCCAAAATTTGAAAAACTTTGGCATCCTTGGATAAAACAACAGTTCCTGTCAAACTTCAATGACTCTGTCCTGTTGCCATGGTAACAGATTAAATGACTTACAGAGACACCCATTCTAAGGCTTCAAAGAGAACTAAAAAGAATAATAAACTGACGAGCGGGACAACCTTGTGGACCATACCTCTACCTTTCAACCCTTTTTCTTCTTTCTCTTTCCTTTTCTCCACCTTACGATTAAAGCTCATTATCAGAATTTATTTGACCTATATACACTCTACTTGTAAACAATGTGTATAGTAGGTATAAATCATTTAAATACCTACAAAAGTAACTAAGGAAATGATATATATCTTTAATTTAGGTTTACGTGAACCCAATGTTTAATATTTGAAATTTCATGATATTTACCTATATAAACCCTACTGTAAAACAATGAGCTTACTTTATAGATCCTTGTAAACTTACTTTATGTATCTTTATAACATTGTATACTCAATAAACTTCTTTTGACAAGGAAAAAATTTTACTCTTTGTACATTCACATGTGCATTAGAAAAGGGTTTTTGAACAAACCAACATCTTTGGTGTATAACATTTTTATGTTTGACATTATAAATATCCTTTTTTTGGTTAAACAGGTATGTTTAAAACCATAACATACACAACTCAGGAACTTACAAAGTTCAACTTTGAAAAAGTGAAGGCAATATCAGACATTAGTATGTTAAAACTGTGTTGATCTTGCCTTTACCAGATGGGGTGATGTCACCCCTGTAAAAGCCAAATTTTGAAGATGCACACAAATTGGGAGTGAAAATGTGGATTTCCCTCCTGATCCCATGCCTAATGTCAACATGTGCTAGCTCCCATCATGAGGGATCAATGGACGTGTTTCGGGGAAGCAACTTCTTCCTCTCACCTACTTGAGTTGCGAAGAAGGGGTTGCACCCCCAAAATGCATACCTTAATATCCCGTGATGGCAGATAGCACATGTTGACACACTGTGTGCATCTTCAAAATTTGGCTTTTAAAATACTTTAAAACTTGAATTAAAATAAAAATGTTCTTGACAAAACGGTACAATTTTTGTGCGTTTTACATCCTGCCTAAAACATCAATGATGTCCTCCTTTTTTGTTGAACATCATTGATGTTTTCCTTTATCTTTTCTAAATCACGATTGCACACCGTGATCTCTCTTATGAGGATGCATGCACTTGCACTTGTGAAATGAGTTTCTTCTTCCACAACATCCACATCACCTTAAAAGAATAAAACACACCATGCATTATAAATATGCAGGCATACATCTATTACCTGAAGCTGTGGTCTCAGACACTCACCTGTTGTGGTCACTATTTCAACCACGTCATGAACCTCTCCTCTCTCCACATCCTCAGATTGTGGTGTGGTGACTTCCCCTTCTTGAGGATGTTGGGGGTGCCTGGTGTCCTCTGATGTCCCGAGTCTTTTCTCCCCTATGTGATTAAAAAAAAGGTATACTTAGCACACAGATATTTGAGGCAAGAAATATGAATATGAAACATTGCTTGAAGTGTCGTACAATTGTCTGTTTTGGCAGAGTTCCAAGCTGAAGACATGATTTTTTCCCCTTTCTTCAAGTTGGAATACTTACCTTTTTTGGTAAAGTTTCCCACATGGAAACACTCCTAGTATCCACTGGAGCACCTGTGTGGGACACCCTAAAAAGGGTGCTCTGGTGTCCTACACTAGTGCTCCTGCGTCCAGATGTGTAAACAGCTGCTGAGTGTCCTCTCCTTAAACTGAATCAAGTTTGCATTTAATTCTAGTTACAAACCCATCTAGACAACAAAACATCTTTTAATACAAATAGGCCTGAACAAATGTAGTTAACCTGCATCTGCCAAAAACATTGTATTAGTGAGCGAACGAACAATGTTTTAACAGAAAAGTTTATTAGACAAATCAGCATTACAATTCAATTATCTACAACCATTACTTACAGTACAAAGTTCAAATCTTCAATAGCGTACATCCTATCCATGGATTGTAACCCAATTACTGCTTGCCGGTGCCAAGCAGAACAAGGAGAGACAGCTAAAAGTAACAACAGTAAAATTGTCAAACACAATTCCTAGACATTCCTCAAGGTTTCCACCTCAGTCCCTAACCATGACATAGTGCAGGATCCTAATAATTGGGGGGGGGGGCACTAACCAGCAAGTGGGGGTGTTGTATTACTAAAACCTGGGGGAGGGGGTCAGAATCCGGGCACCCAGTCTACCAGGGGGACCAGATTTTATCAAACTTCCCCGGGCTCTGTCTGCCCTCATAAGTCATTCTGTATAGGGGCAGCACCGAATCCACCGAGCGCTGCCAGGGGGAGCAGGTAGGGGGTCCTTTGATTTACACTTCAAAAGAATTTCCCTTCTGGCATAACACAGTGAGAAAGTCAGGCACAGTTTACTATACCTATCACCATCCATGTCCTCCATATGGCTCAGTAACATGATACTCGGGTCAACCCATATATTTACCCCAGTAATGTCCGTCAGTTTAGAGGCCACAGCTTCCCAATAGGGCTGGAGCTTTGGACAGGACCAGACCATGTGCCAGAACAGACCTATTTCTTGTTTACATCTTTGGCAGTTGGGGTCTCTTTGCCGGTAGATATGAGCCAGCCTCTTGAGGGTATAATAGGCCCTATGAAGAAATTTAAATTGTATGAATCTATCTATCTAGCTGCGATCACTGATGGAATATAAGAGGAGAGACACTCCTCCCACTCCTCCTCACCCAGGGACAGGATGTCTGTTTTCCACCTGTCCCATGTTTTGGTAAGCTTGGTGTCGTACTCCACAAGATATAAGGATTAGAGAGGACGTCCCATTTCCCTAGAAATCAGGAAGCGCTCTATAGAATCTGACTCTAAAAGTTCAGGAAATTGGGCCTCAAAGGCATGTTTCAACTGCCAGTACCGGAACTGGAAGGAGCACGACAAAGCGCAAGATCATCTAAGTTCTTGGAAAGGTATCAATCTACCCTCAATGACTATATGTTTCAATGTGATTATCCCCTTCTTAGCCCAGAGAGATGGATCCGGGATACTATTCAGGTGGGGCAGCATTGGGTTACCCCACAGGGGCATGTGTAGTGATATCTGGTTGGGGCACCTATATATTGTCCGGGCCTCCTGCCATACCTTCACCGTGGTCCGCATGAGGGTCGTCATGCAAGGGGTGGCCCTAAGACCCTGAAACGGCAAGTTACTCAGAGCTGCATATGAGCCCAGAATCGCAGCCTCCAGGGTGACCGCTGGGTTTTGCCTGTGCTGGGAGAACCACCATCTCATGGTGACCAGGACAGCCGCCTAAAAGTAGAGTAGAAAGTTCGGGAGTGCTAGTCCCCCTCCAGCCAGAGGGAGATACAGTATCTGTCTCGTCACTCGGGGAGGCCTCCCAGCCTATACAAAGGAGATCAGTAAACTCTCTAATTTTTTGAAGAATGACCTAGAAATGTGTGACAGGGTATTTCTGAAAAAATATAGGAATTTTGGCAGATAGATAATTTTTAGAAGATTGACTCTTCCTACCAGAGTCAGGGGGAGAGAGCGCCACACAGCACACTTAGCGACCGACTGGGTCATTAATGATTGTATATTCCTTTCAATATATTCAGCCGTGTTGCCACAGATTTTGATGCCCAAATAGGTGAATTCTTCCACCCACTTAAGTTGCGTGTGTAACCCGGCCCTCGGTGCCATGGAGCATAGAGGGAACAGCACTGACTTGTCCCAGTTGATTTGGATACCAGAGTATCTACCGAACTGGTTAATCAGGTCCAATGCCACTTGCAAAGGGGAAGAGGCATCAACCTGATATAGCAGGGCGTCATCCGCGTATAAAGGGAGCTTCTCTTCAATCGGGCCTATCTGTAATCCCTTAACCTTCTCCTCCGCCCTCAAGCGTATAGCCAGGGGTTCCATGGCAAGGGCAAACAAGCCCGGGGAGAGGGGACAACCCTGTCTCGTACCCCGACCCAACGGGAACGTCTCCGAGAGACAACCATTGATTCAAATTATAGCTAAGGGACCATTATATAGCATACATATCCATTTTGTGAAGTCTGGACTGAATCCAAATCTGGAGAGAACCTTCCACAGGTAGCCCCACTCGACAGAGTCGAAAGCCTTCTCCGCGTCGAGTGAGGCCACCACTCCTGCCGACCCCTTGGCCGCCCTGTCAGTGTGGATGAGGAGGCGCCTGATATTGATATTGGTTCCCTTACCCAGCATGAAACCGGTCTGGTCCGGGTGCACCAGAGCCGTTATGACTGAATTTAGTCTGATTGCCAGGATTTTGGCTAATATTTTGGCGTCAATGTTCAGGAGGGATATGGGGCGATACGAGGAGCACAGGGTGGGATCCTTCCCCGGCTTGGGGATCACCACTATGACTGCCTCTCGCATTGTATCAGGGAGTTTCCCTGACTTTGACGATTCCGCAAACAGAGCATGGATTCTGACAGTGAGTTCCTCCATATAATGTTTATAGAATTCCACAGGAATTCCATCAGGCTCCGGTGTTTTACCAGTCTGCATAGATTTAAGGGCTCTCTGGATCTCCAGCACAGTGATGGGTGCATCTAGTTGTGTACGATAGGTTGATGTAAGGACTGGTATGTCTATCTCTGCCAAGTAGTCTGTCAGTTCCTCACCCCTGTAGTCTATCCTGGAGCTATAGAGGGTTCTATAATAGTCTGCGAAGCACTGGTTGATTCCCTCTGGGGAGGATATCAGCTCCCCCGTGGGATCCCTGATGTGTGAGACACTCATCCCTCCCATCTGTTCCCTGGATAGCCAGGCCAGCAGTCTCCCCGACCTCTCACCCTGCTCAAAGATCCTGTGGGACTGAGCAAGTAGTTTCTTCTGGGTGAGAGAGGTACGGAGATTGATGACCCCTCTACTCAACAGCTGCAGGTGGGCATAGTGTTGAGGGTCTCTGGTCCTAATAAAAAGCTCCTCACCAGCAGCTGCATCCTTCTCAGCTTTCCCCAAATCTGCCCTACGCTCCAACTGGACTCCGGCAATGATGGTCTGGTACTGTCCTCTCGTGGTGGCCTTGAAGGCATCCCACACCACTGGGGCATCAGCTGTGCCTGCGTTAGTTGCCCAGTAGCCAGTCAGTTCAGTATGGAATTTGTTATCTACCGTCTGAAATCCAGAACCTGGATAGCCTCCATAGTCTGGCAGAGGAGCCCACAGAGGGATCCAGGGTCAGGAGCAGTGGAGCATGATCAGAGTTTCCCCTGGGTAGTATTCGTATGTCCGTGACTCTCGGCAGGACCGGACCCCCCGCATATACCAGATCTTTGCGGGAAAACGTCCTGTGAGAGGCCGAGTGGCACATGTAAGCCACTCGTATGAGGGTGTCTCCACCACCACATGTCCGTCAACCCGTAGGTATCCACCCACACTGCTAACCCAGAACAGGAATGACCCACAGACCCACACCTTCAACCAATCCATGGCCAAGTCAGGGACAAGGTTGAAGTCACCCAGGATCATACTATTATCACAAGCAAATTCAGCCATTTTGGATGTGGTTCAACAGAGATAAGGAGGCTGGTGGAGGCAAATACAGGCCCACAAGTGTCCAGGTCAGTGAGTAAATTGTGGCATGTACTACGACATACCTACCATCTGGGTCAAGGGCCAGGTCCAAGAGCCGGAATGGGAGGGTTTTATGCACCAGTACACTGACTCCCCTGGCGAAGCTAGAATGTGTAGACTGATAATGGTACCCCACCCATGGTTTTAAGTGAGAGAATTCTGCCCCCCATGAGGTGCGTTTCCTGCAATATACATATGTGGGGGTTATAAGATTTAATAAAATGGAACACTAAGGAGCGTTTGGTCGGTGAGTTTAACCCCCTGGTGTTCCAGGAAAGGATACTAAATGTAGACATAAGTTGTAAAATCGTTAATGGGTTTAGGATGGTAACTGGACTCGACTCCCCGGACCCAGGGTGCACAGAATTGAAGATAATGCAATGCTGAAATGACATTTCTCTGAATACAAAATAAAAACCATTTAAAAACAGAACCAAACAGTAACCCCAATAACAGAGCGGCCTTTTAAGGGCCAACATCCCATCCCCCCACCCCGCCCACCCCCTTGAAACTGAAGAGGGCTTGCAACCCATAACCTTTTACGGCTCCCCCGGCCATCAAGTGAGGGGCCTGTGCAAGCGGCCATATTGCCCCTCTAGAAAGTGTCTGGAGGGTACAGGTGGGCTATTAAGTCTTGCTCCATGGCTTCCGCTGGGACAGTTCAGAGGTCCAGGAGTGGGGTCAGCAGGGCTTTTTTTCAGGGGGGACTTGGTGGAACTCAGTTCCACCACCTCTGGCTCAGACCCTTTGGTGCCTACTCACCACAATCACTTGTAAACGCAGAAGTCTGGTTTCTGTGTTTACAAGTGATAGCTCTGCACTTTGTATGTAATGCAGTCCTGGTATTTAATGCCCCTTTAAGACCCTCCTACGGTTTTCGTGAAATTTGACTGAACACCCAATATTTGATATGATTTGGAGGGTATGTGTAGGGGGAGGGGTTTTGTGGGGCCGTGGTTAAGTTCCAGCACCTATTGTTTGAGAAAAAAAGCCCTGGGGGTCAGGTACAGCCAGGATAAATGTAGTAACAATCAGGTACCCCTCCAGGCTAAGGCAAGATCAGAGTATGATCCAAGGCATAATGGACAGCAATATATGTACAGAATCTCACCACAACATACAGGTAAAGTGTGCAGTTTCAGTCTCCTGACACCATCAGGAGTGCAGAGTTTTGTTGCAAACATTAGCATAACCGTGCACAACAGGTGCAACCAACCCCCTCTCATAGGGTCCCCCAGGCTCTCCTCAAGCAGACACCCCCGGCACCATGAGTCTACAGTACATCCCTGTATCCAAAGGCTTAATGAAGGCGGTGTATGGTGTGATTCGGGGGGATCAGTGGAATACACCGATTCCCACTGAGGTGTGAGCGCAGCAGAACCCCCCCCGTCGGGGCCACAGTCTGCCCAGGACAATAGGGTGAAACAGGTGCAAGAGGGGAGAGAGTCAGTAGATATTGGGCCAAAGGGGGGGGAACCAGGGAGGCATCCGTATATTCAGAGGGATAAAACTCACGGTTTCAGGTTTCAGCGGGGTCTTGGTAGGGATTCAAGCCATACTGCAGCATCACGACGAGTGGTGAAGAAGCGTGTGGATTCGCCATCTTGAACTCTCAAGCGCACTGGAAAAAGAACGCTGTAGTGTATGTTCCGTGCTCTCATGGCTGCCTTGACCTGATCAAATGATTTTCGGAGCATCTGCGTCTCCACCGTGTAATCAGGAAAGATAAGCAGCTTGGCATTTTGGAAACGCAGATCTCCTATGGCCCAGGACGCTCTGAGGATTTCATCCCTGTCCCTGAAATTCAGGAGCTTGAGTATGAATGTTCTTGGTGGAGATCCCAGGGGTCCCGGCTTCGGTGGCACCCGATGCGCTCTCTCCACCACATATTGAGGGGATAGGTGTGCATCTGGGAGAAGGGAGAGTAGCAAATCCTCAAGGTGGTCAGAAGGTGGTCAGATGGGGCCCCTCCGCTCCCTCCGCCAGGCCGACGATGCGGAGATTGTTCCTCCTGTTTCTGTTTTCCGCATCCTCGGCTCTGTATTCCAGTGCCTTTATCTTGGTCTGTAGGGACTGGATGGCAGCCGAGTGCTCCAGGATGTCATCTTCTGTGGTGCCAAGTCGCTGCTCGGTCTCTGTCATGCGAGACCGCAGCTTGTCCACATCTTGCTGCATTAGGCCCATGTCTAGCTGAACGGCCTCAATTTTTGCCGGTAAAGTGGATTGGCAGGTGGCGATAGCTGCCATGTCCGCTGTTTGGGAGGCCTTATGCGAGCCTCTTTTGGCGCGGGTCTCCACGTGTGCGGGAGGGGGAGACGGCGGGATCTCCTCTGCTGCCGGGAAACGGAGTCTCCTTCCTCTACCGGCACCAGCCCTGGATGATCTGCGTCTCATTCAGGGGTTGTGGAGATCACTTCCAGCGAGATAAAGAGCCTGGATCCGGGTTAATATGGATTTCCCAGCAGAGCTCTAGCTAGAAGCAGCCGCTCACCTCGCCATCTTGGACACACCCCCCGAACGAACAATGTTTACTACGAACTATTACTGTGCCCATGAACCTGAAACTTACCATTTTAAACGCAATTTTAAACTGTACAACAGTAAAGAAAAGCACATGGAGCAGCACTAAAGTAATAATAATAATAATAGGAACACACGACAAAATACTTACTTTTTTGCAGCACTCTCTTGATTCTTCTGTACTGATCCTGCTCCCTCAATTTGACGTCTGACCATCGTTTCCTCAGTTGATCCTTGTATCGCTGTACCCCAAAATTCTTCTGCAGACTTTTCACAACTTTACTCATGATTTTGGCCTTTCTCACATTTGGGTTTCTATACGGTCCATGTTTCCCGTCATAGTTTGCCCTCTTCAAGATGTCCACCATCTACACCATCTCACCAAAGGACATATTTGTGGCTTTAAATCTCCTGGATCATGACGTTTCCCCTCCTCTGCATGCACCTCCTCTGTCTCCTCCATGTGCTCTCCCACTGCGCCAAAAGAGAAGGGGCATATACTAGAAAGAAGGTCAGGGGTGGGCAGAGTTTCATGCATGCGCAGTGTCTATAAAGCGTAACACGTGTGCGTCGTACGTACGATCTGTGAGCGGAGGACGGAGTAGCGTAAGCGCCGATCGTGCTAACAAAGGTACAATTTTAACTTGGGGCATCAGTGACCTATACTGCTTATAGATTGAGGCCTATATTGGGACAAGATTAGGAGAGTTTAGCCTGACATTAGGGTTTGTCTTGTGTTGTGTCTTGCAGATAAAATGGATAGATTCAACGATCATGACTTCCTCCCCAACTTCATTGATAAATACAGGGAGTTGCCCTGTCTGTGGCAGGTGAAACACCCTTTTTATAATAATAAAATATAGAGGAAGGCAGCGCTGGATCAATTGCTGGAATTGGTGAAGCCGGTGATTCCCATGGCAACCATCCCTTATTTGAAGTGCAAAATTGGTGGTCTGAGGAGCACATATAATAGGGAGCGCAAAAAGGTCCAGGATTCCATGAGATTAGGAGCAGCAGCAGATGCCGTTTATGTCCCCAGGCTGTGGCACTACGAAAGAATGCGGTTTTTGTCAGTGGCCGTGGAAAGTGGCAGCCAGGAGGTGGCCGTGCCCAGTAGCCTGACCGAATTGCAGGTTCCTCCCCTCCGCCTTCCAACAAAAAGGCCCAGGAAAGGGAGTAATGCAGAGGAGTCAGCGCTTTCTTTGATTCGGCAGGCTACTGCCGCCCTCAGAACCACCGCCAACCTTCAAGAGGCCTATGCCTGCATGGCAGCTAGCAAAATGCAGGAAATGGAGGTGGGCCAACGCCTCATTTGTACGGAAGTCATGTATCAGGCACTAAATAGTGTGAGTTGGACCATATGCCTCCTCCACCTCCTGCCACAACTCCAACATCACAGCCACAGCCTGGAAGGAAGCATGGAAGGAAGACAAGAGTGTGATGGCCTGGGTTCGATCTGGTTTGGCAAAAGACGCAGGCTGTTGTAAGACCACAGCCTGGGGACATACAGTGGGGACGGAAAGTATTCAGACCCCCCTTACATTTTTCACTCTTTGCTATATTTCAGCCATTTACTAAAATCAAGTTAATTTTTTTTCCTCATTAATGTACGCAGAGCACCCCATATTGACAGAAAAACACAGAATTGTTGACATTATTATCTAATACTTACTGTAAGTTTCCTTTCCTGATGGACTCCATGGCAGTCTACGTGTGAGTTAACCCCACCTCCTCTCCAATGATATAGGACCCCATCCCCATAAATTTTAGCTCACAGCCAGAGACTGCGTTCCGTAACTAGCCAGCTCTTGACCAATGGGTGAGGAAAATTATGGTAAGTATTTGATAATACTAATACTAATACATTTTCAGTTTTCCTGACAGACTCCATGGCAGTCTACGAGTGGGAAATAACTAGCCAAACCACACGGGTGGGTATGCTGAACAAAAGGAAATTTAATTTGCCCCATCAACCGACAGGATTCTTAAACCAATGTTCACAGAAGATAGAGAAGCAGGTTCTATGCAATAATGTGACATAAAAGTGTTAATGGAGGCCCACGAGGCCGCTTTGCAGATGACATCTGGAGCCACATGCTGGGCTTTTGCCCACGAAGCCGCCATACCCCTGGTGGAATGTGCCGTCACCGCCTCTGGAGGAGCCAAGCCCTTAGCCCTATAAGCCTGCTGGATGGATTGGACAATCCAGGTCGCAATCGTTCTGGTCGAAGCTCGCTTCCCTTTGTTATTGCCAGAGTGCAGGATAAACAGGTAGTCAGAATGTCTAAAGGAAGAAGTAGCTTCCTTCAGTATTTCCCCTACATCCAGAGGGTGAACATCAGTGGACCCTGGGGCCCTGAATTTAAGTCCTTCAGGTCCTTGATGATGCCCTGTGGGAGGGCGAAACATTGACACTGTTTCCGGTATCACTGACGTCACTTCCAGTCCTGTGGAAAGCACGCCAGCAACTGCGTTTTACACTCACAGCTCCATTTTGAGGCTTATTTTATCTTACTTATTGTAAGTACCCACTCCCTTTTTCAATAAAACCTTTTTAATGATACTTCACTATCAGTTTCCTTTTCTTTTTACTTCTGGGTACCTGCTGTGTTCTGGCTGAGAAACTCTTTAAAGGATTTCCGGACCTGAAGGCATATCACCTTATCCGCCATCCCAGGATTCTCTACCAAGCTTTTAATGACCCACCAGACTGAAAAGCTGGGGGTCGTTGTGATCTGGTGAGTGGGTATACATGAGGGGGTGTTGCGCACCTGAATTTCTCTGAAGCACCTTATATTTACTTCACTTTGGATTGGAGCACCTTCAGTCACCTTATTTGGACTTCAATTCACTTATTGGATTTTGGACTTTCTTTTTGGTTAACAAATTTTCACTTATTGTGTTTGCGAGCGCTATATTTATTTTTATATGTTTTTCAAGTGATTAGCACTTTGTGTATAGCAGCTGCAATTTTTTTTTTGTTTGATACACCATTATCGCAAGTGTATATATTTAGTATATATTTTTCACCTGAATTTACTTTTGGATTTGAGCCGAGCATAGGGATGAGGACTACTCGGTCCGGGAAGAAAGTCAGGAATGGTTCTTCGTGACCCAAGGACCCAATCTCAGAAACCCTTTCGGCCGAAGTGATGGCTATTAGAAAGACGACTTTTGCAGAAAGGTCTTTGATAGAAAGCAAAGCAGATCCCACGATACTGAGTCCAGTCAGTGAGTCAAGAACAAGGGGAAGATCCTGTTTGGGGAATCTTGGCCTTCTTTGGGGCCTGAGTCTTGCCACCCCACAGAAGAACTACCGGATTAGAGGGTGAACGGCCCATGATGTTCCAGAGAAGGGAAAGGTCTTTGATAGAAAGCGAATACTGAGTCCAGTCAGTGAGTCAAGAACAAGGGGAAGATCCCATTTGGGGAATCTTGGCCTTCTTTGGGGCCTGAGTCTTGCTGCCCCACGAAAGAACTGCCGGATTAGAGGGTGAATGGTCCATGATGTTCTGGAGAGGGCCGACAAGGCTGAGACTGAGGATATCTTGGATACCTGGGTCTCTGAACGATCTACCCATAGAGGATAAGAATTAAACAAACTTGGCCATCGAATGGCACCATAGTCTATAAGCAGGAACTGTAGATGTTTGAAAAAGCTTTGCAAGCGACGAAAGTCTCCCCTGCAAGAACCACAAAAGCAACAATGCCCAAAGGGAATAAGGAAAAGTCTTTTAACGCTACTGTTGGTACATATGGCAAGGATGTCTATGACAAACTACCTGCTCATGCGCAGAGGGAGTTTCTAAAGGGGGGGAACTGTCACGGTTCCTACCGTGCCATGCAGACGTACCTAGAGGGTGAGGGCTAGCCTTGTAGAGACACCCACATGTCCTAGAAGAAAGGAATACAAATAGCAGTCCAGAAGGAGCTTCCCCATTAAGAGCCATCTCTGCCCCCACCCACTCCTGCACCATAGCCCCAGGTGGGAGCTTACCTTAGCCCGAGAGCCTGGTGCCGTCGCAAACTGCCCACAGGAATCCTCAATGTGACAGGGGCTCACAGGGATTTAAATATCCCCACTGTAGTGACCTAACCACCACGTCCCGTCTGCGCAGTAGCGACCTGCCGTAGAGTGCCTGCGGCCAGGTCCCTGGCTGCACCGCGCATGCATGAAACCAAGCCTTGTTTTTGTTTGAGGATCGCACATGTGCGGAAGCACACCGGAGCCGCAACCTGGAAGGGGGAGCCGTGTCCTGGAATGCAGAAGCGTTCCAGGCACCATAGAGGGACCAGAGGGGGAAAAAAAGAACAGGGCAAGGGCGCATGAGGGGGAGACAAACAAGGAGCGCACATACAGAAAACTGCTGCCATGGAGGAAAGCTTCAGACTTTGCCAGCCGATCTTCCACATCTGGGCATACATAGGCCCTCCCCACCACTGGACACAGAGGCCTGGAGCCACTCACCCGCCCATGGCTAGGCCCTGGGCTAACTTGACACCGCTAGGAACGTATATCCGGCACCAACCTCGATCGATTGGACATCCATAAACGTAAGTGCATTGCTTGTACTGTAGGTCCAATGAGGAGGACAAAAAAGGAACACAGTCTCTGGCTGTGAGCTCAAATTTATGGGAATGGGGTCCTATAGCATTGGAGAGGAGGCGGGGTTAACCCACACGTAGACTGCCATGGAGTCTGTCAGGAAATTCCTTTTATCTTGTTGGTATGCATGTTTACTTTTTCAGCCATATAAATTGCTCCATTTCCAAAAGAAAGAAAAGACTGATGCACACTATCTTGAGATAAGGAAATAAAGAAGCAAATACTCAAGGGTAGGGATGAGCCAAACACCCCCTGGTTCGGTTCACAGCAGAACATGCGAACAGGCAAAAAATTTGTGCAAACACACGAACACTGTTAACGTCTATGGGACGCAAACATGAAAAATCAAAAGTGCTCATTTTAAAGGCTTATATGCAAGTTATTGCCATAAAAAGTGTTTGGGGACCCGGGTCCTGCCCCAGGGGACATGTATCAATGCAAAAAAAATGTTTTAACCACTTCAATAAAAGGCATTTTCACCCCCTTCCTGCCCAACCCAATTTTCAGTTTTCAGCGCTGTCCCACTTTGAATGACAATTGCGCGGTCCTGCTACACTGTACCCAAATTAAATATTTATCATTTTTTTCCCCACAGAGCTTTCTTTTGGTGGTATTTGATCACCCCTGCGGTTTTTATTTTTTGCGCTATAAACAAAAGAAGAGCGACAAGTTTGAAAAAAAAACACAATATTTTTTACTTTTTGCTATAATAAATATCCCATTTTTTAAAAAAAAACTAATTTTTTCCTCAGTTTAGGCCGATATGTATTCTTCTACATATTTTTGGTAAAAGAAATCGCAATAAGCGTATATTTATTGTTTTACGCAAAAGTTATAGCGTCTACAAAATAGGGGATAGTTTTATGGCATTTTTATTTATTTATTTATTTTTTACTAGTAATGGCGGCGATCTGCGATTTTTATCATGACTGTGACATTGCGGCAGACATTTCAGACACTTTTGACACCATTTGGGAACCATTCACATTTATACAGCGATCAATGCTTTACAAATGCATTGATTACTGTATAAATGTCACTGGCAGTGAGGGGGTTAAAAGTAGGGGCAGTGAAGGGGTTGACTGTGTTGCCTAGGGAGTGATTCTAACTGTAGGGAGAGGGGACTCACAAGGGGAGGAGACCGATCGGTGTTCCTCTGTACTGGGAACACACCATCTGTCTCTTCTCACCTGACAGGACGTGAATCTGTGTGTATACACACAGATCCACGGTCCTGCTTGGTTAACGGGCAATCGCGGGTGCCCGGCAGACATGGCGGACGCGCATCGCCTCCCGAGTGACGCGGCGGGGGCGCGCGCCCCCCAAATGGCCGGGAAGCCCAGGATGTCATATGACGCTTGCCCAGGATGGGAGATCCCTCCTGCGGACGTCATATGTACATGGGCGGGATGTGAAGTGGTTAAAAACTGCTGTTTTTTTGGGAGCAGTGATTTTAATAATGCTTAAAGTGAAACAATAAAAATGAAATATCCCTTTAAATATCGTGCCTGGGGGTGTCGTTAGTATGCCTGTAAAGTAGCGCATCTTTCCCATGTTTATAACAGTGCCACAGCAAAATGACATTTCTAAAGGAAAAAAATTCATTTAAAACTGCTGCTGTAATGTATTGTCGGATCCCAGCAATATAGATAAAAATCCCAAAAAAAAAAAAAAATAGCGTGGATGTCCCCCCAAAATCCATACCAGGCCCTTCGGGTCTGGTATGAATATTAAGGGGAACCCTGCACCAACATTTTTTTTTAAATGGCGTGGGGGTCCCCCAGGCACTATATACTCTGAACAGCAGTATATATATTATATGGCCTGCCCTATATACTCTGCAGAAAAACTGGGCCTTAGGTGTTGGTGGTACCAGAACACTGTAAGCCCTCACAGTTACTCTTGTTAGGGGCAGGAACCGGCCCTGCGTTGAAATATTTTATCAAAAATTGTAATTATATGCCCCTTTTAAACAGGAGCAGAAAAATTGGGCTTTTGGTGGCGTCAGAACACTGTATGCCCTCGCAGTTACTCTTGTTGGGTACAGGAACAGGCTCTGCTGTGAAATATTATATCAAAAATTGTAATTACATGCCTATTTTAAACAGGGGCAGAAAAATTGGGCCTTGGGTGGTGGTGGTGGTGCCCTAAACCAAAAATATTGTTGGAAGCTAGCATCATCAAGATTGAGGAGGAATAGGATAGTCAGCATAGGCAGTCTTCAAGGGATCCCAGGTCCAAAGCAAATTTAATCAGTTACATCAGCATTAGGTGCTTGATAGCTGCTGATCCAAGACTGATTCAGTTTTATGAATGTGAGCCTATCAACGGAGTCTGTGGACAGGCGCACTCTTTGATCCATTACAAACCCTCCAGCAGCACTGAATGTGCATTTAGAAAGCATGCTGGATGCAGGACAGGCCATTAGCTCAATTGCATATTGAGCAAGTTCTGCCCAGTGGTCCATCCACAAGACCCAGTGTCGCAGTGGATGCTCTGTTGGAAGTCTGCTCTTGCCCCTAGATATTCCTGCACCATATAATGCAGACACTGGCAATGGTTGCTTGAGCCGATCAGACCTTGGCGCTGAGGACTGAAAAATTGTTTAAAGGCATCGGTCAGCCAGCCACCTTCTCCACTGCTCTTCCTCTGACTGAACAAAGCCTCGGCAACACTTTGTCCAGCACCAGGAAATGGTAACCTCCCAGGGTCTGGAAATGAGTTACACAAACCTTTCTTCAAGGCTTACTGAAGATGTTTCATCCTCTGCTCCCTCTGCGAAGGCAGGATGAGTTCTGCAACCTTACCCTTGTAACGTGTATCAAGAAGGGTTGCCAGCCAGTAATGATCACTCTCCTTGATACCAGAATCAGGGAGGCCATGCATCATAAGTTTGTAGAGGTATTCGATTTTGAGTCCTCTGGGTCACTAAGGATCACATTATCCGTAACTACCTCCTCCCAGCCACGTACAACTCCTTGGGTTTCTGGGGCTGAAATCCATCCCTTGAAGACTGCTGCTGAGTGTTATCCTCTACATCCATGCTGACACAATCCTCCTCCTCCTATTCTTCTTCATGTGTGTTTCGCGGGCCCGCAGGAATGCTATCTGGATAAAGGGGGGCCTTGAGAGGAAAGGAAGTCCTCCTCTTCCTCCCGCTGTTCTGCCTCAAGTGCTCTGTCCATGATTCCATGAAAGGTGTGCTCCAGCAGGAAGACTAGAGGGACAGTGTCACTGATGCATGCGTTGTCACTGCTCTCCATCCTTGGGGCCTCCTCAAATGGTGACAGGACAGTGCATGCATCCTTGATCAGTAGCCACTGGCGTGATGAAAAGAAGCCAGGCTCCCCTGTCCCTGTCCTGGTGCCATACTTGCAAGGTACTCACTGATGGCACTTTGCTGTGTGTGCAGCCACTGCAGCATTGTCAACATTGAGTTCCACCTGGTGGGCATGTCACAAATGAGGCGGTTGGTTGGCAGGTTGCATTCCCTTTGAATGTCAGTCAGCCGAGCACTAGCATTGTATGACCGGCGGAAATGACCACAGACTTTTCTGGCCTGCCTCAGGAAATTCTGTAAGCCTGGGTACCTGCTCAAGAACCACTGCACCACCAAATTCAGAACGTGTGCCAAACATGGAACATGGGTCAATTGTCCCTGTCGGAGGGCGGAGAGAAGGTTGGTGTCATTGTCGCATACAACCATTCCTGGCTGAAGCTGGCATGGCATCAACCACCTCTGAGCCTGCCCCTGCAGAGCTGACAGAATCTCTGCCCCAGTGTGGCTCCTGTCCCCTAGGCAGACCAACTCAAGCACTGCATGGCATCTTTTAGCCTGACTGCTCGCGTAGCCCCTTGAATGCTTACGGAGCACTGCTGGTTCAGAGGACAAATCTGCAGAAGAGGCCATAGTGGAAGAAGAAGAGGAGGGGTGGAGGAGAGAGCTGTGGCAGAATCACCACTAGCCTTTTGGAGGCGTGGTTGTGGAACAAGCTCCAACATCACTGAACCCTGTCCTGCATCCTTCCCAGCTGCCAGCAGAATTACCTAGTGTGCCATGAAGGAAAGGTAACGTCCCTGCCCATGCCTGCTGGACCATGAGTCAGCAGTAATATGAACCTTACTGCTGACTGCCCTGTCCAACGAGGCCAAAACATTGCCTTCCACATGCCGGTAGAGAGCCGGAATAGCCTTCCCTGAAAAGAAATGGCGTTTTGGAACCTGCCACCAAGGTACAGCACATTCACGAAAGGGAGCAGAGTCTACAAGCTGAAAAGGCAGCAGTTGCAGTGCTAGCAATTTGGCCAAGCTAGCATTTAAACGCTAAGCATATGGATGGCTGAGACTGAATTTCTTTTTATGGTTCAGAAACTGGGGTAGGGAAATTTGTTTGCTAAAATCAATTTGTGCTGTACTGCTAGCAGATTGGCTGCAAGTACTTGGGACACCTATTGCTATACCTTCATTCCTCTCAGTGCAGGTTTTTGAGAAGACTGGAGGTATAATAGGGTTGGAGATCCCAGATGAGGAGCAAGGAGAAGTCCACCTTTTTCTATGATGTGGGTCTTTCAAGTGCTGTTGCCAACAGACTGCATGGCAGGTTGTCAGGTCTGGTCAAGCATGTGGTACCTAAGTGGCTGCTGTTCTGGCCACGCTTGATCCACTTCAGACATAGGTTGCAAACAGCAATGGTGCGATCTGCTGCACAGGTGTCGAAAAAGGCCCATATCAAGGAAGTTTTAAAAGTCAGAGGGGAGTCAGCAGGACCCTGCACCTGCGGAGCTCTGTGGTTTGTGATGCAATAGGGTGGCTGCCCTTAAGCTGTCCCCAGAGGACATCCTGCCTCATTTGAGTTGTGCCTCCTCCTCACTTTCCTCCTCTTTTCTCTCAGGCACCCAAGTACAGTCAGTGACCTCATCATCCCCTCCCTCCCCATTACTGGAGCAAACTTGGTAGTATGCAGCAGCTGGGGGAACATAACTGCCAGTTTCTTGTCCTTCTGTGGCACCCCCTCTCTCTAGGCTCACGCTACTCCCTTCCTCAACCTGTGAACCAACATCGGAGCCTTCAAATCGCTGCGCATCCTCCAGCAGCATATAACCAACACTGTGGTCGAATAATTCTGTGCATGATGGTGGGGCTACGGAAGGAGTGACTGCGAACAAGGACCCGGTGGAATAAGCCGTTTTGGCAGCTGCATTGGAAGGCAAACTACTCTGAGCCTGGGTGACAGAGGATGAGGAGGATGAGGAGGATGAGGACGGTTTCATTATCCACTCCACCAACACTTTTGCATGTTGTGGCTCAATAACACGGCCAGTAGCAGCAAAAAAGGACAAGCGTGCCCCACGGCCACCTGCAGAGGATGCACCATGTCCATGTCCACCACTGTTCACTGCAGACACAGAGGCTGCTTGCCCTCTTTTAGTGGCCTGTGAGCGTCTAACTCTCCTTGGTGGCCTTCCGGACATGATGTATTTTTTGTTTTGCAACACCATACTACACTGTATTAAATACTGTGTACACCACCAGAAAAGTAGTAGAAACTGTACTACGGCTGCATTGTATTGTGTATTGTATATATATATATATATATATATATATATATATATATATTAATACACTGCCTGCACTGACTGAATATAGAGTACACACACAGTCTATGCTAAATGCAGAGTATATATATATATATATATATATATATATATATATATATATATATATATATATATATGTAGGAAGGCCAGTATGGTGGCCTGAATTTATGGGAGGAGCCCGGGGGGGTATTTAAGCAGCCCGCTCACCTGTGGTGCTTGTCAGTTTCCTGTGCGCGATATACGTCACTAGGCCTGACTATTCGTATACCAGCGTCCGCAAGTTCTTATCGTGCAAAGTTCCCGCATTCGCAATTTCCCTGCTTGAGAGTTTCGAAGCCCGTGTTTACCGATTCGTAAGTTCGTACCACGCGTCTGGTTTGGCTGTCGCAGGAAGGGTCCAGTCGGACTTTTGTTTTTACGCATTATAGATATCATGTCACTAAACCGTGATATCAAACTTACGAATCACTCGCAAATTTCACGAACGTACCGCATTGTATATCACTTGTACTATCGTTATGTTACCATTTCGTGTTATCTGAGAAACCACCGCGACGCAGGCGTCGCTTCATTTCAGGCATGTCTAAGTTGTTAAACATGTGTCAGTAGACAGCCATAGCGATTCGCAAATCTTATCGAATCACGTCAGTTCGATACCAATCATTTCTCATTTCTGAACGTTTCTAAATACATTTCTAACATTTCAAACCATTTCGAATCATTTCTCATTTCAGTCACATACCGCGCTCCGATTCGAATCCAGTCACACCTAAAGATGCACCGATTCGCTCCGGTGTGCCCCAGTAGTTACGGCCTCATTTCAGTACATGCTCCAGAGTCACGTCATTTTTAGTCGCTTTCGACTCATCGATTCGTACCTGTCATGGTTATCATTTCATTGCCACGTACCACGCTCCGATACGAATTCAGTCGCATGGAAATGCACCGATTCGTCTCGGCGTGCCCCAGGTATTTGCCACATTTCAGTACATGCTCCAGAGTCCGATTCGCAGTCAGTCACTATAGCGGCACGACCGATTCGCGCCTCTGTCATGGCAACAAAATGTTACACCTGCACTTACCGCGCTCCGCTTCGAATCCAGTCGCATCTTCCATGCACCAATTCGTTACGGCATGCCCCAGGGCTCGGCCTCATTTCTGAAACATGCTCCAGAGTCTGGATCATAGCTAGTCGCAGATATCGGGCGACCGATCCGCATCTCTGTCATGGGAATCGCTACCATTTCACTCCCACAGGACATCACCGTTTCGAAACCAGTCGCATCCGAGATGCACCGATTCGTCACGGAATGCCTCAGTTGTTTCGGCCATATCCATACCTATACCAGAGCTCGGTTCGTTGCCAGTCGCAAAATGCGGCACAACCAATTCGAGCCTCGGTTAAGGTAAAACATTTCTCTCATTTCGTTTCATACTGCGCTCCGATTCGAATCCAGATGCATCAAACATGCACCGATTCGTCCCGGTGTGCACCAATGTTTTTCAGTTGCCTCATTTCAGTACATGCTCCAGAGCCCGGTTCACGGTCGGCCCAGTCACGGCAGGACCGAGCCGGACCTCTGTCATGACAAGGAAGTTCACTCATTTCATAATCAATGCAAACATTTCAAATCATTTAATTGTCACAAGATTGCAAGCACCATACAAGTCATTGCTTCTAGTTAGTCAGCAAAACCTTCACGAATTGTCACCTTTCATTTTCCTCCAGGTCAGTCAAAGTTCAGTAGGTCCACCCTGCACCAGGTTAGACGATATCCCCCCAGGTAAAAAAAAAAAAAAAATGGGAGAAAATAAGTCGGGTAAGTATGACTCAGGGAATCAAACCAAAACTTGAAATTCATGTCACCCTCAATAGGTTACAGTCAACCAAAAAATACAAGCTCAAAGACAGGATATCCTCACCAGATCAACCATGTCTCAGGCCGGCAGCTAAGACTTCACGGCCCCTCTGTCACCTTCCCCGGTCTCAGAGAGCGGCAGCGTGCAGTTCCTTTAGGGGATGGACCATCCCCAAACTGACGGCAGAGCTAAGACGCAGAGGCGTGCCCTTCCCCGCCACAGCGAGGAAAGGCGAGTTGTTCAAGCTCCTCTTCCCCCCACCAGCAGCAGGACCCAGTACCCAACAGGCATCCCTCCAGTCGATATCTTCAGCCATCTCACAACTGCACGCGATGGTGTCTTCCTTGTCTACCTCGGTCACAGACGTACAAACCAGGGTGGCACTCCTGGAGGCTCGACCGGTCGCGGCTACCCCCGACCCAACCGCAACCCAAACCTTAACACCCCTTCCTGCAGGTACCACAGGCTGGAGCCCCATTGTCTACCCCTCCCATTTGGTTCCAACCAGCATCAGGAAGGACATTTTGGACGGCAGGGACGTCAACCTGGCCTCTCTCCTTATTTCTGTGCACGATCTGGCAGAAAATAAGGCCTACAACTGGGGTGACATATCGGTGGTCCTTAAAGCCAAAGACCCCAGACTGAACCGGAAGTTATCTGTCCCAGAGCTCACCTTGGCCTTTGGAATGATGAGAGACATCCTATGCTCAGCCGCCCCCAGCAGAAGGGAAGAGCTGGACTTGTACCTCCATACGGTAGTAGACCTGGGATACAAGTATGGAGGATTTTCTTTTTACGACTACCACCGTTCCTTTTCCGCAAAGGCAGCAGCCAGACTCACACAGTTCCAAACGACAACAAATTGGAGTCTCATGGACACAGAGCTGTTCTGCTGCCATTTTGCCGGCTTACGCTCACCCCTGTGTGCGATTTGCCAGTCCTCCACCCACACTGCCACCTGGTGCGCCAATGCGACAATCAGACGTCCCTTCGAATTTCCCTCTACCTCCGGTGCACTTCAGGGTCAGTCGGTCCCTGAACAAACGCCTCAGAGGTGGACAAATTCGGACGCCCAGTCCGAACTGTGGGAGGGGCAGCCATCTGCAATAATTACAATTACGGGTCCTGCAACTTCAGTCAGTGCCGCCTACTCCACATCTGCACCTTATGCCAAAGAGCGCACCCAAGGAACTTGTGCGAAGTCAAACAACAGAAGAGGGCATGACTAAGCCGGATCAATGTCATATGGCTAGGACTCTACCTCACCTCACACCCCACCCCCTCCCTGGCCACCTACCTTATGCAGGGGTTCACAGTAGGGCTTCACACCGGCCTCATTTCACTACCCCACAGTACTTACGAATCTGGGAATCTTCGTTCAGCGGCCATTGACGAACAAGCCATAGATCGGCTCTTACAAGCAGAAGTAGACCGAGAGTACGTCATAGGCCCCTTCACTCAGCCCCTTACAGCACTTGGAGAGTCAGCCCTATTGGGCTTGTCAAGGGCAAATTCACAAATAAATTACGTTTGGTGTACGACCTGTCTGCACCTCATTCTTCCCACATCCCCAGTCTCAATTCCCTGATCCCCTCCGAAGAATTCTCCCTAAAATATTCCTCCGTGGACATGGCAATCCAAGCAGTCATCAAAGCAGGTACAGGTGCCTGGCTTTCCAAAGCCGACATCTCGGATGCCTTCAAGCTCCTGCCTATACACCCATCCCTTTGGTGCTGGCATGGCATCAAGTGGAAGGAGGCATATTATTTTGCCACAAAACTGACGTTTGGTTCGAAGAGTAGCCCTTGGCTCTTCGACACATTCGCTCAATCCCTCGCTTGGATACTGGTACACAAGGCTCAGTGCCAAGAAGTCATCCATTACCTGGGCGACTTCCTACTAATAGAACCTCCCAGCAAGCCCCCAGGAGACCTCGACAAACTCAGAGTGGTATTCGGAAATCTCAATGTTCCCATCGCCGAGCACAAAGTCGACGGCCCAGCACACAACATCACCTTTCTTGGAGTCAACTTAGACACCTGCACTATGCAAGCCAGTCTCCCCCTCGACAAACTAACCCGCATTAGGGCGGTCCTTCACAAATTCACCCACACCAAGGGGTGTACCAAAAAGCAGTTGCAATCTCTCCTGGGAATGCTTAATTTCGCCATGCGAATTATTCCACAAGGCCGCACCTTCGTGTCACGTCTGCTGAGATTCCTGTCAGAAACAGAAGACCCCGATCAGATCCTGAATCTAGACTCCGCAGCAATAGCGGACCTATCTATGTGGGAGGAATTCCTGTCTATGTGGGAGGATATGCCTGGAATGGCATATCCCTATTTATACCCATGGTTTCGGACCTTTCACCTCAGGTGGTGACAGACGCTACAGCTTCCACAGGTTTCGCGGCAATTTTTGGCCACCAATGGTTTTCAGGACCCTGGCCTCAACAGATAGTGTTGATACCCGGCTTTACCCGAACATCTTCCCTCTTCGAACTCTATCCCATAGTGGCAGCTGCACAACTCTGGGGTCACCATTGGACAGGGCAAACCGTGGTCTTCACCACTGACAATCAGGCCACGGCAGACATCATCAACAAAGGCAGGTCCAAGTCCCTAGCAGTCATGTCCTTCCTGCGCAGATTGGTACAACTGTCTTTACAGCATCAGTTTAACATTCACTGTGCATTTATTCCAGGCAGATACAATTTAGCTGCTGACGCACTGTCACGTTTTAACTACACCTCCTTTTTCAAACAGGTTCCCGGAGCCGATCCAGTGTCGGCCCCTATCCCTATCTGGTCACAGCTGACCCTGGACTAGCTCAACATTTACAAGGAGCAACGCAGCTCATCAATCACTCACTCTCTCATAACACACTCAAAGCCTACCAGACAGCTTGGAGGGCGTTCAATAAATTCCTCACATCCTGCTGTAAAGGACCAACAGATGTCAAACAGGTACTGGCCTTCACTTCATACTGCCACACTCAGCTGGCCTTATCTTACAATACCATTCGGCTATACCTAGCCGGCATACAACATTTTCTTGACTCTTGAAGACCCCACAAAATCTTCACTGTTCTCATCACACGCTATACGAGCCATCCTAAGGGGCATTCAGAAACAACAACCAGTGATCAGCATCAAGCGCTTACCCATTACGGGGCCCATCTTCAGGAATATGTCGACTATTCTGGCTACTTCTCAATTCGGTCTGCTCCCCAGCACGGTCCTACAAGCAGCCATATATTTGGCTTACTATGGGTTCTTGCGACCTGGCGAGTTCACCTGTAACAACCCCACAGACCAAGTACTATGCAGACGGCACTTGCTTCGCTACCAAGACCATTTCAACCTTCACCTCGAGGTTTCTAAAACCCAGCAAACAGGCTCTGGAGTAGGCATTCACCTCTACAAAACCAATAACAGCTGGTGTCCAGTCACCGTACTTAACCGTCTCCTGTCACTCCTGCCTGAACAACCGGACACATGTCCTCTTCTACCATTCCCAGTTAAACCTTTAAGTGCCTGTCAGTTTGTGAAACACATAAGGATACTTCTCCGCAATCTTCACCTTAACCCCAGTCAGCACTCCTTTCGTATCGGAGCAGCCTCCGCAGCATCCCGCCATGGGGTCCCAGACCACGTCATCAAAAGATTAGGCAGGTGGAAATCAGCCTGCTTCGCCCGGTATATCCCCAATCCTCAAGTAGAGATGGCACAGGCATTTTCCAAATTGGCTCAATGAATAACTGAAAACCAATAAAATATTATACCCCTACCTGAATGTTTTTGCCCCCTTATTTTGGCATACCGGCCATTAGACCAAGGCACACTTTCAGGTCCATTTCATATGGTAAGTCCACACTTCCAGGTCTATTTCTGATGGTAAGTCTTATGTTAACTATAAATGTTATCTATGTCCATATCGGACATAGGGCTCCAACCATAAGTAGGAAGGCCAGTATGGTGGCCTGAATTTATGGGAGGAGCCCGGGGGATATTTAAGCAGCCCGCTCACCTGTGGTGCTTGTCGGTTTCCTGTGCGCGATACCCACCCTCCCATCCCCATTTCACAGCATTTCTCAACTATTCATTTCTCTTTACAGAATAATCATTTCTTAAACCAGGGTATGCCCCCTTATTTTGGCATACCGGCCATTAGACCAAGGCACACTTTCAGGTCCATTTCATATGGTAAGTCCACACTTCCAGGTCTATTTCTGATGGTAAGTCTTATGTTAACTATAAATGTTATCTATGTCCATATCGGACATAGGGCTCCAACCATAAATATATATATATATATATATATATATATATATATATATATATATATTAGACTGACTGTGTGTGTGTGTGTATATATCAAATACACTGCCACTAACTGAATAACCTGCCTGCTTAATCTAACTCAAGCTATCTCTCTGTCCACGCCAACAACACTACACAAGGCTGCTCTGTAACCAGCCTTATATAGTGTGGGGCATGGACTTTGTCCCCGAGCCATGATTGGCCAAAGGCACCCTGCCCTTTTGGCCAATTATGGCTCTCTCAGCAGAACGCGCTGTGATTGGCCAAAGCATGCAGGTCAGGTGCATGCTTTGGCCAATCATCATACAGCAATGCATTGCAATCCTGCAGTGCATTATGGGACGTTCGGCGGCGCTCAAATTTTCCGCAAACGCCCCATACTGTTCGATGATCAGGCGAACGGGTGAACACCCGATGTTCGAGTGGAACTTATGTTCGACCCGAACATCGAGCTCATCCCTACTCAAGGGTTGTTAAGTATGCTTTCTCTTGAATCAGTTGTAAAAATGATTACTTGTACATACATGCCTTTGCAGATAGTTGCTTAGTGCTTTGTTATTACGTAGGACTACTTTATCACATTTTATGGTGTAGTAAATTATGTTTATTGCTAACTAACGTGTATGATTAGTTGGTGGTATGGTGCAGTATAATCAAATTAGCTTCTCCAACCTATTGATGGGAACTCTCATTGAATGACATTTAGCTTGTGTATCTGTATTGTGCATCACAAACAGCTATGTTTTTTGTGACAAATGTGAAAACTCAAAACAATGCGCCCTTCTCAAGTTCTCACCACTGCGCCCAAATGCCAGGCAAAGGGGTGTTAGCCCCCTCCAAAAAAATGTAAGCAAACGTCCTAATGAAAATTAACACAGCCACGTCCCGTCCGTCACTAACTGCTAATAGTAGATGCCGTACAGCCACGCTCTGACATGTTTCGTCATACCTGACTTCCTCATGGGAATCCTGAATCCCATGAGGAAGTCAGGTATGACGAAACATGTCGGGGCGTGGCTGTACGGCATCTACTATTAGCAGTTAGTGACGGACGGGACGTGGCTGTGTATCTCCGCGCACCGGCGGGAGCTTTTGAAGGCGATAGAGGAGCTGCTTCCTGGGCTTGTGTGCCAGTAGGAGATCCACATCAGCAGAGCGTCAGCGAAGCGGGGTGAGAACCTATTCAACGCTGCTCTTTGGGGTCCACCGCGACCCTCATTTCCACAGTGGTGCTGGGCGTTTCACAGAGGAGGATTGAGTTTGATTGGATCTGCAGTGTCAGTTTGGCTTGAATCAAGAGTTTTTTTGTGAGTGTAATGATTGAAGTTTTAAGTTGAATAAATTTTATATGTTTTACGGTATCACACTATTGTGAGTCTTTTTATACATTGAGGTGACACTGGAATAAATAAGGAATCTGGATCTTTACCTTCATTTGATCAACTATATGCCCACGCCTTATTGCCAAAACACGAGAGTGTGAGGCATATTGAGCTGGTGAGTGTTGAATTCAAGGGGAGAGGAATCACTGACACTGAGTGAATTGGTGGACTGTTTCCAGATACTGCACATTTTCTTCACGGTGTTCTGTCTATGGACTCTTTATGGACTAAAATACCTAAATCTCACTTTTGATACAATTTGCTATATAAATTGCTCTGTGTATGGTACACCTTTATTGGCACTGTCACAATTTTCACTTGTACATTGATGAGATTTTTCATTTATGGTTTATATATATATATATATATATATATATATATATTGTTTGCTACAGCACTAGATCACTTTAGTTTACAGAACCTTCTGAATACTAGATAGTATAAACACTGTCATTTAGCGCCACTTTTATTGATTCGCAGGGGCCGTTTATGGGCTCTTAGAAACAATAGAAAGATCTACTCAGCTATGTTTTTTACTTAAAAAAAAAAATGTTTTTGTCATAAGTGTAGTGTAGAGTTTGCAAGAGTTAAAGTGGTTTTAATGTCTAACTGGTTTTCAACTTAATGCATTCCCTGCATTAAAGGTTAAAGGGGTTGTAAAGGTTTGTGTTTTTTCACCTTAATGCATCCTATGCATTAAGTTATAAAAACACCTGTCAGTGACCGGCCCCCTAGCCCCCCCCCCCCGTTTTACTTACCTGAACCCCCAAACTTGTCCTACGGGGACTTGCTCTCTCTCTCTGCCCGGGGTTCTCGGCTCGTGAATGGATAGATTGATAGCAGCGCAGCCATTGGCTCCCGCTGCTTTCAATCAAATCCAATGACACGGGCGCCGGGGGGCAGGGCTGAGTCCTGCATTTGGCCTATATGAACGCCGAATGCTGAACTCGGGAGCGTGCCTGCAAGGTAACCCCCGGGAGAGCACTCTGTGCAAAACGAGCTGCACAGTGGAGGTAAGTATGATATGTTTGTTATTTTTAAAGAAAAAAACGAACCTTTTGTATCACTTTAAGTTCGCCTTGTTTTGTTTTTTTGTTTTTTGTTTTTTTAAATTCCAGCTCCTCTATGTACCAATACACCATTAATGTACTTGTAGGAATAAAATAGCTTTATAATTATCATACACACCCGTTTAAAAAGAAAACTTCTCCATTACTTTTTGGACAGACCTTGAGATGTGACACGGGAAGAAGTTTACCAGCTGACCTCAATAGCACACACCATGCATCATCTACCCCCCTACACCAGCACATCACTTATCAGGTGCATTTTTTCCCAATGCAGTCAGTGAATACCATTCTCACTAAAATACACAGGCAGTGATCGTTCATTTGGCAGAGTGTGCAGGACCTGAGCGATCAGATAACAGCCTATGTAGAGCAGAGCTGTAATATTGAAAACAGAAGTATGTCATGGAGTTCTGTAAAGCTCACCATACATTATACAATCTGTTTGTACAATTTCCTTTAGATTTACCATCAACCATGTAGTGCAAGGGCCTGCCTGATTGGATAGATGGCGTGTCCTCCTATTACAGTATATAGTTTTGGTAAATCTAAAGGAGATCGTGCAATCAGACTGTATAGTGTATGGCCACATTTATACACCAAAAATTAACTAGTTGCACTTTGGTGCCTGTAGTTGTTAACGGCACACCAATCACAGAAGCAAACACATTTTGCTACATGAGAAATTGAGTGAAAACTGCAGCAAAATGCATAGTAAAAAACGTGCAACCCGCAACATGCCAAAATGTCCCATGAGCTACTTTTCCACCTGTACTGTGGTCCATTCAAATCAATGTCACAGGAAAAACATGCCAAAAAAACGTGTGCTCCTACTACACTAAAGCTGGATACACGCTATACAACTTTTGTTGTTTTCCTTTAGATTTACCAAAACCCATGTAGTGGAGGGGCCTGTCTGATTGCATAAAAATTGAAACCGGACCTCATATTATATGATTTTGGTAAATCTAAAGATAAAAATCTAAAGAAAATTGTATAGTGTGTATCCAGCTTAAAGCGGAATTTCAGCCGCAAAAATTTAAAAAGTACTGTAGCTGCTGACTTTGAATAAGGGCACTTACTTGTCCAGGGAGACTGTGATGTTGGCTCCCCGAGGACAATTCGTCCACCGACTCAGGTGCAGGCGCCTCCATTCCAACTAAGGGAAACTGGCAGTGGAGCCGTCAGGCTTCACAGCCAGTTTTCTGCTGTGCATGCGCAAGTCGTGCGGTGCTTTGTGAATGGCCAGCTCATCTTCTGGGACACACACACAGGTCTCAGAAGGCAGCGGGGGGAGAAGGAGGAGGGCTCGCCACAGAAGAGGACGTGGCGTACTGCACCGCGGCCGGGCTAGGACGGAAGTCAATTTATTCTTTCTAAAAAGGTAGGTAAGAAAAATAAATAAATAAATAGATATCCAAAAACAAGGGGTGGAGGGGTGGTCTTTAGTTTAAGACCATCTTGTAAAAGTGGGTGGAATACTCCACTTTAGGTGTGAATGGGACCTGAAAGTGAAATTGGTGTGTTTACACAAGAACAATGAAGCTCCATTAACATCTGTGCGTTTCCGCTTTGCCAGTAGTTTCAGAAACATGCTGCAAATGCACCAAAAAGCATAGTAAAAAACACACCACGCTAAGCTGTTTTGGGGTGATTGTTGAGCGTAGGGCAGCCTAATCCAGTGAATGGGCTGCCCTATGTATGACAAGCGAAAGCGCCCAAAAAACGCATGCAGGAATGCGAGTTCCCGCTACGCAGACATGTGAACAGAGCCTGACAGCTAAGCGTCTATATTCACTCCCTCCTATGTACAAAGCTGACAGTACACTATGCAATCTGATTGTACAATCTCTGTATAATTTCCTTTAGATTTACTAGAACTATGGAATAAGAGGACACACCTATCTATCCATTCATTCTGATTCCAATCAGACAGGCCCTTGCACTACATAGTAGATGGTAAAGCTAAAGGAAATGGTGTGGAATATGTTTAAATCCCCTAGTACATCTAACACTCCTCCCCCCCGATTAACAATGCTGCTGTCCAAAGGTATCCCGGTGCTCCTTCATCCAGAGTAGAAGTGCTATAACACAACAGGTTTGTTACTGGCCAGATCATCAGGGAGGGAATAAATGCCTAAAAACAAAAACGAATGAGTCCATGAGGAAGTCACCTGGTGTGTGACGTAACGCACGGGAGGAGTCGGGTGACGCACATGCCGCAGGAGTGTTGGATCGTGGCTGCATAGTGTGAGGTTTTTAAAGGAGCTTTTACTATATTTATGATGTCAGTGGAATACCTTTAATAAACACATGGTACTTGGTATACCACAATATGAGAGACCATCCTATCCTATCCAGTGGAGAAGGTAGAGACCAGCAGTTTCTTAAAGAGATACTTACTTGGTATAACAAAAAGGAGAAGATCATCCATAAGGATATCCAGGAAGGTAGAGGATAATATACCCATATCCCCTTGGGGAAAACTGCCCATCTGACCTAATAACATATGTTTTAGGTCCATATTTTGAAGTGAGCGTATTGGAGGAAAGGTGGTGGGACTTATTTGCATGTTGATGTGAAATCTTGATATTATTGAGCACAGAGTGGAGGAAGATATCTTTTGGATACAGAAAACACGTTCTGGGACTATACACACTGCATTGGGACTCTATTTGTTATTTTCACAGACTTTAATGCCCCGTACACATGATCGGACATTGATTGGACATTCCGACAAAAAAATCCATGGATTTTTTCTGAAGGATGTTGGCTCAAACTTGCTTTGCGTACACAGGGTCGCACAAAGTTGTCGGAATTTCCGATCGCCAAGAACGCGGTGACGTACACCACGTACAACGAGACTAGAAAAGGCCAGTTCAGAACCAAGTGCGGCACCCTTTGGGCTCCTTTTGCTGATCTCGTGTTAGTAAAAGTTTGGTGAGAGACGATTCGCGCTTTTTCAGACTCGTGGTTTTCAGATTGTTTTCTGCTGTTCAGTTTGTGCTTGTGGGTTTGTATCTGCTCTTCAGTGCGTGCAGCAAGTGACACGTGACTCTTGTCATTCTGTTCTTGTTCATTCGTTACTGTTTTTCAGGTCGCTCTTCACAGGCCTTACTGTTCTTCGGTGCGTTCTGTTACTTCGTTCTGAGCAGCCGATCGTTTTCTAGCCATGTTGCGTATACGTACTCCTCGTAGAGTTCGTGCTGTGCGGGGGCTTGGTGTTGGGGTCTTGACCTTGACACAAGTCCAGTCCATGAACAGGGTGGGGAGGAGTTCATGGACCAAGAATTGGTTGCTTCAGCGTGACCAGTTCTGTCATATGCCTTTGCTCCGTGAGATCCGTGAGAATAATCCTGATGATTTCAGGAACTTTCTCCGGATGACGGACCCCGTATTTCACTGTTTGCTGGCTTTGCTGACCCCTTATATTAGCAGGCAGGATACCTGCATGAGGCAAGCCATCACTCCGGAGCAGAGGTTAGTCGCCACCCTGCGGTACTTTGCGACGGGGAGAAGCCTGCAGGACCTCAAGTTCTCGACAGGCATCTCCCCCCAGGCTCTGGGGATCATTATCCCAGAGACCTGTTCTGCCATCATCCAGGTCCTGCAGAAGGAGTATATTAAGGTAAGATTTTTATCCTTTAATATCACATTTTATTGTATATAATGCTTGCTAATGTATTGTATTTCTTTCCTCATTCCCTAATTACCATGATTGTAATATGCTGTGAATGTCCCCTTTGTCCTCATGCATGCTGGATTTTTATTACATTTTTTTTTTGTCCTTCATACATATTTGCCTTCACTAACCTCCCCAGCATGGTCTCATGACCCTAAATTCACCTCATGTAGTCACTTAAAAATGTATTTTATCAGCTCCATAGTAGTGCTTTACCCCACACACCCCCTAAAATGTTTTTAAATGTGATTTGTGCTTTAAATTCAGGCAGAGTGCCAGAGGCTTTTTTTGGGGGGTCCCCAAATCATTTGGAACCCTCCCTCCCCCCAACTGCTAAGTCAGCTGATACCAATTCTCTATCTATCCTCAATCATCTATCTGCTGACTTTGCCAAACCCATACACACTATACCCATCTCTTTTGTGGTCAGATTTATGGATGAATTCCCTAAAGCATGTAGTGCAAGGGCCTGCCTGAATACTTTACTGTTAAAAGTTTCTGTATACTATTATTATCTTGATAGGTAATAGCAGAATGTACAAATGTGCTCAAATGTGTACAATGTGTATTTATATCTTTGTATTATGACACTTCTTACCTGTCCAGTGGGCTGCCAATAGTGTAATCAAGGAGGGGCTGGCCAAAGTAATAACCATTATTTAGGCATTCATCTCTCAATGAAGTGAAGAAGGTTACCTGTCCAAGAGTCCCCCCCTATAATGTTAGAAATGGCCCGTGAGAGGGGGTGGGGGAGGGGGAATCTGATAGGTGTACCTTATACTTTGGTCTTTAAAAACACCCTCAAATAAATGTTATCTTGATGCTGGCCAAGAATGTTTGTGTCTAATCTGCTTTCCCTGTTTATGTGCAAAATGACTAATTTTTTTTTCTTGTTTAACTCCACAGTTTCCTTCCACAGACTGTGGCCTCCCACTTTGCCCAGCGGTGGGACTTTCCTAACTGCGGAGGGGCAATTGATGGGAAACACGTCCACATCGTCCCACCACTCAACTCGGGGTCATACTATTTCAACTATAAGGAGTTCAATAGTATTGTGATGTTGGCGGTGGTGCCAGCTACTTACGAGTTCCTGTATGTGGACATGGGGAAGAATGGCCGGATGTCCGATGGTGGAGTCATCGCCCAGACGGAGTTCTACAGGCATCTCCAGAATGGCAGCTTGGACTTGCCACCTCCAGAAGACAATGTGGAAGGACTTCCATTCGTCTCCGTTGCTGATGCAGCGTTTGCGCTGGGAGACCATCTTATGCGGACATTCCCGGTGAGGACCCTCACCCCAGACCAGAGGGTTTTTAATTACCGGCTGGCCAGAGCCAGAAGAGTGGTGGAGAACACGTTTGGAATAATGGCCAGCCGGTTCCGCCTATTTCTTACACCCATACACATGGCGGAGTACAAACTGAATCATATCATCCTGGCGTGCTGTGTTCTACACAACTTTTTACGCCAACATTCTGGCAACTATGCTGGCTCAGTTGTGCCTGAGGCTGGAATTCAAAATGAACCAACCCTGACGGTGCTTGAAAGTGGCCGTCCTGGCTTGCCCCCCCGAGTGCCTTTGATGTCCGCCTAAGATACCTTGAATACTTTGCGGGTAGGGGGGGCTATCAATATGCCAGACAATGTCTGAAACCTTTTTCAAATAAAAAAAAAAATTACCTACTAAAATCTTTGGTGACATTTACTGCTTGTGTTTCTTTTTTTTTTCTTTTAGCTGACCCTGACAGAAATGTGGTGAGTCCTGAAAATGGCGTGATTGTGTAACATTACAAAGCATTGTTGGGTGTTATTTACTAAAGGCAAAGACACTTTGCACTTGAAACTGCACTTGTAGCGCAAAGTGGATTTGCCCTTAGGAAATAACCCCCATTGTCACTGAAAACACCAATTAGAGCACAACAAAAGTGTCGGAGCGTTGAAACAATAATCCACACATTCTTGATTAACAATCTTTTTAATACCAGCACAATCACATGTGCATTTAGAAAAGGTTTTTAAAACAAACCAACATGTTTGTTGTAGAACAATTTTGGGGTCACATTAGAAAAAGTAGAAATGTCCATTTAAGATAAAACAAGCATGTTTAAAACCAACAAGAAAGACACAAATCTTGAACTTACAAAGTTCACATTTTGTAGAACTTGAAGGCAATATCAGACAGAGTATTTACAAACTGTGTTTGATATTGCGTTCAGATGGGGTGAAGTCACCCCTAGAAAAGCCAAATTTTGAAGATGCACAGCAATTGCCGAATGTCAACATGTGCTAGCTGCCATCATGGGGGATCAAGGGACGTGTTTTTGGGGTGCAACCCCTTCCTCACAGCTACTTTATTATTGAGGAAGGGGTTGCACCCCCAAAATGCGTTCATTGATCTCCCGTGATGGCGGATAGCACATGTTGACACACTGTGTGCCTCTTCAAAATTTGGCTTTTCGCAAATATGTCAAAAAATGGTAAAAATTTTGAGCTCACAAAAAGTGCCAAAAAAAAAGGATTTTGAGGGGTTTTAAACTCTCCCTAAAACATCAATGATGTTCTTCATTTTTTGTTGAACATCACTGATGTTTTTAAGGATGTTTTCCAAGTCCCTATTACACCCCATGATCTCCCCGATCAGGATCTGTGCACTTTCCGAGGTGAAAGGATCTGGATCCACAACATCACGATCACCTAAAAAGATAGAAACAAAAACACACCATGTATTATAAATATGCCGGCATCCATCTCTTACCTGAGCCTGTGGTCGCAGACACTCACCTGTTGTGGTGCCAATTTCCACCACGTCTTCCTCCTCCTGCTCTGCTTGGCTTGGGTGGATTTCCCCTTGTTCCAGAGGTGGGGGGTCTGTGGTCTCCTCGGATGAGGGGTGTCGTCCGAATCTTTTATCCCCTATGTAAAAAAAAAAGTATACGTAGCACACAGATATTTGATGGCAGAAATAGGAACATGAAACATTGCTTGGAACCAAATTATTTGCAGACAAGTAGGCCATAAAAAATGTGGGCAAATGCATATGGCCAAAACAATGGTGTTTTCTAGGCTGAACGAACAATGTTTTATACGAACGAATAACGTGCCCATGAACATGAAAGTTGCCATTTTAAACTGGATAACAGTTAAGAAAAGCACATGGAGCAGCACGAACGTAATAAACATAAAGAATAGGAACACAGCACTAGACATGTGCACACTGAAATTTTTCGTTTCGGAATTTCGTTTTCGTCCGAAAAATACATTTATTTAGTTACTCCAGAAATTTTTTATTTATTTCATTTTTCGTTAAAAATTGCAATCGTTCCGAAAATCCAAATTAAGGTTGAATCTGTCATTGAAGGCTTATGGTGTCTGTCGAATGTTCAAAGAAGATTCGACGGAGCAGCTAAACTGTACGACGCCGTATAGCTTACCTGCTCCGTCGAATCTTCTTAGAACTTTCAACAGACACCATAAGCCAAAGTACGTGTGTACTTAGTTCTAGCTATTTTACTGCTCCTTTACTTTGGTTACAATCAGCCAATAATATTCATCATCATTATTATTTTTATTTATCTTTTTTCCCTACGTCGAATCTTTTCTCCCCTACATCAAATCTTTTCTCCCCCTACGTCAAATCTTTTCTCTCTATGTCAAATCTTTTCTCTCTATGTAGAATAATCTTGGACTAATAGAGTTAAGGTTAGGCACATTCGACCACAGGTTTGATGCACACAGATTGTTATTGTCATCATCATGTCGAATCTCCTATCTATATCGAACTGTTGTAGCAACGAAAACGAAAATAAAGCATTTGTTTATGTCGGATCTTTCGTTTTTCGGATTCTGCACTTTCGTTATCGTTTGTTAAAACGATAACGAAAATACCTGAAATTCAGACGAAAATGTATTTGGACGAAAACGAATGCACATGTCTACACAGCACAACTACTTACTTTTTTGCAGCACTCTCCGGATCTTTCTGTACTGCTCGTGCTCTCTTAATTTGAGATCCGACCACCGTTTCCTGAGCTGATCTTTCGATCGTCGTACCCCGAAATTCCGGTGCAGACTCTTGACCACTTTCGCCATGATCTTGGCCTTTCTGACATTGGGGTTGTGGTAAGGTCCATACTTCCCATCATAGTCGGCCTTCTTCAGGATGTCAACCATCTCCAACATCTCCCCAAAGGACATATTTGAGGCCTTAAATCGTCTCCTTCTGGATCGGGACGTTTCAGGCTCCGGGCTTTCCTCCTCCTCCTCCTCCTCGTTGGTGTAATTATCAGACACCTGCTCTGTATCCGCCATGTGCTCTTCCCCACTGAGACGAATGAGAAGGGGCGGGGAATAGACTAGAAAGAACGTCAGGGGCGGGCGGAGTTTCACGCATGCGCAGTGTCTATAAAGCGTAACACGTGTGCGTAGTAGTACGATCTATGAGAGAAGGAAGGAGTAACGGAGGCGCCGATCCTGATTGCGAAGATTTAACATTGGGCCTATACTGCTTCTAGATTGAGGCCTGTATTTGCACAAGTTTAGAGGACTTTAGGCTGACATTAGGGTTTGTCTTGTGTTGTGTCTTGCAGTGAAAATGGATATCTTGAAAGATAAGGGACTTTATGCCAATCTTCATTGATATGTTCAGGGAGCTGCCTTGTCTGTGGCAGGTAAACCACCTTGAATATAAGAACCAAATAAAGAGGAAGGCAGCGCTGGATAATTTGTTGGAATTTGTGAAGTCGGTGATCCCCACAGCAGACATCACCTATTTGAAGATCCTAATTGGTGGCCTGAGGAGCACTTATCTAAGGGAGCACAAGAAGGTCCAGGATTCCCAGAGATCTGGAGCTGCAGATGACATTTATGTCCCCAGGCTGTGGTACTATGACAGGCTGCATTTTCTGGCAGGTCAGACTGAACCCAGGCCAGCACTCTCCAGTCTTCCTTCCACGCTTCCTTCCCCCCCAGCTGAGGCTTCTGATGCCCAACCTGGGCCTTCCAGGCAGCAACATGTGGAGGAGCCCGGCTTGAGCCAGGTATAGCATTCTTCTAAATATTCATGGTTGTCCAATCAATGATGTTAACTAGATGTTAGTTTGGAGTACTAATTTCTGATTGTGATTGATGATGCAAAAACTAAAACCATGTCCCTTTTTTATACACAGGGAAGTCTCAGCCAGGAGGTGGCCGGGCCAAGCAGGCTGCCCAATACCCAGGTCCCTCCCTTACACCTTCAAAGACAAAGTGGCAGGAAGAGGAGTAACCTGGAGGAGGCTGCCATAGGCCTCTTTTGGAAGGCTACAGAGGCCCTGAGAACCCCCCACAGTGTGGAGGAGGACTTTGCTGGCATAACTGCCTGCAAAATGATGCAGATGGAGGAGGGCCAACGACTCCTGTGTGAGTCCTTAATTTTGGAAGCTCTCAATAAGGGGTTGAGGGGCCAAATAACATGTGTTACCCACATTTGTGACCTCACACATAGTCTTCCTCCTCCTCCTCCAGGTCCTACTCCTCCTCCTGCCACATCTCCAACACCAGAGCCACAGCCGGGAAGGAAGCGTGGAAGGAAGACAAGAGAGTGATGGCCCTGGGCTCAGTCTGGTCTGGCAAAATATGCAGCCTCTTGTAGTACCACAGCCTGGGGACATACATGTCATCTGCTGCTTTCATGGTCTCTGGGACCAGACTGCACTCCCTTAGATATGGACTCCTCAGGCCACCAATTTTGCAGTAAAATAATTGATGTCTGCCCTGGAGGTCAAAGGCTTCACCAATTTCTGCTGTTTCTCTAGCGTTGCCTCCCTCTTTGTTTGGTTCTGAGCCCTTAATAAAGGTTTTTTGGTTTCAATTAGACTCGCCTATGTGTGTTTTCCTTCAAAAAGGACAGTTTGTTTGTGAGGATTCAGGTACATTTCAAAAATACAATGTGAAATTAACAAGAGACACCAACACCAAGCAACCTCCTTGAGATTAAATAATACAAGATAATAATGGTGTTGTGGTAACTTGACACACAAAACACACACAAAATAATTCAGGATGTTAAATAACTAGAAAAATCAGCCTTGAAAAAAATACAAACCAAACAAAAAAAAAAAATTACATCAGAGTTTAAAAAAAAAAAAAAAAAACACAAAAAAATAATGATATAGATTTTTGGTCAGATGTGACAAATCATAATATATTGAGGGAATCACGATAAATAATAAAGAAAGAAGTTTGTGAGAACTCTATGTAAATATCAGCAGCAAAACTACTTTGTTCTTCCTACATTATAAAGAAGAAGAGAGTGCGCTGTATTAAACAATTTTAAAGATTGCAGCGTGACGAAAGTGCTCTATCCATCCTGAACGCTAATTTTACCAGAACGAGCTGTTCCGTCTCGGAATTCCTTCTAAGCATGCGTGGCACTTTGTGCGTCGGAATTGTCCACACAGGGTCGGAATTGACGCGATCGGATTTTGTTGTCGTAAAATTTTATAGCCTGCTCTCAAACTTTGTGTGTCAGAAAATCCGATGGAAAAAGTCAGATGGAGCCCACACACGGTAGGAATTTCTGACAACACGCTCCAATCGCACATTTTCTGTCGGAAAATCCGACCGTGTGTACGGGGCATAAGAGTTATTTACGTTTATTATATATTGGTATTGTTTTTTCACTGATTTCAATTGTCTTGTTGTTTATGCACAATTTACTTGTATATATGTATGGAACCTTATGTTGGATAGCGAGATATATTTAGAAATATGCAGTATCTCACAAAAGTGAATACACCCCTCACATTTTTGTAAATATTTTATTGCAGTATCTCACAAAGTGAGTACACACCTCACATATTTGTAACTATTTTATTATATCTTTTCATGTGACAACAGTGAAGAAATGACACTTTGCTACTATGTAAATTAGTGAGTGTACAGCTTGTATAACAGTGTAAATTTGCTTTCCCCTGAAAATAACTCAACACACAGCCATTATTGTCTAAACCACTGGCAACAAAAGTGAGTACACCCCTAAGTGAAAATGTCCAAATTGGGACCAAAGTGTCAATATTTTGTGTGTCCACCATTATTTTTCAGCACTGCCTTAACCCTCTTGTGCATGGAGTTCACCAGAGCTTCACAGGTTGCCACTGGAGTCCTCTTCCACTCCTCCATGACAACATCACAGAGCTGGTGGATGTTAGAGACCTTGCGCTCCTCAACCTTCTGTTTGAGGATGCCCCACAGATGCTCAATAGGGTTTAGGTCTGGAGACATGCTTGGCCAGTCTGTCACCTTTACCTTCAGCTTCTTTAGCAAGGCAGCGGTTGTCTTGGAGGTATGTTTGGGTTTGTTATCATGTTGGAATACTGCCCTGTGGCCCAGTATCTGAAGGGAGGGGGTCATGCTCTGCTTCAGTATGTCACAGTACATGTTGGCATTCATGGTTCCCTCAATGAACTGTAGCTCCCCAGTGCCGGCAGCACTCATGCAGCCCCAGACCATGGGACTCCCACCACCATGCTTGACTATAGGCAAGACACACTTGTTTATCTTATCTTCAGCAAACTGTTTGAGGGCTTTTTTGTGCATCATCTTTAGAAGAGGCTTCCTCCTGGGACGACAGTCATGCAGACCAATTTGATGTAGTGTGCGGCATATGGTCTGAGCATTGACAGGCTAACCCCCCACTCATTCAACCCCTGCAGGATGCTGGCAGCACTCATACGTCTTTTTCCCAAAGACAACCTCTGGATATGACGCAGAGTAAGTTCACTCAACTTCTTTAGTCGACCATGGCGAGGCCTGTTCTGAGTGGAACCTGTCCTGTTAAACCAATGTATGGTCTTGACCACCATGCTGCAGCTCAGTTTCAGGGTCTTGACAATCTTCTTATAGCATAGGCCATCTTTATGTAGAGCAACAATTCTTTTTTTTAGATCCTCAGAGAGTTCTTTGCCATGAGGTGCCATATTGAACTTCCAGTGACCAGTATGAGAGAGTGAGAGTGATGACACCAAATTTAACACACCTGCTCCCCATTCACACCTGAGACCTTGTAACACTAACGAGTCACGACACCGGGGAGGGAAAATGGCTAATTGGGCCCAATTTGGACATTTTCACTTAGGGGTGTACTCACTTTTGTTGTCAGTGATTTAGACATTAATGGCTGTGTGTTGAGTTATTTTGAGGGGACAGCACATTTACACTGTTATACAAGCTGTGCACTCACTACTTTACAGTGTAGCAAAGTGTCATTTCTTCAGTGTTGTCACATGAAAAGATATAATAAAATATTTACAAAAATGTGAGGGGTGTACTCACTTTTGTGAGATACTGTATGTCTTAAGGAGCGCCGCATGACTACTGACAACTGTTTATTGTACTTTGCGGGAACACATTTAGATGTGAGCAGCACCGTTCACTTTCATTGAGTTACTTCTGGTTTATTTTGCACACAGGTAGTTTTTATTTATTGTTTTTTTGCAAACACATAGGGGTTGATTTACTAAAATCTGGTGCAGCTGTGCATGGTAGCCAATCAGCTTCTAACTTCAGCTTATTCAATGAAGTTTGACAACAAAACCTGGAAGCTGATTGGTTTTTATGCAGAGCTGCACCAGACTTTGCATTCATCAGTTTTAGTAAATCAACCCCATAGTGTTTATTTATTTATGGTTTATTTTGCACACATGTATTCGTTATTAATAGTATCACTGTCTTTCATTTTTCACATTTTGAGTAAGGGCAGGTGATTCATGTAGCATTAACTTTCTGGAATCCATCTGCCTTTAGCTCAGGCATGCAAGCAGGGGGGTGCGCTTATCTGAGAAAACCTCTCCTTCAGAAAAAAGACAAAAAGTACCCATGAAGACTCCTGGGATGTATTACATTTTCCTGTCGCATCATGGCAGCATACACTTTGGGTTGTGACTCCGCCCCTCACAACCTGATCGGGCCACATAGCTATAAATTGTAGAGATGGCCCCCGCCCCAGTATTCTCTTATTTTTCCTCACCTGAAGGACCGAAAATGTCAGAAGCACCCCCTTAATGAATTCGCCCCAGCCAGGTTCTAGCCTCTCCTGGGTGGAAGTCCTTGCCTGTACAGCCTCTAAACGAGCTAGATGGAAGGAACCCCACTCTGGTGATCTCAGGGGTATGTGCGGCTCCAGTATAAGCCTTAAATAGGCTTAGTTGTGTGCAGCGGTCTCCATTTGCCCTTTTCATCCTGTGGTGTGGCTTTCTGGGCATTGTGGTTCCTCTCTGTTTCTCCCCTTTGCGGACGGGCGTCTCGGCACTTCCGCGCATGCGCAGTGCGCGCTCTCATGTTTGCCAGGTTCCAAGATGGTGCAGAGCATGGCTCGGCGCTACTGCGCATGCGCGGGCGGGACGTGACCCCGGCAGCCATGGTGGTTCTTTTAAAAAGGCTCAGACTGTCATTTTCTGATGCCTCCAGTTTCCTGAGGATATTTGACGGTATTATCAGCTCTGCTTCACCTCTGGCGCTCCCCCCCTGGGGTAAGTGTTTTCTCTTTTCTCCTGGTACCCCTGATTGTCTGCTTGCATGTTTATACCTGCCTGTATCTCTCCCAGGTGTATCGCAGTTTTCCTTTCCATGGAGACCGCTGCCTCAGCAGATCACCATCAGCCCAATAGGTAAGGGGGGGGTGTCCATGGTAAGTAGTGAAGATTGAAAAAGAGAGCAGGATCGTACTAATGCTGCCTAATTGGTCAGCCCTACCAGGTCATCAAGGTCGTCAAAATCAAGGCGAAGAGAGACCTCATGCAAGAGAAGCCGCTCCAGTCATAGGCGAAGCCGCTCATGCGGCAGAAGTCGCTCAGCCCACAGGGGAAGCCGTAGGAGGTGCCGTTCCTACTCTAGGCATAGACGTTCCCATTACAGAAGAACCCCTGCACGTAGACGTCAGTCTCCTGCACATCCTTCCCGTCCAGCGGGGAATGCTTGCTGGGTATGCGGGGCCACAGCCCTACCAGACAGATTGGCCTTCCGCAGATGTATGGATGAAGCCACCAGGGAGAAAGAGCTGGTCACTATAGAACCTACCGGAGTCCCTGCGCTGCATGTCTCAACTCCAGATGTGGAGGCTACAGCCCTGAGCGCCTCACCATCTCATTCCAGCACGTCAAGGGAACAAGAATTCCCTTCAGACGAGGAAGAACTGGAGGCATCAGCGGGGTTTGATTTTTCGCTCATAGGACCCTTTGCGAAATCGGTCAAGGAAGCGATAAACTGGGAGGAACCTGAGGAGGTACAGCAGAAACAGAGGAAGTATTTCCCGAATCTCAAGAAGGTGCCTGAAGCCTTTCCATTTATAGAGGAACTGGATGAGCTTATTAAAGAAGAATGGCAGAATCCGGAGAAGAAATATAGTCTTTCCAACAGACTTACTAAATTGTATCCTCTAAAAGAGCCCTTGGTTTCCCCTCCAGTGGTGAACGCCTCTTTGATGCGCCTAGCCAGGCACGTGACGCTCCCCATTGAGGACACAGTGACGTTCAGGGATGTACTGGACAGAAAGGTGGATACGGACCTTAAGAGGGCTTACGTTTTTGCAGGGGGTGCCTGCAGACCAGCAGTGGCACTGGCCGCCGTCGGGAAAGCTATTTCCGGTTGGTCATCAAACACCGCACAACTCGTTGCCGAAGGCACAGATCAAGTCCAGATCATTAAAGCCCTACAGGAACTCAGTCTTGCAGGGGACTTTGTGGTGGAAGCCTCTGTGGATACCATTAGGTCCGCTTCAGGATCCATGTTCGCTACTGTAATGGCCAGGAGGGCGTTCTGGCTTAAACCCTGGTCGGCCGACCCGGCCTCAAAGTCCAACTGGTGCCGGATTCCATATGATGGAGTTAACCTCTTTGGTGCAAAGCTGGATACAGCAATATCCAAAGTGACAGGCGGGAAGTCAGGTCTTATCCCTTCAGACAGAAGACCAAAACAACAAAGAGCGCCTCCATTCAAGCGCAATCTCCCGGAAAGATACAGGGATGCAAAATCCTATAGGCCTGGGAAGGAGTACAGGAGAACTTGGAAGAACCCTCAGACATCCTTCCTCAAATTCCAAAAAAACAAAACTCCTGCCTCCAATGAACAGAAACCTTTCTGAAGGTACGCCCGCCCAACCAGCGGTAGTGGGTGCCAGGCTCACAAGATTCAAGTTAGTTTGGGCGGAATTGATAAAAGACCCATGGACAGTATCCACCATCCGGGTCGGGCACAGGTGGTCATTCAAAAACCGCCCCCCAAGGGGTCACCTTTGCGCAACCAAGCTTCCTCCTTCCAGAGGGAAAAGGCTATCCTTGGTCCAGTATATCCAGAAAGCAAGCAATAGTGGAGGTCTCACCATCCCAAAGAGGTCAGGGTTTCTATTCCTCACTCTTCCTAGTAAGAAAGAAGTCAGGGGACTTTCGTCCTGTCCTGGACCTAAAGAACCTCAATCGGTCAATCCGGGTAGAAACGTTCAGGATGGAAAGCCTTCAATCAATCCTCCAAGCGATAAATCGGGGAGATTGGATGCTCTTGATCGATCTTCAAGATGCATACCTACATATCCCGATCCACGCAGAGTTCCAGAGATTCCTCCGCTTCACTATAAACAGCTGGCACTTCCAATTTCGAAGTCTTCCGTTCGGAATCTCCACCGCACCCAGGACATTCACGAAGGTCCTGTTGCCCGTGATAGCCCACTTGAGAGAGAGAGGATTGAGAGTCCACCATTACCTGGACGACATCCTGCTTCTCTCGGACAAAAAGGAGTCTCTCATCCAGCATCGGGAAATCCTGGTCTACACTTTACAGTCCCTAGGGTGGCTGATAAACTGGAAGAAAAGCAGTATCCACCCCACTCAGAGAATGGTCTTTTTGGGGGCCGAGCTAGACACGAGAGAGAACACAGCAGAGCTTCCAAGGGTGAAGATTCCTCCCCTAATTCAGAAGGTGAAGAAGGCTATCTCGGCCAAGAGGCTACCAGTCAGAACATGATTAAAATGATAAGGGAATAAAAATGGCGCTGCCCTCAATGTGATTGAGTGATGTAAACTAATATAGTAAGTGAACCCAAACTATGTATTCATGATGCAATCTCACTGAACTTACAGAAATAACCCAAAAACGAAAGATCCAGAAAGGTCAAAAAACACAAGACAAATGCCGTAATCTCAGTACATACGACACTGCTACTAAAGTAAAAAGGAAAATAAATTAGAATCCTCCCAGTGGATTAGATAAATAAGTCAGAATAGGGTGAAAAAATATAAGTGATAAAGTGAACTGTGATTAAATATAAAATGTTGTGTTTCCTTAGAACTCAAAGTTTTGGGACAAAATGGCGCCAAGGGTGATGTAAATATTGTGCTGAAAAATAATTAATTGGATGTGTATATAATATTACTGTGGTCTCCGTATATCTTTACCATGTGTGTATAAGATAATTCCTACAATTTCCAAAAGTATTGGGACACCATGACGTTTGTGAACCACAACAACTTATTGTGAACCATAAAAAATTTAATTGTGACACCCTGTTAACACACTCCTTATGAGTTAAATGCAGTTATATAAAGGAGCATACAGCAGCCATAAATCCAGTTATAAAAGTACATATTCAGCAATCATTAGTTCCTAAAAGGTCCATGCAGGGGGTCATCCCTTAATGACCAGATGGAGAAGACAAAGTTCAACACTATAAATGCTGTTGATTTTATCCTTGGGGACACACTGCAGTGACTTCCGTGCCTTTTACTCAAGCCAGTGACTTTCAGGTGCTCACCCCCCAATGATACCCCACTCACCAGAGATGAACACCCCTACAGGGGTACCGAGCGACAGAGTGGGTGTCCCGGGGCAGGTGATATTCACTCCAAGTCTGCTTGCTTTCCTCTACAGCGTTCGATCCTCACCGATACTCCAGGGAACGGATGTGTTCTAATGTGATCAGGAAACTACAATGATTTGCCCCCTTCAGCTCTCCAGTGTACCAGAGAAAAAGAAACACAAGGGGGCCTCCTTGGTGAAGTACGTTGTGTCCAATTTATTACACAAAAATGTTACAAAAAGAGTCCCATTACAGATATCCACATGTTACAAGCCAAAAAACCGAATGAGAAGTTATACACAAGCACCGCTGTGTGATTACCAGTCAGAACATGCCTCGGTATCCTAGGCTCCTTAGCATCCACCATTCCGTTGGTCCAATGGGCGCAATGGAACTCGAGGCCTTTCCAAATTTCCTTTCTGCGCCAGTGGAACGGTATCTCAATGTCCCAGTCGATTTACATCCCTCAGGAGGTGAAGCAATCATTGCTGTGGTGGACACGGCCTCGCAACTTGAGAAGGTGCAAACACATAATCACTCCTCACCAGGAGACGGTGACCTCAGATGCCAGTCTGCAGGGGTGGGGAGCCCACTATCAGGACTACGCGGCTCAAGGCCGCTGGCCATTCAGGACACAGGATGCAGTGTCAAATGTGTTGGAGATGAGAGCAGCATTTCAGGCGCTTCTGTCCTTCAGCTCCCTCTTGAGCGAGAAGCATGTTCTTCTGATGATGGACAACAAAGTTGCGGTTGCCTATATCAACAGGCAGGGGGGCATCAGAAGCAGGTCCATGATGCAGGAGATCCGTCCTGTTCTAGAGTGGGCACAACTGAACCTGTCACGTTTAAAGGCAGTCTATGTTCCGGGAGTCCAGAACGTGTTGGCCGACTCGCTGAGCAGGAATTTCACCTCCAACCACGAGTGGTCTCTGAACCCACAGGCCTACGCCTTCATATCCCGGACTTGGGGTTCACCAGAGATAGACCTGGCTGCAACCCCGGAGAATGCAAAATGCCGGAGATTCCTATCAAGGATACCATTCCCTTCAGCGGAGGGGACGGATTGTCTCCTGCACCCCTGGAATTTCCATCTAGGATACATCTTCCCTCCAACTCCACTCATAGCAAGGTTTCTCCTGAGACTCAAGGAGTCATCGGCACTGGTGGTGGCAGTGATTCCCTTCTGGCCGAGGAGGCCATGGTTTACCACCCTGATGCAGCTGAATACGGCAGATCCCCTGCCTCTTCTGTTGTCACCAGACCTGCTCTCCCAGGGTCATCTTCTTCACCCGAACCCGGAGAAGCTACATTTGTTGGCTTGGAGACTGAAAGGGCTAGGTACCTAGAGCAGGGCTGTTCCCAGAGGGTGGTGGATACCCTACTCCGGTCCAGGAGGCCTACCACGAATAATACGTACAGGCGAGTCTGGGAGAAGTTTATCGCCTTCTCTCAACAGCAAGGTTGGGACTCATCCTCACCATCGGTGTCACAGGTCCTGGAGCTCCTTCAACTAGGCCTAGAGAAAGGCCTTAGATCAAGTACCCTAAAGGTTCAAGTCTCGGCCCTGTCCGCCTTGACAGGAGTCAGATGGGCACAAGATCCCCTTGTGGTTCAGTTCCAGCGGGCCTGTCTAAAGCTGAGGCCTCCTAGGAAACCTTCCTTCCCAGTCTGGGATCTCTCAGTCGTACTGGAAGCCCTATCTAAGGAGCCCTTCTTTCTTAATGAGAACATATCCTTATGGGATCTGACGCTGAAAGTCTCATTTCTGATAGCCATAACATCGGCTAAGAGGGTGTCAGAGTTGCAAGCCTTAATGGTCAGTGACCCATATCTGGTTGTCTTGCCAGACAGATTAGTCTTAAGACCTTCGGACCGGTTCATCCCCAAGGTATCCTCATCCTTTCACTTCAACCAGGAGATTAACCTTCCAGTACGGAACAGGGCGATCCTCACCCACTGGATGTCAAGGGTAATGTCCTGAAATATCTTTCAGCTACTAGATCCATCAGGAAAACGGAAAGTCTCCTAATCATTCCTTATGGATTCTGGAGAGGTCAAGCGGCATCCTCACGCACCATTGCGTTATGGCTGGTGAAGACCATCAAAAAGGCCTATTCATTGAGTAGTCATCAGGTACCTGAGGGCTTAAGGGCACACTCCACCAGGGCAGTGGCAACCTCCTGGGCGGCATATTGTAGAGTCTCGGCAGAAACAATTAGCAGAGCGGCCACCTGGTCTTCCAGGAACACCTTTATGTCCCATTACAAGGTGGATTCCGCCTGCTTATCCACAGTGGATTTCGGAAGATCCGTTATCCAGGCCAATTCTTCTATTCTTTGTTAATAAACTTAGTTTGAATTCCCACCCAGTCTTTGCGAGTTACTCCCCAAAGTGTATGCTGCCATGATGCGACAGGAAAAAGGAAAATTGTATACTCACCTTTTCCGTAATTTTCCTTTCCTGTCGTATCTTCATGGCAGCATACAATCTCCCACCTTTCTAAGGTGATATATACGGAGAATACTGGGGCGGGGGCCATCTCTACAATTTATAGCTATGTGGTCCTATCAGGTTGTGAGGGGCGGAGTCACAACCCAAAGTGTATGCTGCCATGAAGATACGACAGGAAAGGAAAATTACGGAAAAGGTGAATATACAATTTTCCGTTATTTTGGCCTAGGCCAGCAACAAGGAAGGAACTGAAAATGTTTCCAAAGTCAGAAGGCTTTTTTATCTTAAAGGGGTTGTAAACCCTTGGCGTTTTTCACCTTAATGTATTCTATGCATTAAGGTGAAAAACCTTCTTTACTGCAGCAGCGCCCCCGAGCCCCCCTTATACTTACCTGAGCCCCGTAATTCCCGTGACAGGAACGAACATACCAGCTCCGGCCGGTGTCTAGTGTCCTGATTGGATAGATTGATAGCAGCGTAGCCATTGGCTCCCGCTGCTGTTAATAAAATCCAATGACACGGGCGCCGGGGGACGGAGCCGAGTCCTGCTGTCTGTGTCAACAGACGCAGCAGCAGGACATGGGAGCGCACCCGCACGGGTGTCCAATAGGAGAGTGTTTTTATGACGGGACACTGGAGAAGAGGAGCCAGGAGCGCCGCGGAGGGACCCCAGAAGAGGAGGATCGAGGCCACTCTGTGCAAAACCAACTGCACAGTAGAGGTAAGTATGACATATTTGTTTTTTTTTTTAAATAAAAACATGAACCTTTACAACCCCTTTAATGCATTCTATGCATTAATTTAAGATAAAAAAGTCTTCTGTGTGCAGCAGCCCCCCTAATACTTGACTGAGCCCAACTCAATCTAGTGATGTTGCACAAGGGTCTCGGCTGCCCAGGACCCTCTCTCTTCATTGGCTGAGACAGAGCAGGTAAGTATAATGTTTGTTATTTTATAATGAAAAAAATTAGACTTTAGTATCACTTGAAGGAATGTTATTAAAAAAAAATAAAAGTAAATATAATAGTGTATACTTTCCTATTTACTAATGCTAGTAGCATAATTTAAAAATAGATAATGTTGATTATCCCCCCGGTCACACCGGTGCAACTTGTCATGCAATTTGACAGTTTAAAATCGCATGACAAGTCGCACCCTACTGTCCGCATTGGAAGCAGACAAAACGGTGTGACTGATTTTGAAAGTAGTTCCTGCACTACTTTTTGCAAATTCAAGTGCGACTTGCATAGACATCTGTGTATGAAGTCCCACAGATGTCTTCCAAGTCGCGCCTGAAGTAGTACTGAAATGCTACTTTGAAATCGTGCTACTTCAAGTGAAGTAGCACAATTTTCAATGTCACCATCGGTGTGACTGGGGTGCAAGAGAGTTTAGTTCCACTTTAAAATAAATGTACATGTAATAGATTAAAAGAATAATTGTGATAGAATAAAAATAAATATAGAACAGAAACCTCAACAAATCGCTCAGATAGAAATGATTTTGCATGCATTCATTCGGGTTCTTTTAACTGGAAAATAGTGAGTTATTCTTTGTTTTTGTTTTTTTTACTTCAAGATAAAAAAAAATGAGATGGAGTAATTTGATTAGTAAACATATGACCAGCATAAAACAATTTCAGATTTCTATTAACATTGACTGTGTATAGCCCGGTTTATTGCATCAGCTCAGCATAAAAATGAACATTTTTCTCCTTTGTCACACAAGCATAGGAGAAATAAGTAAAATAAGTAAAATTGCTGCATATAAGTGTAGCGCCCACCTACTTAGGTGCTAGATTAGATAGTTAGGTTCACACTATAATGCGCTGCGGACCGCACAGGAGCGCTGTGCGTCCCTGTTCACCGTTTCAGGGACGAATCAGGGCCGATTCTATGCCTGAATTCGGCCCTGAAACGCAGCCAAAGACGCACAGCGTTTTTGTGCAGTGCGCACCGCAGCCGCCCCGGAGATATGTGAACCGGCTCCATAGGCAGCCAGTCACATTCTCCTGCTATGCGAATTAGATGTGTGGCACCTGGCCATATACAGAGATGTCTGGCGTGGGTACAGCGCCAGCATCGCCACTGATTGCTACAATTTATCCTGCTATACAGTCGGGGATGTGATGAGAGTTGTGGGTGCCGCTGTTGCCCTTGGAAACATGGACACAGGGGGTGGTGTGGTACTGGAGACAATACAGGTACTATTTCTCTTACAGTTGGGGCATCACAAGGAACATTTCCACTGTGAAAAATCAGTTTGCTGCTGTAACCTGCAGTTCTACAGAGTCTGCCACCAGGTTTTGCTATGGTGCGGCAAACATGTTTTGTTACAGTTCCTCGTGCGCTGAGCCAACAAGCTGAGGGGGCGGAGCCACGCCCAGGAGGAGAGAGTGTCAGCGTTCAGCGTGCCATACACAAGGCGGAGGAAGATGGTGGAGTGTGTTCAGAGCACACCCGCTATGCAGCGATTAACTGATCAGCAGGACCAAGTCCTCGTGGACCCTGGCATTCGCCTGGAACTCACCGGAGGACTGGCGCTTGGAGTATTAGAGGGCGTAGAGAGGCTCTGTATGCTGTGCCCTGCATGTCGGAAACCTACAGTGGGAGTCTGTGCTTGGGCCCGCTGTGGACATTGCGGATCACAGTTAACACGCCTGGGACCTGTACAGCAAGAGGTCCGGTACTACTTTGCCAGTCCTAAAACCGGACTTTGTCAGCCTCAAGTACAGATGACCGGAGGGGCCGGAGAGGGCCGAGGGTCACCTGCACCTGCAATAAAGGAGTTCCAGTCTGGTCCAAGGGAATCAGAGGTGCCGGAGGTTCAGGTAGGACCTGTTGGGGAAGCCTGTGACTTGGCCAGGGACCCGGGGACTGAGAGTGTGTTTGGGAAATCCCCAGAAGCATCCCCTGAAGAGCCGGTCAGTGTAAATAAGCCCCTTGTTAAACCCGTTCTGAAGGAGCCACAGTCAATAGAGGGGGACCCCTCGGGTGAGCCGGACGGGATAAATAAGGGCCGGGCTGTGGACTGGGGATCACCAGAAATGCTGGACAGGTATGGGTCTGTTGAGCGCCTGTTTGAATGGTCATCCCCAGAGGAAGGAAATTCTAGTGAGGAGGATGAATTGTTCCTGGAAATCTCTACATCAATGGAGGCTTCTACAGGAGCTACAAGGGACACATCTATCTTCATTTAACCTTCCATACCCCCATCAGACTTTCATCAAAATTTTCAAAGACTCCCTCTTATGGATCATCCTCATACCAGCAAAAGGCTATCAAGGCCCCGGATTCATATGTTCTGCCCGGGCGGGGAAGGCCAAAAGAATTGCCTCGCTTATCCAGATTTCAGAGGGATGTCCAAAAGAGGGTAGCACAAGAGTGGGGATTTGATTACCCCTATGTTCTGGAGCAAATAATGGACATTATAGAGGCTTCTCGTGAACAATTGGAAGGAGAGTTGGTGTGGGACTATTTGCACGTGCCTAAGCCTCAGTGCACCCCAGATAGTGAAGTGTGGGTCAGATTCCAGGATATCTTCAGAGAATGGAAACTGGGGAGGGCTATTTACAAGGACAGAGTTTTGGTCCTTAAGGCTGGACAGCACAACAGCAGTTTTTCCATTTCGGTGAAAGGAACAGGGGATTCTCAGACTACCCGATCCTTGCTACTATCTGTGAGCAGGACTCTGGTGTAAGAGCTGCCACAGAATATACTTTACGTTTTGTACCCAATGACTACAAGTGCGTAGCTGGGCTAGGGTGGGTTTTCCCAGTGACTACCTATACAGGGCAACATCCTCAGTGCCTACCTGATCAGTAAGGACAGTAAGGACACCTTTCTGCTGCTGACCCTGTTTGTCCCTTTGTTAGTTTGTTCAAGTAAAATGTTATGGACTCCCAGTTGGAGTCATTCAGAAAGTGTTTGTGCTTATGGACTTAAAAGTGTATATCTGGCGTGACTACGCAGGCTCTGTTCTGCAGGAGTCTTTAGACTTCTTTTGAGGGAACAGCAGTCCTGGTGTTGTTACACATGCCAATAAGAATTATGGATGTGAAGATAGAGTGTAGATTAGGATGCATATCTCTGTTTCTCCTTTACAGGTATCCACGGGAAAAAACGGCTGTCTATATATACAGATGAAGACCTGAAGTTATTAAGGCATTTCTCCTTAGGGAGTGATGCATTAATTCTTCTTGTATTACCTGTAGTGATAGGGACTCATAGTTAGGAATTGTGTGGTATTGTAATTGTGACTATTATTGCACATACACTCATGTTTAATTTCTTTATGTTCTTTTTGCACACATCACCACCAAGTAGGGAAATTTCCTTTTTTTTTCTACAACTGGGGACAGTTGTAATTTTAGGAGGGGGTATATGTAGTGCCCACCTACTTAGGTGTGTGCTAGATTAGATAGTTAGGTTTAAAGTTAGGCTAAATTACCAGTGTTTTACCCTGTGGTGTAAGCTGGTGGGTTTGATTGGCATGGGAGGTTGATTAGAGAAGAGGAAGGTGTGGCCACCTACACTATGCCTGTGTAGTTTCCTTCATTTTCCATGACCTGATCTGGAAAGTGGGAGGAATACAGGAATAGAGTGGCAGGTAGTTTTCTGGGGACCCCTCTGGACCAATCATTAATTTGTTTGGGCAGAGGCGGGACTTCTATAGAAGGTCACATGCTTCTTGGGGTGGTCTGTGGGAGTTTGGAGATCCAGAGAGGAAGGATGTAGAGACTGGTACAGCTTTGGTGCTCTCCCCTGCGAGGGAGGGGGGAATATCCATGTGGAGAAGAGACGGCAGGAGATTTTACATGGAGGTCACTACTACTGATAGATACAAGGACTGGGAGAGGATCTTCTGTGGAATCATGGATGGTCGCTCGGTAACACGTGTGAGTGTAACCCAGGGGAACAGTGCTTCTAAGAGACTTTAAAGGGGTTAGAGAGGTCCAGGAAAAGGAATAGAAGTGGGCCTTAGAGAACTAACACCCTGGAGGAATCCAAAAAGTCCCATCTCTTGGACTTTATTCAGCGTATCGTCCTTGAAGATTAAATTAGAAGTGCTGTGCAGTCAGGAAATAGTGACTAACAGGAGGAAGGAAAGATGCATTACATATTTCTAACCAGGTGCGAGATGAAAGTTCTATCAGGAAAAGGCTTTACATATTCTGGATGGAGTGATGTATTTCCATTGCCTAAATGTTTGGGAGTTATTCAGAGTGGCTTTCAATGCAATCCAACAATGACTACCAGAAGTAAAATAAAGTTCTAAAGTTTAAATGTTCGTGGACTGTCTGTCGTGTAAATCTGTGAGGGAAAGGGGGTAACGGGAACACACTTCAGGAAGGAACGAACTACCCAGCAGCGCCTACGGGGGTAGTGCGCTTCATAAGTTTTTTCTAAGATGAAGACCTTTCCCCATGTTAATGTGGTGGTAGGGGATAATAGTATCCTTTCCCTGCATTTCAGTGCAGATTGAAAGACATTGAAGAAGAACACTAAGGTCATGCATGTCACATATTCCTCAAGTATACATGCGATTTTAACTGTTTGGAAGCATAAGATTTAACCCATTGCTGACCCTTGCTTCAGATGAAATGACTCGACACCTCCAATAAAACCTGATGTGTAGATGAAGGCCAATGGTGCTGTCATAAGGCAATTCTATACAGAGAGGTTTTCTTATTAGAAATACAGAGCATCGGCTTCACATAGAAATCAGAATCTCTATTTCCTTTACAACGCTTACGTCAGATTGTATGACTGGCCTCACCCTAAATTATAGCTGTACATTCTCATGAACTAGTGAATTCGTTATGATTTGAGTAACCACACCTTAATGAAACCAGGTAACCTATATTTGAATAATTTGTAATTATGCAATAAATTATTAAATGAACCAATATTCTGCTGTATGCAGAGGATAATAAGCTAGTATAAGGACAATACAAGACAGTTTTTTAAGGTGGATGATTTCTTTGTCATACACAACTATTTTACCAAACAACAGAGGCAGTACAGCTACAATCACAGGGTAACATACACTATGGGGGTTATTTACGAAAGGCAAATCCACTTTGCACTACAAGTTCAAACTACAAGTGCAAAGTGCACTTGAAATTGCACTGAAAGTACACTTGGTAGTGCAGTCGCTGTAAATCTGAGGAGTAGATCTGAAATGAGGGGAAGCTCTGCTGATTTTATCATCCAATCATGTGCAAGCTAAAATGCTGTTTTTGATTCTCCTTGCATGTCTCCCTCCGATCTACAGCAACTGCACTTCCAAGTGCACTTTCAGTGCAATTTCAAGTGCACTTTGCACTTGTAGTTTGCACTTCTAGTGCAATGTGGATTTGTCTTTGGTAAATAACCCCCTTTATTGCCAAAAGTATTGGGACACCTGCCTTTACACCAGGGGTCTCAAACTGGTTGCCCTCCAGCTCTTGCGAAACTACAAGTCCCATCATGCCTCTGCCTGTGAGAGTCATGCGTGTAACTGTAAGCCTTGCAATGCCTCATGGGACTTGTCGTTTCGCAACAGCTGGAGGGCCGCCAGTTTGAGACCTCTGCTTTACACACATATGAACTTTCATGGCATCCCAGTCTCAGTCCATAGGGTTCAATACCACAAGGTTTAGGAGTATGTCTATGGGAATGTTTGACCATTCTTCCAGAAGTGCATTTGTGAGGTCAGGCATTGATGTTGAAAAGAAGGCCTGGCTTGCAGTCTCCACTCTAATTCATCCAAAAGGTGTTCTATCAGGTTGAGGTGCAGGCCAGTCAAGTTCCTCCACCCCAAACTCGTTCATCCATGTCTTTATGGACCTTGCTTTGTGCACTGGTCCAAATAATTTGGTGGAGGGGGAATTATGGTGTGGGGTTGTTTTTCAGGGGTTGAGCTTGGCCCCTTAGTTCCAGTGAAGGGAACTCTTAAGGCATCAGCATACCAAGACATTTTGGACAATTTCATGCTTCCAACTTTGTGGGAACAGTTTGGGGATGGTCCCTTCCTGTTCCAACATGAATGTGCACCAGTGCACAAAGCAAGGTCCATAAAGACAGGGATGAGTGAGTTTGGGGTGGAGGAACTTGAATGGCCTGACGTCAACCTGATAGAACACCCTTGGGATGAATTAGAGCGGAGACTGCGAGCCAGGCCTTCTTGTCCAACATCAGTGCTTGACCTCACAAATGCGCTTCTGAAAGAATGGTCAAACCTTCCCTAAGAGACACACTCCTAAACCTTGTGGACAGCCTTTCCAGAAGAGTTGAAGCTGTTATATCTGCAAAGGGCGGGCCAACGCAATATTGAACCCTACGGACTAAGACCGGGATGCCATTTAAGTTCATGTGCGTGTAAAGGCAGGTGTCCCAATACTTTTGGCAATATAGTGTACATGCATAGCTAGTGTTATTGTTCTAGTTGACTTAAAGTGGTATTAAACCCAAAACCAAAATTAATTATATTGCAGCTTACCAATGTGGAGGCTGCATTAGTTTTGTTATAAACAATTACCGCAAACAGTTTTTTTATTTTTGGAATAAAGGTTTTTACATGACTAAATAAAAACTGATCATTTTAATTACCCCTGCCAGTGTTAAGTGGTTTGTCTCATCCATGTAACCTGATACATTCTGCTGGAGAGCTCGAGCTTGTGAAAACAACAGACTTGCTAGCTTGATCACCAGATGAAAATAGAAGAGAGAATGCCTAAAAAAGAAAACGAATACAGTCATCACATCTAAAGGCCCATACACACGATCGGACTTTTCGACAACAACGGTGCAACGGACCTGTCTTATCGGACAATCCGACCGTCTATATGCTCCATCGGACAATTGTTGTTGGTTTTTCAACGGACAAATGTTCGCTGTGCATGCTCTCAAACTTTTCGACAACAAATGTCCGATGGAGGATAATCCGATCGTGTGTACACAATTCCATCGGACTAAAGTCCAAAGTACAAACACGCATGCTCAAAACCAATGCTAAACATCAGCCAACGATAGCAGAAGTTGCCCAAAGTGTGGCGGTAAAGAGCTGAAAAACCATGTGATTTGGTGAAAGTTGGCTGAAAATGTTCTGCCGTGTGTATGCAGAACAAGTTCACGACCAACGCCCCTTCAGACAAAAAAACACAGAAAAGTCAGATGGAAGTCCGATTGTGTGTACGAGGCTTAAGAATTGGTAAGCTGCAGTATAATAAATGTTTGCTTAGGGGTTTAATACTGCATTAAGATGGCTATACACTTTGCTCTACATTTTGCAGAGGATTGCAAATGGGCAGGCAAGTGTATTTTTTTGCAGAAGAGACTGCACCATCCAATCAAGATGGTTGAAGACTGGCACCCAGAAGAAGCCAGGATGAAGATGCTGGCATCGGCAAGGAACTCACGGAAAAGGTGACTATCCCTGACTTTAGCTCTGCTTTAACTCTTGCCTAGTTTATCCAAGCAAAATACATTTTTGTGGTAGTTGGCTATCTATACAGAGGGCTAAAATTGTATACTTTGAAAGGTCTGTCTTTGACTATATTCACAATAGGGCAATATAAAAATTCTGCTTGTTTTTTTTATCACATTTTACTGCATTTTAGCATGTTCTACTGTTTTAATGTAGGGAAAAACATGATTTAAAATGTGAGTTGAAGGTTAGTTGAAGCCATTTATTATCAATCAACTATGTTTACTCTTTTTAAATCATGGTAACAGAAACTACCCAAATGACCCTGATCAAAAGTTTACATACCCCAGTTCTACTGTGCCCATCAAATGCAACCACTGTGCCCATCATATGCAGCCTCTGTGCCCATCATATGCAGCCTGTGCCTATCATATGTAGCCTCTGTGCCCATCATATGCAGCCTCTGTGCCCATCATATGCAGCCTCTGTGCCCATCATACAGCATTTGTGCCCATCATATGCAGCCTCTGTGCCCATCATATGCAGCCTGTGCCCATCATATGTAGCCTCTGTGCCTATCATAGGCAGCCTCTGTGCCCATCATATGGAGCTTGTGCCCATCATATGAAGCCTGTGCCCATCATATGTAGCCTCTGTGCCCATCATATGTAGCCTCTGTGCCCATCATATGCAGCTTGTGCTCATCATATGCAGCCTCTGTGCCCAGCATATGCAGCCTGTGTGCCCATCATATGTAGCCTGTGTGCCCATCACATGTAGCCTGTGTGCCCATCAAATGTAGCCTGTGTGCCCATCAAATGTAGCCTGTGTGCCCATCATATGCAGCCTCTGTGACCCATCATATGCAGCCTCTGTGACCCATCATATGCAGCCTGTGTGCCCATCATATGTAGCCTGTGTGCCCATCATGTGCAGCCTCTGTGACCCCCCGCTCGCCGTCTGACCGGCACACACTTACCCCATGCTGGTGGCAGGTGACGGTAGTGAGCTGAGGGACATGCAGCAGGTGACGGCGGCGAGCTCCTGTGTGCTCCATGGCTCTCTGTCTTCCCGTTCCATTAGGCGTCCAATCATGGCGCCTGTGCCTTCAGCCAATCAGGTGACGGGTATTAGATCCACACCTCCTGATTGGCTGAGAGGTGATTCAGTGTTAACAAAGTAAATATTAATTTGCTTTGCTAACCCACTTGGGTAAACTGCGAGCGCAATGCTCTGCGCTTGCAGTTCACCTTTTTTGAAGCCTATTAGAGCCTATGGCTCTAATCAGGTGCTTCAAAAAAACACCCCCGCCACTGGAAGTCAGACGCCCAGAGTTCGAAAAGGGGCCGAACGCCTGAATAGGGGTTGGCTACAGCGGCTATGGATAGATTTGTGCAATGCATGAATCTATCCATTTTACACAGAGAGGGGTGGCTGGAGAGAGGGGGCGGCGCCCATGCGCCCTTAATGGACGCACAGCCACTGGCTTGAAGTCTTTTGTGGTATTTGTGGATGAGGCTCTTTATCTTCTCAGATGGTAAAACTGCCCATTCCTCTTGGCAAAAAAACTCTAGTTCCTGGAAATTCTTGGGCTGTCTTGCATGAACTGCAGGTTTGAGATCTCCCCAGAGTGGCTCAATGATATTGAGGTCAGGAGACTGAGATGGCCACTCCAGAACCTTCATCTTATTCTGCTGTAGCCAATGACAGGTCGTCTTGGCCTTGTGTTTTGGATCATTGTCATGTTGGAATGTCCAAGTACGTCCCATGCGCAGCTTCCTCGCTGGTGAATGCAAATGTTCCTCCAGTATTTTTTGATAACATACTGCATTCATCTTGCCATCAATTTTGACCAAATTTCCTGTGCCTTTGTAGTTCACACATTCCCAAAACATCAGCGATCCACCTATGTGTTTCACAGTAGGAATGGTGTACCTTTCATCATAGGCCTTGTTGACTCCTCTCCAAATGTAACATTTATGATTGTGGCCAAAAAGCTCAATTTTGGTCTCATCACTCCAAATGACTTTGTGCCAGAAGGTTTGAGGCCTGTCTCTATGCTATTTGGCGTATTGTAGGCAGGATACTTTGTGCCATTTGTGTAGTAATGACTTTCTTCTGGCGACTCTACCATGCAGCCCATCTAAGTCCCTCCTTATTGTGTATCTTGAAGCAGCCACACCACATGTTTTCAGAGAGTCCTGAAGTTCACCTGAAGTTATTTGTGGGTTTTTCTTTGCATCCCAAACAATTTTCCTGGCAGTTGTGGCTGAAATTTTAGTTGGTCTACCTGACCGTGGTTTGGTTTCAACAGAACTCCTAATTTTCCACCTCTTGATTAGAGTTTGTACACTGCTGATTGGCATTCTCAATTCCTTGGATATCTTTTATATCCCTTTCTTGTTTTATACAGTTCAACTACCTTTTCCCAAAGATTCTTTGCAATTCTTTTGCTTTCCCCATGACTCAGAATCCAGAAACGTCAGTGCAGCACTGGATGAAAGATGCAAGGGTCTGTCAGGAGTCCAAAAATTCATTGACCTTTTATACACAAACACTAATTACAAGCAAACAGATCACAGGTGAGGATGATTTACCTTTAATAGCCATTTAAACCCCTTTGTGTCAACTTGTGCGCATGTTATCAGGCCAAAGTCACCAGGGTATCTAAACTTTTGATCAGGGTAATTTGGGTAGTTTCTGTTGCCATTATGATTTAAAAAGAGTAGTCACAGTTGATTGATAATAAATGGCTTCAGCCAAACACTAACCATGAGTGAAAGAAAAGTTTTTGTGTTATCATTCATATTCTCTGAAAAATGTCCAAGAAATCATAAATTCTGCCAGAGTATGTAAACTTATGAGCGCAACTGTCCATTTATTATTATCTTTGGACATTAGATTATATAGGCCTGAATATCATCACTGCATCAGGTAAATTGTATCGGCTCTATAAGGGTTAGTTTTACTGCTGCTTTATATACAGTAGCTTACATCACTTATTCACCTCTATCTTTTAATTTGATAAGATTTCATTTGCCTAGTGTGTTTTATTTCCCAGTTTTCTTTACACAATGACTCACAATGTGCTTGTGATGACAATGAGCATTGCTCACAAACAGTTGTTACAAAGTCCAATTATTTTTCTAACTCAGCAGAGAAATGGTTATGTAAACAAAAATGTTATATATTTCAGTTTACTAGCCCATAGATGCGGTGGGTTTCTTTAGTTCACTTTTTTTTTCTTTATTTGCAATTGGTGATCCAGGTGCCAAGCTGTATTGCCTAATGTGTCATAATGAGGAATTGCTCACCCTGCAAAGAACAGTAAATGTACATGGCATTGTATATACAGCGGGTAAAATAAGTATTGCAAATGTCAACATTTTTCTAGGTAAATATATTTCTAAAGGTGCTATTGACATGAAATTTTCACCACAACCCATACAATCCATACATACAAAGAAATCAAAACAAAAAGGTTCAGAAATTAAGTTATGTGCAATAAAATGGAATGACACAGGGAAAAAGTACTGAATATGCTAACTGAAACATATTTAATACTTTGTACAAAACCCTTTGTTGCCAATGACAGCTTCAAGACTCCACCTGTATGGAGAAACTAGTCGCATGCATTTCTCAGGTGTGATTTTGGCCCACTCTTCCACACAAACAGTCTTCAAATCTTGAAGGTTCCATGGACCTCTTCTATGAACGCTGATCTTTAGTTCTTTCCTTTTCAATTTGTTTTTATTGAACAGATGCAGGTTACATTGGTTCATTCATTAAATTATCATGCACATTATATAGTGATACTATTGACTCGGTTAAATTGATGATAGGCAACTCCTATCCTCATATTGATTAGTGGTTCCAAATTAATAATAACTACTGCAGTAGTGAACAGACACAAAAGATACGCTCAGCATCTTTCCAAATAACTGTTCTGCTTTATTATGATGCAATTGAAGGTTTTTATGCACATGATTACGTAGGTATCACATTAATATTACACTTGTACGTTTATGGTAACAAGGGGCGTTACATAGGCAGGCTAATTCTAATCAGGACTCAAAAGAATTACAAACATTTACTGAAAACATTATTAGTGCTGTGTGCACAGTGAGGGCAGTGTGCAATACATACAAAATAGAATACAATTATATACAGAACTACAAATTTCCATTACAGTCTCCCCTCTTTTGATCAATATTTTGATCACTAACCATACCTGCTATCACCTTTAACCTGGAACCTCCACACGCTTAGGTGGAGGTAGTCCTGGCCAAAGAGGCAAAAAAACTCCATTGTGGAGAAAAAAATAGCTGAGCAACTTTTTTCATTACCAAATGACTTTTCATTGTGAAAAACAAATGATTGATAAGACATATTTACAGAGTACTGGCTGTACACTCCTGTGGCCAGAATGGCCTTCTAGCTGAATTGTGGGCATGCTGACTTATCAGCATGTGTAAACACAGACAATTCTACATAAAATGGAAAACGTACAAAAGACAAAATATGACTTCAACATGGCTAACTACTTTTCAACTATATATATCCCTTACAATTAAAGTAATTGAATCAAAAAGTACCATAGACTGTGATCACAAGAGGGAAACAAATCAAACACAGAGATTTCTTTAATTTAGTCATTTTTGCAGTGTCTGGTGTGGATCCAGGTGACTTTTCCTTCAAGTTTTGCAAAAACTGTACATGAAATAGATGCTGTATTGAGTCTCCAAACATTTCCTTATATATAAATGTCTCTTAACAATCCACAAGTCACCTGGCTTTAGTTTTAGATCCTTCCAAACATTTAGGATCTGGAATTGGGGAGAAAACACATAAATGAGTTTGTCAAAAAACCTTAAAAGATCAGCAACGTTCTCTGTGAGATCCGAATGAAGGACTTCAGCTGCTGAGACAAAATATAAGCAAGTGAGTAACACTCCCAAACAAATCCCATAGGGAGAGAGTCCAACATCCCCCTTAGGGGCTTCATAAAATATAAGAAAACATTCAGGCAAAAGTTTTCTAGTTTCTTACTCTACTTTGTCCGCTACATTGTAGACAGTAGGGGGTGTAAAAATAAAACCTCAAAACTTCTAGTAAGGACTCTCCTATAAAAAAATTATTTCTTTTGTTACTCTCTGTACTTTCTGCACTCTATATTTACAAACTACTTCTGATAACACTTTTTACTGTGGCCTTTGCAGTAGCATTTGCCACTGGACATCCAAAAAACATGTCCATGTAACCTGGGCATCTGGATATATCTTTTTGTAATCTCTGGAAGGGATGTTCAGCTTTTGGTAACACCTTTGGTAACAGGTAAAACAAGAAGTGGTATGTTATAAAAACAACCGTGGAGAACCCTGGCTCTATCCCACGCTCATTTACTAAGGCAGCCATAACTGCTTGTGACTGATGACACGGTCCATGTGTCGGGCTGGAGGGAAAAGAGTGGCTGGCAGACATAAATCATCACCTTTTCCAAAGTCCTGTTTCATAAGAAGTTACCCCCTGTGGACCACTTGTTCTTCTTGTTCTGGGGTCCTTAAAGTTGAATTATTAATCCCAGCTATACTGGGCCAGAACTAGGGTGGAATCTGTGAGTTGCACAGACCCATCAAGTGTCCGGGGCTGTAAATGCAGCATCCTAAGTCTCCTGGTCTGCTTCCATGTGTGAAAGTTAACATGGCTACCTCAGCAAGAACCTGGAAGGCTGAAAACAGCCGATCAAATTAACTTGGCATGCTTGGTTGGTTTACCTGTAAAAACAAACTGCTGGCCCTTTAAATGGAACCAAAAGCTCTCTATATCTCGACTATCTATATAAATATACACAATTTTTTTATAGCTCACAGGCTTTGCTAAAACATGGAGCTCTGCTTCTTGAGCTGGGGAAAAAGGATCCAATGACTTTGAATACAGAGTATCCTTCTGGGTGACAAACTGCATACTCAAATCTACAAAAAATGTAATATCTGGGTCTTCAGGGAGTGTGTCCTGCACTGGGCTCACAGCAGCTGATTCCCACATCAATTTAACACATGTGGCTTCCTTTGTATCCAGCCTCCTCCAATAGAGGCAATAAGGTGGCTGGATTCAAATGTATACCTTTTTCATTGTTAGATTTGTACATAAACAAACTCATATTTTAAACCTTTCATTAGACAAACATTTAGTTATCTGTATATTTGCTGCGCAGAATGTCGGACCATTGACCACTCCGGTTTCCTCCCACACTCCAAAGACATGCTGGTAGGTTAATTGGATCCTGTCTAAATTGTCCCTAGTATGTATGAATGTGAGTTAGGGACCTTAGATTGTAAGCTCCTTGAGGGTGTAGGGACTGATGTGAATGTATAATGTATATGTAAAGCACTGCGTAAATTGACGGCGCTATATAAGTACTGAAATAAATAAAATAAAAATAAATTGACCAAAATAATATCTAACTTTGTCTAATAGCACCTTTGTATAAAAGCGACAGCTCTGATATATCGGGGTGAACCATTTATTACTGGGTCCAGCTTGCATAAATATATTACAATGGCTTGTTTTCTATCACGCTGTTTGTGTAAGAACTCCAGTTTCATGTTTCAAAAGACAACTTCTTCCTGGCAATATTATAATAAATGATAACAATACCCTGCGGTCATGCAGAGATGCCCATAAATCCAAAATATTCTTCTGCTTATACCACTGCACTTACAAGAAAAAGGGGCACATCATTTCACAATCCACACATTCTGCTTTGGATATTATTACTCTTACATCATGGACCGCACATCAAGTTATTATCAAAAACCTTAAAATTTCATTTTTGTAGAAGAACTTCTTATGTATCCCATCCATCTTGGCTTTGTTAAATATTATGGCAGCTTTATTCAAAATAACAACCTCATCTTAATCTTTTTTTCTTTCAATAAGGGCTTATTGTATAAATGTAAAAATTACAAAATTGTTATCTTAATCTAATCTCATTCATTACAAATTTCCCCATTAACCTGAATTTCATTTCCAACCAAAGGTTGTCTAAACCAGTTTCAATATATCTATATTATTAATAAAATTGTTAAACTCATATTAGAAATTAATACTCATTATTACTTAATTTTACTTAATTTCCTTTTTTTAAATGCACTGTTTCCACTATCAAAGGATATTCAATTTGTGTAATACACAGTTAAATGTAACCTTCATTTTACCATGTAAAATAATTGTGATGACATTGTTTACCATTAGATTCGTTAACCCGGCACATGTTTTGTTTAAAAAACTGGAATTGGCATGGTGTCCTTCCAGCTTATCACTGACCTCTCAGGGACATTCTTTCAGGAGAGCACAAAGGAGGGGGTCACATCTGCGTACATGACACACACAAGCAATAGAACTAAAGGTCCCAGCATTCGCACACACATACACCAATATCTCTCTAAAATCCTTTACATTTTCCCATTTGTACACAACACATGCATATCATTCTCTCACTTTCTTTTAACTCTCATTAATATTTACCTGCCTAAATTCTGCTTTCTTTATTTTGTTCAGATATCTATTATTTCTAGCTTCTATTTTTCAGACGGGCAGCCAGAGTGCTCATCCCATCTTCTCTCTCTGACAACATATAAAGTATTCTGTTTTACCTCTCATTTCTCTGTTTCTGACTTTTACTAGTTGTAGTGCCTGACCCCAAATTCATCCCACAACTTAACATGAAAATGTCCCTTTCTGTCTAGTGTTAATGTCACCCTTGATCCATCCTGCTCACATAGATAACTGTTTCTCTAGCATGATTCTTAGTCCCTATGGACTTTGGTAACCCAGTTACCCATTGTGGATCCATGTCCACTTTAACCATTAATCTAGGGGCTCAGTATAGGCGGAACCGCACCTTTGGTTCATATATAGCGCTCCTCTTGCGCTGGGCATTTTTGAGGGTCTCTTACCCTTCATTCCCTTACTTAATTCAATGCCCATAATGACTGGCCAGTCTTCTCTCTTCTCTACATGTGCCTATACCCTCTTGCCTCTAAACTACTTTAACTAGCAGATTTACTACATATACCTGTGAACAGCACTATTCTTCCCTTTCTTATCTATAACACTCCGATGGACAATAGACAGGGACAACATAATATATAACCACCAATCAATACAGTTCGATTAAGGGGAGTAAAATAGGTACCCTTTGTCCCGAAAATGCCTTACCGATCAAGGAAGTCTGATAACTCAAATGTAAGCAAAAGGCTCACCTCAGCCGGCTGATTATCAGAAATTCCCGGATCGTCTCAAGCTCCTCGTTTCGGATACTCAGGGTCACCTGGAATCCCCTCCTGGCTGGCTCGCCATGCTGACTCGGTTAAATTGATGATAGGCAACTCCTATCCTCATATTGATTAGTGGTTCCAAATTAATAATAACTACTGCAGTAGTGAACAGACACAAAAGATACGCTCAGCATCTTTCCAAATAACTGTTCTGCTTTATTATGACGCAATTGAAGGTTTTTATGCACATGATTACGTAGGTATCACATTAATATTACATTTGTAGGTTTATCGTAACAAGGGGCGTTACATAGGCAGGCTTATTCTAATCAGGACTCAAAAGAATGCAAACATTTACTGAAAACATTATTAGTGCTGTGTGCACAGTGAGGGCAGTGTGCAATACATACAAAATAGAATACAATTATATACAGAACTTACAAATTTCCATTACACTATAGATCAACAAATGCTTTTAAGCAACTTTAGGAAATTAAGATACAAACAGGTTATCAACTATAACTCTTTACCCCAGTTGGGGAGTTATTCTTTTGTAAAACTGAAGGTTACATAAAGAAAATTGGTTAACAAAACAAAGAAAAGAAAACAAAACAAAACATAGACACCATATTATACCAAGATTTAAGAGTTTCTTAGAGACTAGATCCTATGTGATCTTCAGATTATGCATCTCTTATCGGGAATCTGCAGAGTCAACAATTCCAATTATTATAACATTTTTGTATAGAGTCTGTACCATATGCTAGCGTCCGTTCATATTGGGCAGAATTTTGCACTTTTTTTGATGGTTTCTGACACTTTAGGGGCTATATTAGTTTTCCAGAGATATGCTATAGTCCTATGGGCTTCAGTAAGAATTTGGACAATTAGAAAACAACATTGTTTAGGAATTTTGTCAAATTTTTTAAAGTAAGAGAGCCATCTCTGGTTTTGGGGGGAATGAAGGAGCCCATGACCTTTGAGATCAGGGAGAATATTCCATTCCAGAAGCTGCGAAGGCATCTGCACTTCCAAAACACATGAAATAGAGTCCCTGTGTCTCCACATCCTCTCCAACACTCAGTAGTGGAGTTGGGGAAGATTTTTAATAGCTTAAGGGGGACAAGATACCTTCTGTTTAGCATTTTTAGGAAGTTATCCCAGTGGTTAACACACCTAAATGCCATAAAAGTAATTCCCCTGGCTTGTTTCCATTCCAAATAGCTGAAAGTGGTGCCTAGATCTTTTTCCCATGCCAACAATGGGGCCGTTTTGGTACACCTATCATCGGGTTGTAGATGGGCATAGAATCTTGAGATGCCTCCCTTTTTAAATGGTCTGTCTTGGAGTTCCTGACAAATCTCTCTATTTACTTCTATGGACCTTATATCTCGTTTAGTAAGTCAATGTCTTTAGTTCTTTCCATAGATTTTCTATTGCATTCAAATAAGGTGATAGGCTGGGCCATTCTAGCAGCTTTATTTTCTTTCTTTGAAACCAATTTAGAGTTTCTTTGGCTTTGTGTTTGAGATCATTGTCTTGCTGAAATGTCAAACCTTGTTTTATCGTCATCATCCCGGTAGATGACAGCAGGTTTTTTATCAAGAATGTCTTGGTATATTTTTCCTTTCATCCTTCAATGATGAAGTTTGCCAGTACCGTATGCTGATAAACAGCCCCATACCATGATGTTCCCACCTCCAAACTTCACTGTTGGTGTGGTGTTTTTGGAGTGGTGAGCAGTGCCACTTGACCTCCAAACATAGTGTGTATTATGGCATCCAAAAAGTTTAATTTTGGTCTCATCTAACCAGACTATATTCTCCCAGTATTTCACAGGCTTGTCTAAATGTTGTGCAGCAAACTTTAAATGAGCTTCAACATGCTTTTTCTTCAGCAATGGAATCTTGCGTGCTGAGCATGCATACAGGCCATGGCGGCTGAATGCATTACTAATTTTCTTTAAGACAAATGTACCTGCTAATTCCAGGTCTTTCTGAAGCTTTCCACAAGCGGTCCTAGGGTCTTGGAAAACTCTTCTGATAATTATTTTCACTCCTCTGTCAGAAATCTTGTGAGAAACCCCTGGTCGTGTCTGGTTTATGGTGAAATAATGTTCTTTTCACTTCCGGATTATGGCCCCAACAGTGTTCATTGGGACATTTAGAAGTTTAGAAATCATTCTGTAACCAATGCCATCAGTATGTTTTGCAACAATAAGGTTGCACAGGTCTTGAGAGAGCTCTTTGCTTTTACCCATCATGAGATGTTTCTTGTGTGACACCTTGGTAATGAGACACCTTTTTATAGGCCATCAGTTGAGACTGAACCAGCTGATATTAATTTGCACTGACAAGGGGCAGGATTGCTATCTAATTACTGATAGATTTTAGTTGGTGTCTTGGCTTTCCCTACCTTTTTGCACCTCCCTTTCTTCATATGTTCAATATGTTTTCCCTGTGTCATTCCATTTTATTACACATAACTTCTGAGTTCTAAGTTCTGAATGTATTTGTTTTGGTTTCTTTGTATGCATGAATTGCATGGGTTGTTACCGACATGTGGTGAAGATTTCATGCCGATAGCAACGTTTAGAAACATATATTTACCTAGAAAAATGGCGACGTGTTCAATACTTATTTTACCCGCTGTACAGTGCATTGAAAAAGTATTCATACCCCTTGACATTTTCCACATTTTGTCATGCTACAACCAAAACCATAAATGTATTTTATTGGACTTTTATGTGACAGACCAACAGGTGGCACATAATTGTGAAGTGGAAGGAAAATGATAAATGGTTTTCAAAATTTTTTAGAAATAAATGTGTGAAAAGTGTGGCGTGCATTTGTATTCAGCCCCCCTGAGTCAATACTTTGTAGAACCACCTTTTGCTGCAATTACAGCTGCAAGTCTTTTTGGGGATGTCTCTACCAGCTTTGCACATCTAGAAAGTGAAATTTTTGCCCATTCTACTTTGCAACATAGCTTAAGCTCTATCAGATTGGATGGAGAGCGTCTGTGAACAGCATTTTTCAAGTCTTGCCACATATTCTCAATTGGATTTAGGTCTGGACTTTGAGCCATTCTAACTCAAGACTATGCTTTGATCTAAACCATTCCATTGTAGCTCTGGTTGTATGTTTAGGGTCATTGTCCTGATGGAAGGTGAACCTCCACCCCAGTCTCAAGTCTTTTGCAGACTCTAATAGGTTTTCTTTTAAGATTGCCCTGTATTTGGCTACATTTATCTTCCCATCAACTCTGACCAGCTTCCCTGTCCCTGCTAAGGTAAAGCATCCCCACAACATGATGCTGCCACGACCATTTTTCACAGTGGGGATGGTGTGTTCAGGGTGATGTGCAGTGTTAGTTTTCCGCCACACATAGTGTTTTGCTTTTAGGTCAAAAAACTAAATTTTGGTCTGATCTGACCAGAGCACCTTCTTCCACATGTTTTCTGTGTTCCCCACAAACTGCTAAAGGGACTTCTTATGGCTTTCTTTCAACAGTGGCTTTCTTCTTGCCACTCTTCCATAAAGGCCAGATTTGAGGAGTGCACGACTAATAGTTGTCCCGTGGACAGATTCTCCCACGTGAGCTGTTGATCTCTGCAGCTCCTCCAGAGTTACCATGGGCCTCTTGGCTGCTTCTCTGATTAATGCTCTCCTTGCACGGCCTGTCAGTTTAGGTGGACGGCCATGTATTGGTAGGTTTGCAGTTGTGCCATACTCTTTCCATTTTCCCATGATGGATTGAACAGTGCTCTGTGAGAGGTTCAAAGCTTGGGATATTTTTTTATAACCTAATGCTGCTTTAAACTTCTCCCCAACTTTATCTCTGACCATTCTGGTGTGTTCCTTGGCCTTCGTGACGCTGTTTGTTCACTAAGATTCTCTAACAAACCTCTGAGGGCTTCACAGAACAGCAGTATTTATGCTGAGATTGAATTACACACAGGTGGAATCTATTTACTAATTAGGTGACTTCTAAAGGCAATTAGTTCCACTAGATTTTAGTTAGGGGTATCAGAGTAAAGGGGGCTGAATACAAATGCACGCCATACTTTTCACATATTTACTTGTAAAAAAAAAAATTAAAAACATTTATCATTTTCCTTCCACTTCACAATTATGTGCCACTTGTGTTGATCTATCACATAAAATCCTAATAAAATACATTTATGTTTTTGGTTGTAACATGACAAAATGTGGAAAATTGTAAGGGGCATGAATACTTTTTCAAGGCACTGCATATCTATCACATACCTGAAGATTGGAATGTGGTGGAGGCCTCTCTTGCACCTTCCGCCTAACACTTCTGAAGGTGGGGACAGAGAGTGTAAAGGCAAGGAGTGGCACGAGTGCCGTAGCAGCTGGCTGGTGATGTCCACTCTGTAGGTGGGTAGAGCTGGTAGTCACAGTCCTCGGAACAGGATGCAAGAGCAGCTTGGCACCAGAGCGTGGGACGGAAGCAGAACCAGGAGAGGAGCAGTCAGGCAGTAAGGTACCGAATCAGCAGGCAAAGCAAGTCCAGAAGATAGGCTAGGGTCAGTAACAGCTGGAAAACGCAGAACCAAAGTCAGCAGGCAGATCAGATCCAGTAAACAAGCTAAGGTCAGAATACCGGGTAACAGAGCTAGAGCACAAGCAGAGGCAAAGTCCAAAGGCAAGCTGGGTCATACACAAGCAAACAGGAACAGCAGATCAGGTCTTGGATAGTCAGGAACAAGCTGAAGATCATCCAGCGACTGTTCACAGTGATAGAGCAGTTTAAATAGGCCACTGGGCACCAAGGGCTAATTAGTATGTGCATGTGTGCGCACACGGATTTGTGCGCACGCACACAAATCTGTACACGATGAGCTGGCACTGCAGAAATGACATTGGTCTTTCGCTTATAAATATTAGCACCTGTGCAATGTGCACAAGCATGAGCATGTATTTGCACTGGCCTTTTAGTGGTGGAGATACAGTTTACCTTACATTATCCCTCCATGCATGTTCATTGTAACTTTTATCTGCTCAAAACCTGTAAGAACATGCATTTGAGTTGTTGTGCTAATGGGCTAGTGGTGTTTATCAAAAAAGACTGAATTGTGTCACATTCTAATGCTTTACGAAGTGGAATGGCCTATGCAGAGAACACATATTTCACCTAATTTCTATCTGTCCAGGTCCCTTGATGCTGCCATTACCAGCTGTGGGGGACCGAATCTGTCCCTTTCCTTGAATGATCAACTCGAAATGGTGTGTTTTATTTCATGTATATGAATACCCAGGGCTTTTTTTTAGCGGGAATGAGGGGAAACGCAGTTCCCGCGCTTCCAGGACTGACTTTATGTAATGGCAAGGGGTGCTGAGATGTGCTGCGGAGTCAATTTATGTTCGCTGCTGGGGGATCTATTCTAGCTGGAGGGGATCTATTTTTGCTGGGGGTCTATTGTTACTGAGGAGGTCTATTGTTGCTGGGGGTGGGCACTGAGGAGGTCTATTATTGCTGGGGGTGGGCACTGAGGAGGTCTATTGTTGCTGGGGGTGGGCCTTATGTTGCTGGGGGGTCAGTTGCTGCTGGGAGAGATCTACTGTTGAGGTAGGGGTGACGATCTATTATTGCTGGCTGCCGGAAAGTCTATTGATGCTGGCTGTGTGAAGATCTGTTGTTGCTGCTGGGAGTATAATGTTGCTAGGGGGAAATTGTTAGGGAGATCTATTGTTGCTGGCTGTAGTGGATCTATTTTACTGCTTTTCTTGTTATCATTACCAAATTCCATACAAATTACCACAAAATTTTACTTGGTTCTGTATTGTCTAAAAGGGCAGTACTGGGAGGTGGATAGGGGTTGGAACCAAGGAATGGTGCCCGGAGGTGGGTGAGGGTGAAGAAAAGGGTTGACTCGGAAAGGGGGAGTTCTTGCACCTATTTTCTGAGAAAAAAGCCCTGTAATTAGCCAAAACTATTTCTTTTTAGGTTTGGTTAGAGTAGACAAGGTTTAAATCCCTTGTCTGAAACCCTTGCAAAATTTCTACAAAGCAGTAATGGCGGCACAGCAATGTTTATAGAGTCCAGTAAAGTTTTATAATTAATTAATTGTAGAACACACTATTCTTAAAGTGTAAGTAAACCCCCCTATCATTTTCAGCCAAGGAAGCTGCCATTTTTGCCTCTGTTTAATCTACAACTGCCATGATGCTGCACATGTGATCAGTTATGACATCAGCCATTGGATGGTTTGACATTTTGGTTGAGAGCACAACCAATGGGGGTGTTAAATTTCCAGCACGTGCCGGAAATTAAACTGTTTTATGGATGGGTTTACTTCCGCTTTAAGGTCCGGTTCACACTGCTGCAATGCGGGAACCCTGCGAAACTACTGCGGGTTCCCGCATCGCACGGCAGTTCACACTGCCATTTGCGAACTGCTGGGGAGTGTCAATATATTGTTAATGACACCCACTTTTCAGCTTGAATATTGCACTACAAACTGTCGGTTCGGACATGAATCGGATCGCATAGGTGTGAACACCCATGCGATCCGATTCTGTTGCGGACCAAAAAAAGGGTCCTGTGTGAGCTTAGTCCGAATGCGATGCGATTTCAGCCATACTATCTGTATGGCTGAAATTGCATCGCACGGACATCACATGTGATTTGCACTGCAGTGCGGTGTGAATCACATGCGATTTCGCACTACGCAGCAGTGTGAACCGGGCCTAAGAGCTGTAATTCCTAAACCCTTTATCCAATTTGGATGTACATACCCTCAAATTAAACCTGAGAGTGCGCACTTTCAGCCCATATCCATTATATAACTATAGCTATCATATGTTTTGGTAAATACCTGAAAAAAAAAAACTAAAATTGTGCTGTGTCAAAATATATATGGACCTAACTGTGTATATACAGTATATCTACAGAACAATTATTTATTATATAGCAATTATATATAATTTCTTAAATTACAGGAAAGCTGTAACAAAAGAACAAGCTGGTGGCTAACGCAGAGCTCTTCTAAAAATGCTAGAAAGAAAAAAAGACTATTCGATTCCTATAAACATTTCAATTTATCACTCTATATTAAACTATATTCACCTCCCACCAGACAAAGATAAACACAATACATTCCTTAATATAAACTTCACACCCACCTTGTACAAACTGAACAAATGCAGACATGTAAACATTTCTCATAACTCAAAACTAACATGGAAATTTGAGACATGATAGCAAACCAGGAAAGGCCATGTATGCAGTTCAAAGGTTCATAGAAGAAGGGTGGTAGAGCAAGATCTGTGATTTACAGTATATGAATCTGGGATGGAAGCACATTTGACTGCCAGTAACCTCTGCCTTTGCCCATGCAGGCTCATCAGCAGGTTCTCAGTTTTGAAAATTGAGTCTTGTCTGAACATATTTTAAATACACTTAATGCAATACACTAATATTACACTAAACAATGGGGTTATTTACGAAAGGCAAATCCACTTGCGAGTGCACTTGGAAGTACAGTCGCTGTAAATCCGAGAGGGACATGCAAGGAAAATAAAAAACAGCACTTTAGCTTGCACATGATTGGATGATAAAATCAGCAGAGCTTCCCCTCATTTCAGATCTACCCCTCAGATTTACAGCGACTGCACTTCCAAGTGCACTTGTAGTGCAAAGTGGATTTGCTTTTCGTAATTAACCCCCAATGTCCTTGTTCTCTAAAAAACAATAATTACACATCTACTACTTAACCACTTCGCGCACGCGCTATAGCCAAAAGACTGATACAGCGCAGCGCTCAATTGCTGGGAGGGCGTCCATGAATGTCCTCCTGTTTACTATCTCCATGCTTCCCTCCGCGGGCGCGCATCGGGGAAATTCTGTGTTGGCCATGTCCCTTGGACACAGCCAATCACAGATCATGCTAAATGGCGAATCACAGCGGCCATTTAGCACTCGATCGGAGTGTCCAATGTGAGAGGATCTCAAGTGTAAACATATGAGATCATCTCTCATTGCCGGCTCTCCCTCTTCACACAGAGACCGCGTGTGAGGAGGGAGAGCTTCTGTGCTGCAGATCTATGAGTAAACACAGTGCCCACAGTACATATCAGTGCTATCTGTTCCCAGTGCTTCCTGTCCTCAGTGCCACCTATCAGTGCCATCTGTCCCCGGTGCCACCTGTCAGTGCCACCTGTCCCCAGTGCCACCTGTCAGTGCAATCTGTCAGTGCTATCTGTCCCCAGTGCCACCTGTCAGTGCCATCTGTCATCAGTGCCACCTGTCAGTGTCACGTGCCATCTGTTATCAGTGTCACGTGTCATCAGTGCCACGTATCAGTGCCACCTGACATCCGTGTCACGTTTCATCAGTGCCACGTATTAGTGCCATCTGTCATCAGTGCCACGTATTAGTGCCATCTGTCATCAGTGTCAAGTGTCATCAGTGCCATGTATTAGTGCCATCTGTCATCAGTGCCACATCAGTGTCAAGTGTCATCAGTGCCACGTATTAGTGCCACCTTCATCAGTGTCACGTGTCATCAGTGCCACGTACTAGTGCCATCTGTCATCAGTGCCACATTAGTGTCACGTGCCATCAGTGCCATGTATTAGTGCCATCTGTCATCAGTGTCACGTGCCATCAGTGCCACGTATTAGTGCCATCTGTCATCAGTGCCACATCAGTGTCACGTGTCATCAGTGCCATGTATCAGTGCCACATCAGTGTCATGTGTCATCAGTGCCACGTATCAGTGCCATCTGTCATCAGTGCCACATCAGTGTCACATGTCATTGTCCTGGTGCTCCAGGGCCTTCAAAAGTGTAATAGGTAGTCAACAAGTTAGATGTGTAATTTATGCTCCTAGAACACCTGATGGCGCTCCCTGCATGTTGAGCCTCTCTGTGTGGCCAGGCTGTGAAAAAATCTCACACACGTGGTATCACCATACTCAGGAGGAGTAGCAGAATGTATTTTGGGGCATTATTTGTGGTATACACATGCCATGTAAGAGAAATAACCTATTACAATGACAATTTTGTGGGGAAAAAAATCTTCATTTTGCAAAGAATTGTGGGAAAAAATGACAACATCAAAAACCTCACCATGCATCTTACTAAATACCTTGGAATGTCTACTTTCAAAAAAGGGGGTCATTTGGGGGGTATTTGTACTTTCCTGGCTTGTTCGGGTCGCAAGAAATGAGATAGGCCACCAGTTCATCAGGTGTGATCAATTTTTTATGATTTGCACCACAGCTTGTAGACTCTCTAACTTTCACCCAGACCAAATAATATCCACTAATTTGGGTTATTTGTACCAAAGATATGTAGCAGTATAAATTGTGGCCAAAATTTATGAAGAAAAATTAATAATTTGCAAAATTTTATCAGAGAAACTAAGAAAAACCCTAGTTAGACTTACCGGTAACGGTATTTCTACGAGTCTTTCAGGACAGCACCTGGAGAGAGAGCGCAGCTCCACCCACTTTTCCCAGGAAACACTGCAGTCAATTTTTTCTTTAAAGACCGGACGCTTCCACCATGGCCTCAGTTGTTCACAGAGTACCTCCAGCCATGCTGAAATTAGATAAGCAAAACATAGCAATAACACCACATGTTACCAAAACAATTAGGGCGGGTCATCGGTGCTGTCCTGAAAGACTCGTAGAAATACCGTTACCGGTAAGTCTAACTAGGGTCTTTCTCCCCTCGTCTTTCAGGACAGCACCTGGAGATGATAAAAGAGTACATACTCTAGGGTGGGACCACCGCCTGCAGGACTTTCCTGCCGAACGATTGTTCCAATGCTGATAGCAAGTCCAACCTGTAGTGGCGGGTGAAGGTGGAGAAGCTTGTCCACGTGGCCGCTTTACAGATCCGACCTGGAGAAGCCCCTGCTCTTTCCGCCCAGGACATTGCTACTGCCCTTGTTGAATGGGCCATTACCCCCGTGGGAGGATCAGCCCCTGAAGCTTTATAGGCTTCACTGATAGCCATTCTTAGCCATCTGCCTATAGTGCTTTTGGAAGCACTATGACCCTTACGAGATCCAGAGAAAAGAATAAAAAGAGAATTTGACTTCCTAAACTCTCTCGTGATTTCTAAATAATGAAGTAAACATCTTGAAAAGACTCCTCTTTAGAGTTGGATGGTGTAGGACAAAAAGTAGGTAAAATTATCTCTTGTGCCCTATGAAAAGCGGTTGCAACTTTTGGCAAAAAACCCGGGTCAGTTTTCAGCACTACCCGGTCTGGAAATATAAAGCAAAAGGATTCTATTATAGATAGAGCTTGTAACTTACTTACTCTTCTGGCCGAGGTAATTGCTACCAACAGAACTAATTTGAGCGACCATAATTTTATAGTCGCTTCCGCTGGGGGCTCAAAAGGTGATTTGAACAACCCCTGTAGCACCAATGATAAATCCCATTTAGGAAAAGATTTACAAGGTATTGGCCTAAGCCTGGTCAATGCTTTAAAAAATCTAATTATAAACGGCTCTTGAGATAACTTTCTCTCAAGAAAAACCGACAAGGCAGCCACTTGGACTTTTAGGGTACTGGCTGCCAACCCCATCTCCATTCCTTCATTGAGAAACTCTAATATCGAAGGCATTTCCTGTGGTGAACATTTTTTAGTCACGCACCAGGAATTAAACCGCTTCCATGTTTTAAAATAAATACCTCTGGTAACCTTTTTTCGGCTACTTAACAGGGTCGACACCAGTTTATCTGAGAAGCCTTTTCTTTTTAGAATCTGCTCTTCAGTAACCACCCCGTCAGCTTTAGCTGGTCGATATTTGGATGCTGAAGGGGTCCCTGGGATAAGAGATCTTTTTGAAGAGGAAGAACCCAGTGTGGTTCCACCGCCATCCTCTGTATAGTTGCAAACCAGGGCCTCTTGGGCCAAAAAGGAGCCACTAGGATCATACTTGTGGTCTCTTGTTGTAATTTCTTTAAAACCAAAGGGATCATTTGAAAGAGGGGAACGGCGTAGCACAAGTGGAAGTTCCACAGTTGTGCCAGCGCATCCAACCCTCTCGCCTGATCTTGCCTGTTTAGGCTTTCACCTTTGAATTCTTCTGGGATGCGAACAGGTCTATCTGAGGAGCTTCCCATTTCTCTGTTAATTTTTGGAATACCTCTTTGTTTAGACTCCATTCTGCCTCTAGTATCCTTTCTCTGCTTAGAAAGTCAGCTACTAGATTCAGATCTCCCTTTAAGTGTACAGCTGTTAGGGACTTTAAATTGTTTTCTGCCCAGGATAGAATCTGAAGGGACAAGGCTAGCAAGACTTTGCTTCTCGTACCTCCTTGTCTTGTCACATATGCCACTGCTGTGGCATTGTCTGATAGTACTTGAACATGGTGACCCTGGACTAGTTTCTCTAAAGCCCATAGTCCTAGGAGAATAGCCCTTAGTTCCCTCCAATTGGAGGATCTCCTGGCTTCCCTGTTTGTCCAATTCCCCTGAGCCATCTGTCCTTCCAGGTGGGTGCCCCAACCCCAGGAACTCGCATCCGTTGTTAACCTCCTCTCCCGGGTAAAACACCAGAGCAGGCCCCCGTCCAGATTGGAGTGACTCCTCCACCACCAGAGTTTCCTCTGAACTCGGGGAGGATATTATTATCATTATCTCCATAGGACCAATTTTTCAAGATTGTCTGCTGAAGATCCCTTGCGTGTAAACGTGCCCACTGTACTGCTGGTATCACTGCAGTAAGCAGCCCCAAGACGGACATCGCTGCCCTGATGGAAATCGGCAGGTTTGTCTGGGTCTTTTTTACCACATTCTGAAGTTTTACAATCTTTTCCTCGGGGAGGAAGATTCTCTCCTGTATGGAATCGATAGTGTAACCTAGGAATTTTATTATCTGTGAAGGAATCATGGTTGATCTTTCCTTGTTTATTAACCAGCCCAGGCATTCCAGATGTCTCTTTGTCCTTTCCAGATCCTTCTCTAATACGTGCCTTGTTTTGGCAAATAATAGAAGATCGTCTAAATATGGGACAATCGAGATTCCCTCTACTCTGAGAGGGGCTAAGGCCTCTGCTAGGATCTTCGTTAATATCCTCGGAGAGGATGACAGCCCGAAAGGGAGAGCTCTGAACTGAAGATGTATGGTAGACTCTCCCATCCTGATTGCAAATCTGATGTGTTTTTGTGATGCTGGGGCTATAGGCACATGGAGATATGCATCCCTCAGGTCTATGGATACCATAAAACAGTTTGGGGTCAGGAGACCCTTTACTGAAAAGATCGTGTCCATCTTGAATTTTTTGTACCTGACAGATCTGTTGAGAATCTTCAGGTTCAGAATTAATCTGAATTTGCCTGAAGGCTTCTTTACCAGAAATATGTGCGAATAGCACCCTTGTTCCACTTCTTTGGGGGGAACATTTATGATCACCTTTTGCTGAATTAATTCCTGTAGAATTGTAGTCATAGCTGCAAGCTTTTCTGGATATCTGGGAACTTGAGTTATAAAAAGCTGAACCGGAGGTGGTTGGGCAAACTCCAGTCTGTAACCCTCTTTTATAGTTTTGAGGATAAACGGACTGTCTGTTATCCTCTGCCACTGTGGAAAGAAGGTCTGTAACCTTGCTCCCACAGTCGGAGGACAGTCACTGGCTCTTTGTATTCGGGGTAGGGGGGCGAAATAGCACTCATGACTTGCCCCTGCCTCTCTGAGACCTCCAAGGTCTTTTATAACCTATCTCCTTTGTGTCTGAGGTTTTCCGAAAAGGACGAAAATTTTTACTGCCCTGAGGGATCACCTTTTTCTTAATGGGGAAGGCCTTTTTCTTGTCAGCCGTTCTTTCCAGTATGGCTTCAAGACCCGGGTCAAAAACCAAATCCCCTTCAAAGGGTAGACCACACAACTTGGTCTTTGAGGCTGTATCTCCGGTCCAAGTTTTGACCCATAGAGCTCTACGAGTTGAATTAATTTAGGCAGAGGATCTGGCTGACATCCTGACTGATTCAGCTGAAGCATCTGCTATATATCCTACTGCTTTCAGTAGCACCAGTAGTGTCTCTAAAAGATCCTTACAAGGGGTACCTGCCTCGATGTGAGCTTTTAGTTGTTCCAGCCAATGCTCCAAGTTTCTGGTCACCACTGTTGAGGCCATAGCTGGCTTTAAATTTGCTAGGGTGGAATCCCAAGCTTTCTTCAGCAGGGAGTCAGCCCTTTTATCCATGGGATCCTTGAGGATACCTATGTCCTCAAACGCAAGGTCGGTGTTTCTCGACACTTGAGAGAAAGCCGCATCCAGTCTAGGTTTTTTGTTCCAGACCTGTGTGCTATCTTCTTCAAAGGGAAACCTGCGTTTGAGGGATCTAGAAAAGAAAGGGGCCCTCTCTGGGTCCTTCTATTCCCTTTTAATTGTTTCTGACAGAAACTTATGCACCGGAAACACCCTGTGCTTCACTTCACCCATGCCTTGAAACATTTTGTCATGTAACGACAACAGGGTTTTATCTTCTATAATATTTAGAGTAGTGTGGATAGTTTTTAGCAGATCATCCACCTCCTCTAGAGATACCGTATTTATCGGCGTATAACGCGCACTTTTTTCCCCTTAAAATCAGGGGAAAATCGTGGGTGCGTGTTATACGCCGATCCCCGCCGATCTCCGCTGATTTTTTTCGATCGCGTCGACATACACATCCGAGTGTACAGATTCAAATATGGCGCTGGCTGACTCGGCGGAGCAGAGCGAGCGCCGCAGTGATCGGAGGGACTGGGCGGAGCCGAGATACACATAGCCGAATGTACTCGGCTCTTTTCGGCTCCGCTCACAGTCATGCCCAGTCCCGCCCTGGGCGTGACTGTGGGAGGAGCCGAAAAGAGCCGAGTACACTCGGGTATGTGTATCTCAGCTCCGCCCAGTCCCTCCGATCTCTGCGGCGCTCGCTCTGCTCCGCCGAGTCCTCTGGCGCCATATTTGAATCTGTACACTGTGTATGTCGGCGCAATCGCAAAAAATCAGCGGAGCTCAGCGGGGATTGCAAGGCTGCACTGGGGCAAGGCTGCAATGGACACTGGGGAAGGCTGCACTAACAAGGCTGCACTGACATGGCTGCAAGGCTGCACTGGGACAAGGCTGCAATGGACACTGGGGAAGGCTGCACTAACAAGGCTGCACTGACATGGCTGCAAGGCTGCACTGGGACAAGGCTGCAATGGACACTGGGGAAGGCTGCACTAACAAGGCTGCACTGACAAGGCTGCACTGACAAGGCTGCACTGAGAAGGCTTCAATGACACTGATAAGGCTGCATTGATGGGCATTTAAATGTAAGTTTTTTTCCCTTAAACTTCCCTCCTAAAAGTTTTTTTCCTTAAAATTCCCTCCTAAACTTGGGGTGCGTGTTATACGCCGGCGCATGTTATACGCCGATAAATACGGTAATTTATAGCGAGAAGAAGAAGAAGAAGAAGATTCTTTCTCTTCCTCTGCTTCTTCCTCAGATTCCGTAGCCACGCTACGATCTTCCTCTTCCGAGTCACTGCCCCCTCTGTATGCAGAAACAGAGGACTGGGAACGAGGTACTGAGCTGCTACCTGCAGCTGGACGCTTGTCAAGGTAAGACCTAAATGACTCAAAAGTATCAGCCAAATCTTTTCTGAAAGAGCTCAGTAAATCTTGCTGAACCACAGGCGTAGTAGGAGTGGTTTCCTCTTTCACTAAGTCTGCAATACATCCTTTGCATAAGACTTTTGCCCAAGACTCTTTAAGCACATTTTTACAAGATGGGCATTTCCTTTTAACAGAAAAAGAGGAATGTTTGGTCTTTTCTTTTGCCTTCTGAAATACATAAGCAAATAAAACCGTATGTTTTTATCCCTACAAAAAAACAGCATGCTGAAAAAATGGAGGAGCTAACACTTTAACCCCTCTACTTAAAGAGCCAGTAAATCCCCCCACAGATTTACTTCACAATCCTTAAACACACTTACATAGTTGCCAACATTGTAAAAAAAAAATGTGGGACACTTTTGTGGCTGTAGGCGGAGCTGTCCAATAATTAGGGGGCGGGGCAATTATCAGCAGGCGTGGCCTAGCAAAAATAGACAAGTGGCGAAAAATGGGCGTGGTTTAAGTGAAATTGTGGGCGTGGCTTAAATGGGCGTGGCTCTGTAGGGTGTGGTTAGAGTCTGAAATGAATGAGGGATGGAGAGGGGGAGAGAGGGGGGGAGAGAGGGAAATGACGGGACAGCAGCCCCAGATCCTACACAATAGAAATATGTGTATTCTAGAAAGTTTAACAATCAGCAGATAAAGATACTCCAAACACCTGGTGTTAGCACTTCAATCATCCCGGCACCATGGTTGTTATGGTGTCAGGATGATTGAAGCGCATTATTTCTATTATTACATTGTAATATAAAATGAAATCATTCAACTCACCATAATGCAGAATCAGTGGGATCCCTGAGCATGTCACCAGCCACGTCGCCTGCCACCAGCCGTCCGTCCTTGCTTCAGATGTCCGAGCAGAGTCCGTCCTTGCATCAGATGTCCCCAGCGGAGCCCCCTCTCACACCAGGAGTCCCCGGCGGAGCCCCCCCTCGAACCAGGAGTCCCCGGCGGAGCCCCCCCTCACACCAGGAGTCCCCGGCGGAGCCCCTCTCACACCAGGAGACCCCGGCGGAGCCTCCCTCACATCAGGAGTCCCCAGCGGAGCCCCCCCTCACACCAGGAGTCCCCGGCGGAGCCCCCCCTCACACCAGGATTCCCCGACGGAGCCCCTCTCACACCAGGAGTCCCCGGCGGAGCCCCCCCTCACATCAGGAGTCCCCGGCGGAGCCCCCCCTCACATCAGGAGTCCCCAGCAGAGCTCCCCCTCACACCAGGAGTCCCCGGCGGAGCCCCCCCTCACATCAGGAGTCCCCGGCGGAGCCCCCCTTCACATCAGGGGTCCCCGGCGGAGCCCCCCTCACATTAGGTGTCCCCGGCGGAGCCCCCCCTCACATCAGGAGTCCCCGGCGGAGCCCCCCCTCACATCAGGAGTCCCCGGCGGAGCCCCCCCTCACATCAGGAGTCCCCGGCGGAGCTCCCCCTCACATCAGGAGTCCCCAGCAGAGCCCCCCCTCACATCAGGAGTCCCCGGCGGAGCCCCCCCTCACATCAGGAGTCTCCGGTGGAGCTCCCCCTCACATCAGGGGTCCCCGGCGGAGCCCCCCCTTCACAATCAGGAGTCCCCCCTCACATCAGGAGTCCCCGGCGGAGCCCCCCCTCACATCAGGAGTCCCCGGCGGAGCCCCCCTCACATCAGGAGTCCCCGGCGGAGCCCCCCTCACATCAGGAGTCCCCGGCGGAGCCCCCCCTCACATTAGGTGTCCCCAGAAGAGCTCCCCCTCACATCAGGAGTCCCTGGCGGAGCCCCCCCTCACATCATGTGTTCCCGGCGGAGCTCCCCCTCACATTAGGAGTCCCCTGTGCCCCCCCTCACATCAGGTGTCCCCAGTGCCCCCCCTCACATCAGGTGTCCCCAGTGCCCCCCCCACTCACATCAGGTGTCCCCAGTGCCCCCCCCACTCACATCAGGTGTCCCCAGTGCCCCCCCACTCACACCAGGTGTCCCCAGTGCCCCCCTCACATCAGGTGTCCCCAGTGCCCCCCCCTCACATCAGGTGTCCCCAGTGCCCCCCCACTCACATCAGGTGTCCCCAGTGCCCCGCCCACTCACATCAGGTGTCCCCAGTGCCCCCCCCACTCACATCAGGTGTCCCCAGTGCCCCCCCCACTCACATCAGGTGTCCCACAGTGGTGCGCGCGCTCCCCCCCACCTCAGAGGTGTGTCCGCAGCATGGCTAGAACCCCCCGCCCCTTTCCATATCAGACTGGCAGCGGGGCGGGGGGTAGGCGGGCCGAGGCGGAGCGGGGCGGAGGGTGGGCGGCGACGCAGAAGCTTCGTCTAGCCCCCCCCAGCCGTCTTCCTGAACTTCCACAAAATGGCGGCCGTCGGAGACAATGTCTCTGCCGGCTGCCGACCTCTAGCGGCGGCGGTATCGAAAACGGGAACCGGATTTTTCGGGACATTTCCCGGGACACCACAAATTCGGGAATGAAGTCCAAGTCCCAGGAATGTCCCAGGGAAATCCGGGACAGTTGGCAGCTATGCACTTACTTCCTGCTTCAATACACAGGAAGAGTGTTGCAGGCTCTTAAAATTCCCAGAATTTAACAAAGAGAGAAACAAAAACATGCCCATAGAGTTAGTTACAGAGACTGCTGTCCCCGCTTACCTGGGCCTGGCTGACTTGTGTGGCTCCTGCTCCTGCCACCACCGATTGTTCCTCCTCCATGCTGCCAGGATTCACAATGGCGTTTGGTGCCTGTATTTAAAATCTCCCGGTCCGCTCGCCGCTGCGAGGGCCGGAAATGACGTCAGCCGGAAGAGACCGCCCTCTCCTCCTGCGTTTCAGCGGCCGGAACCGGAAGCCGCGTCACTCCGCTAGAGGTCCCGCCCCCGGCCGTAGTGACGCGCTCGCCACCGGAACCCGGAAGGCTGAGCTTTGGGGATGAAAAGGAGACACCGCTCCTCCCTAGCTAGCCGCCAGTCTGAAGGAGCGGGGACCCCCAGCAGCCTGACCCTCGCCGGGTATGAAGAGGGGAGGACGCTGGAGCAACCCCCGCACGTAAGGGAGGAAGCTGGGCTGGCCTGTGGAACAGAAAAAACAAAATACCGGTATGCCCCCAACTCTCTCCACCTGGAGAAAGCGCAGCACACCCCTGGCTCCCTGCAGCGCTTCCACCATGGCGGAGGAAACACTACAACTGAGGCCATCGTGGAAGTGTCCGGTCTTTAAAGAAAAAACTGACTGCAGTGTTTCCTGGGAAAAGTGGGTGGAGCTGCGCTCTCTCTCCAGGTGCTGTCCTGAAAGACGAGGGGAGAAAAATGCATTTTTTTTTCAAAATGTTCGATCTTTTTTAATTTATAGCGCAAAAAATAAAAAACCCAGAGGTGATCAAATACCACCAAAAGAAAGCTCTATTTGTATGAAAAAAGGACAAAAAATTCATTTGGGTACAGTATTACATGACTGAGTAATTGTCATTCAAAGTGTGAGACCACCGAAAGCTGAAAATTGGTCTGGGCAGGAGGGGGGTTTAAGTGCCCAGTAGGCAAGTGGTTAATGGCCCTGTAATCTAGTTTACATGAAAGTATCTCTTGTTGTGTTTCTCTGCCCTCTTGTAACATCCTCTGTGATCTCCTGAGCCCGTCCTTTTCCTTCTCCCTTCCAATTGTTTAGAACGATCAGTGCATGTTAGATGCGGTTATGTATACTGCTCTATGCACATTACAAATTCCATAGTCCATAGTCCATCTTGGGAGCAGGCAAGAGAGGGTGGTTACGTTCCTACATACAGTGAGACCAGTGGCGGTGTTCTGCTGAGAAAGTTCCCCTTGGCGGATAAGGACCCCCCTCTACTGCGCAGGCGCAGCGCTTGCGCAGTAGGAGCCGGCGGAAATAGCCGAAGCCAAATAGAATAGAAATCAGCTGTACACGGCGCCTGTAAGAGGGCCCCTCGCGGGCTCGCTTCGCTCGCAACGCTTCGGGCACGGCCTCACTGCCCTCGGCACTTTTTTATTCTCCCTCCAGGTCCACTTGGATGGTGGGGCTTGAACCTGGACCCAGGGCGCAAGCGCCGTGTACAGCTGATTGAAGTTTTTCAGCTTCGGCTATTTTCGGTGGCTCCTAGTCATTCGTACTGCGCAAGCGCAGCGCCTGCGCAGTACAGGGGGGTCCTTATCCGCCGGGGGAACTTTCTCGGCAAGACACCGGGACAAAGTCATCTAGAGCTCAGGGCAAACATGGCAAACTGCACCCCCCGACCCTCCTAAGCAAAAATTCCCCAAGTGCTCAAAAATAAGCACTAATCTACATGATTACCCTCTAAGCATAAATTCCCTCTTCCCAGTACAAATCCACTCTCCTGCTGAAATCCCCTCTCTCAGTACAATTCTTTGCCCCCCATCCTCCAAATCCCCCAAAAACAAATGCCCCCACCCAAAAAAAACACTCCTAGCACAAATTCCCTACATTTTCCCCTCCAAGTATACATCCTCTCCCCCCACGCTAAATCCCCCTCCCAGCACAAATTCCCACAACCCTCCTTTCCAGCACAACATTTTCCCTTTTAGCACCACAAATCCCCCCCAACCATCCCTTCTAGCACAATTCCACCCCCCTCTCTACCATATCACCTCTTCTAGCACAACCCCCCCCAATCCCCACTCCTAGCACAAACCCTCTTACTCCTATCCCCCCCCAAACACAGATGCCCCTAAAACACCATGCCTTACACCCCCCCTATATTTTCCTTCCTAAAACAATTCTTACCCCCTGCCACTCCCCAAATTCCCCCTTCCAACACAAATCCCCTCCCCACCTCACATGATACCACAGTGCCCAGGGCAACCGACCCTCCTGCCCTCCTCTTGTCCCGGCCCTGAGTCACACTCTAACCAGAAGTCAGATCACAGCAGCAAACAAAAAAGGAATTTGGAGGAAACTTGTAAGGGGCCAGTTATTGGTTAGGTGTTGGCGCTAAAAACTGTGCGAGTCTCTGTCCTGCTTCTTCTTGGGTAGAACAGCTACCCACCTGCTAGTAGTTGGAACATTTTGCCATATTGAGTCTCACTCATGGCTGTAGGCCTGCTCACGACATTTCTGGCCATAGGCCAGTTTTCTCGTGACATCTAACATCACATTGCCTGACTAACAGAATTCTTTGGCAGGGAACAGCACACGCAGAAGTAGACATTTTGTAGTTGTCATCCAGGCATAGAACTACAACACATATTTTGTAGGCCAATTTCCCTTTCTACCTCCTCTCCTAGGAAGCACCACAGAGTTGGGACCACTTCCCTATAAGTCCACAGCATTCAGCTTCTATCACCGAATATAATCAAGGTGCCCTCATTAATAAACCAATCTCTCCCAATGTCCCATCCATAAGCCCTGCCCAGTTGTGCATTCTCTCAGATTGAACACTGATGTCCACGTTTACTAGTACTTACTTCAGAGGACTCTTGCTTGGCCTAAAACTCCTACTCATGGCTCACAGAAGACCGTAAAAAGTGTCAGGGTGACTACAGCTGTTTTCACTGAGTGTTGAACCACTTTGCCTGGAGTTTCAGCCCTGTAGAGGGCCCTAGGACAGTAGGCGACTACATTCAAATAGCTCTGGGGTGTTTGACTCCCATGCCTCAGCTCACTAAGCCCCTCCCATCCTGATAATCATATGGGCACTAATAATAACCAGAGTTTAATATCAATTTAATATACATTTGCCAATCAAAGGCTATCTGTAAAAGTCAAATATATAATTGCTTCACACCGTGCACGGACAAGGTCATCTGATGCCCAGTTTTGGCAAAAATGCCAAACTAAGTCCCCAGTTTGCTCTTCACTGGGAGCCTGCCAAAAGTAATATTTGATTAGCAGATATTAGGGTTAGGATATAGGGATTATAGACTGCTGTACATATTAAGTTGTTAAATAATGGAAAATGAATGTGCAAAATGATGACCAAGACAACATACATTTACAGTATATGGTAAGTTCTTAACTGCAGGCAGCTTTTGCAGTATGGCGTTAAATTACAGCGAACATGTCACTATTTAAAATAAAGTTTGACAAGTGGGATGGAGTGCTGATATAGTGATCGGTAGGTGGAAAGAGTTGTGAATAAAGCCGGCCATAGATGGATCGAATCTCAGCAGGGTTAGCAGGGACCAGCCCAGATTCGATCCATCTATGGGCACACTGATTGTTTTGAAGTCGATCCAGTGATGGACTTCAGTACAACCAGCCTGTCTGATATTTTGCATGCGATTACTGCCAGCGGCTATAGCCCCCAGCAGGAATCATTGTGTCCCCACTGGCACAACATAATAGAGCTACAGAAGGGAGTCCCCCATCAACACTGAATGTGTTGATGGGGGAATCAAGCAATTATCTTTCCTGCAACCCGTGGTTGCAGGAAAGAAAATTGCATCACCTATGGCTTACCTAAGTGACAAAGTGGGAGGAGTGACGTTAGACAGGTAGGAGGATCTAAATGACAGAAACCAGAGGAGGAGAAAGAATGACAGGTGGGAGGAGCTAAACAACAGGAACCAGGGGAGGAGAAAGAATAGCAGGTGGGAGAAGTATAAACCGACACAAAATGACAAGTGGGGGGGGAGAATGTGAACAAGTGAGAGGCATTAGGATTAAAAAAGAAAGGAGGGTGACTGGTGGGAGTTGTTAAACCACAGGCCTGTAAAATTAGGACGAGCGGCTGTGTCTATGCAGCAATGCAGGCTGCATAAAATAAATGGACAATTCACAGCTTAGAGGCATACTAGCGAACTAACCCTCTAACCAATCAGAATGAAATAAACTTAAAGTCCCCAAGTCAACACATGTATACTTAGTAGCATTTTTCTCATGTGTGCTCTGCACCATTGCACTGTTTGCACTGATTTTTTTTTGTGTTGCCTTTTTTTTGATTGTTGATATTTCCTGCCACTATTGCACTTTATGGGCATATGTGGAGTGAGCTCCATTAATCAATTTTTGTTTATATGATAAAATGTATTTTATATATTTTTATACTTGCACAGTATTTGTATATACATTGTATGTCGGATGATTTAGCACTATTGCACTTTATGGTAATATATGGAGTGAGCTTTATTTATTGATTTATGTTTTTATGACTTTTTGATTTCATACATTTGCACAGCATTTGTATGCACGCATTTTTTTGCATAAGGGGAGCTTGCATAATATAAGGTTAGGGTTTGTGCACTGTTTTTAAAAGTGCAGAAATTAGTTTACACTAATTCTACTATAATATATATATATATATATATATATATATATATATATATATATATATATATATATATATATTATACTATATATGTGTCCAAGGCTGGGACTTCACGTAGTTTTAAGCAGGGATTGGCCTTGATGACGACTAGGGTTGCCACCTCATCCCTGAACCGAACACATATTAATTACACGGGTTCTGTGGTTTATTAAGGTGCTAATTAAACTCACTTAGTGTGTTCAGTTTTAAAGGTATGAGACGGCAACCCTACTTAATGCAGCAGTGTGACTTCACATGTATTTGCAAATTTATGCAATATAAACTTCTACTTTTAACCAGAGAAGTTTAAACAGTTTTTTTCTTTTTTAAACAAGATGTCTAGATGGAACTACATGATCTTTTAGGTCTAGGGGACTGCAAAAAAAGTTTTCCTTACCCAATCCCCAGCAATTTGCACTCCCCTTTACTCTCTTACACAGCAGCAGTGGACTGATTCTTGGTGTGCTCACACCCAGAGGTGGCTCTCTAATTATGGAAATTAGGCGGTTGCCTGTGGCTTGTGCAGGGTGTCTCCATTCCCGCACGCCGCGCGCTCCACTGTGTGTTCTGACGAGAAAGGTCCCCCTATTGTTAGTGTCCGCCCTGTACTGTGCAAGCGCAGCACTTGCACAGTACAGAGGACAAAGGAGATGCCGAAAGTCTCAGAACATGAACAGCTGTTCATGAGCTCTACACGGCACCTGCGCAATTAAGAGTACATTGTGCCTAGAGTTGCCACCTCATCCCTTTAAACCCGAAAACACATGAATTACACGGGTTCTGAGGCTAAGTAAATGCAGAGAAGGCACCAAGTGAGTTTAATTACAACCTTAATCAGTCACAGAACCTGTGTAATTCATATGTGTTAGGGTTTAAAGGGATGAGGTGGCAACCATAATTGTGCCACATGCTCCCGATGCTCGTACAACTCTGCAGGGGACGGGTGTAGGGGCAGATGCATACAACTGAAGGGTGGGTTTTGCAATGTTGATCGGTTAAATAGGTCCAGCAAACCCGCCCATCAACATTGCAAAACCCACCTTTCAGTTGTGTAAACACACCCCGCAAAGATCCGCCCATTTGAGAAATCCACCCCCACGAGCATCGGGAGCGTGTGGCAGAATGTAGTGTTAATTGCGCACGTGCCGTGTACAGCTGATGAACAGCTGTTCATATTCGGAGACTTTCGGCATCTCCTTTGTCCTCTGTACTGCGCAAGCGTTGCGCCTGAGCAGTACATGGCGGACACTATCCGATGGGGGACAGTTCTCGACAGGACACTGGCATCTCTCCCCAGCTGCCTGACACACAAAGTGCACTACGGAGTGGAGCGAACTGAACTCACCCCTTCTCCTCCTCCTGTACTGTGATGTTTTCCTGTGCACAGAGGAGAAAGAGGGAAGGAGGCTTACCACCTGTACCGAAAGCACGCTGGTCTGAGGTCTATGTAAAAGTGAGTCTTATGCCGCGTACACACGAGCGGACTTTACGGCAGACTTGGTCCGGCGGACCAGACTCCGTCGGATAATTCGATCGTGTGTGGGCTCCAGCTGACTTTTTTTCCCCAAAAGTTTGACGGACCTAGAAATGAAACATGTTTCAAATCTTTCCGACGGACTCGAGTCCGGTCGAAATGTCCGCTCGTCTGTATACTAGTTCGACGGACAAAAACCGACGCTAGGGCAGTTATTGGCTACTGGCTGTGAACTTCCTTATTTTAGTCCGGTCGTACGTCATCACGTATGAATCCGTCGGACTTTGGTTGATCGTGTGTAGGCAAGTCCGTTCATTTGAAAGTCCGACGAAAAGTCAGTCGTAAAGTCCGTCGAAAAGTCCGCCCGTGTGTACGCGGCATTACAGAGGGGGCAAGAAGAAGAGGGGGGCAAGCAAAGAGTTCACTTGGAGTGATTTGGGGGAGAGGATATCCATCCACCCCCCATCCTGGCTCCATCCACCCCACCCCAATCCCACCCAGCTCCATCCATCCCCCCGATCCCATCCCGGATCCATTCACCCCACCCCAATCCCATCCGATTCCATCCATCCCCCCGATCCCATCCCGGCTCCATCCATCCCCCAATCCCATCCCGGCTCCATCCATCCCCCCTATCCCATCCCAGCTCCATCCATCCCCCGATCCCATCCCGGCTCCATCCATTCCCCCAATCTCATCCAGGCTTCATCCACCCCACCCCAATACCATCCCGGCTCTATCCAACCCCCAAACCATCCCGGCTCATCCATCCCCTCGATCCCATCCCGGCTCCATCCATTTCCCCAATCCCATCCCGGCTCCATCCATTTCCCCAATCCCATCCCGGCTCCATCCACCCCCAAACCATCTCAGCTCCATCCATTCCCCCAATCCCATCCCAGCTTCATCCATCCCCCCCGATCCCATCCTGGCTCCATCCACCCCCATCCCATCCCGGCTCCATCCACCCCACCCCAATCCCACCCGGCTCCATCCATCCCCCCCAATCCCACCCGGCTCCATCCATCCCCCCCCAATCCCACCCGGCTCCATCCATCCCCCATCCCTTTCCGGCTTCATCCATTCCCCCGATCCCAACCAGGCTTCATCTACCCCACCCCAATACCATCCCGGCTCCATCCATCCCCCAAACCATCCCGGCTAATCCATCCCCTCGATCCCATCCCGGCTCCTTCCCCTGCCCCAATCCCATCCCGGCTCCATCCATTTCCCCAATCCCATCCTGGCTCCATCCACCCCCCAAACCATCTCAGCTCCATCCATTCCCCCCAATCCCATCCGGCTCCATCCATCCCCCCCGATCCCATCCTGGCTCCATCCACCCCCATCCCATCCCGGCTCCATCCACCCCACCCTAATCCCACCCAGCTCCATCCATCCCCCCCCAATCCCACCCGGCTCCATCCATCCCCCCATCCCTTCCCGGCTCCATCCACCCCACCCCAATCCCATCCGGCTTAATCCATCCCCCCAATCCCATCCCATTCCGGCTCCATCCATCCCCCCGATCCCATTCCGGCTCCATCAATCCCCCCCAATCCCATCCCGGCTTCATCCATCCCCCGAACCCATCCCGGCTCCATCCATTTTCCCCGATTTCATCCCGGCTTCATCCACCCCAATCCCATCCCAGCTCCATCCATCCTCCCAAACTATCCGGCTCCATCCATCCCCCCTGATCCCATAAAGGCTCCATCCACCCCATCCCATCCCGGCTCCATCCACCCCACCCCAATCCCACCCGGTTCCATCCATCCCCCCGATCCCATCCCAGCTCCATCCACCCCACCCCAATCCCATCCAGCTCCATCCATCCCCCCGATCCCATCCCGGCTCCATCCATCGCCCGATTCCAACCCACTCCAATCCCACCCAGCTCCATCCATCCCCCCGATCCCATCCTGGCTCCATCCATCCCCCCGATACCATCCCAACTCTATCCATCCCTCCTATCTCATCCCAGCTCCATCCATCCCCCGATCCCATTCCGGCTCCATCCACCCCCCCGATCCCATCCCGGCTCCATCCATTCCCCGATCCCATCCCGGCTCAATCCACGCCACACCAATCCCATCCCGGCACCATCCATCCCCCCAAACCATCCCGGCTCCATCTATCCCCCGATCCCATCCCGACTCCTTCCCCTGCCCCAATCCCATCCCGCCTCCATCCATCCCCCCAAACCATCTCAGCTCCATCCATTCCTCCGATCCCATCCCGCTCCATCCACCCCCCCATCCCACCTCGGCTCCATCTACCACCCTGATCCCATCCCAGCTCTATCCACCCCCGATCCCATTCCAGCTCTATTTCCCCCCCCCCTCAATCCCATCCCTGCTCCATCCATTGTGGCAGGTTAAGGGGGGAGAGCCACACAGACACACCGACGCACTAGCCTGCTAAGTGCAGGGGGGGGGTGACACCATGTTTTACCGCACCAGGTGACACCAACCCTAGTGACATTACTGTGTGCTAGGGGGCACTTTAGAACTTGTGCTACAAGGGGGCTTGTATATGAAATCCACCTCTCCAGCACATGTCTTCTCCCTTCCCAAAGCCCCCCTAGCACATATCCTCCCACCAATCAGATGCTGTCTGCCACAAAGGGGGAGGATATGTTCTAGGGGGGCTTTGGGAGGGGAGAAGACATGTGCTGGGGGGTGGATTTCATATCCAAGCCCCCTTGTAGGCACCCCACAGGAGATGTGGATAAATGCTTCCACGGCCCAAACTAAGTTAGTGGAGCAAAGTGTGGGTTCCAAGACACAGGGCGGGTTCACACCATGAATCGCACAGGAACGCACTGTGCAATTCACATGTGACCCGAGTACAGTGCAATTTCAGCCCATTCATGTCTGCAGTCTCTGATCATCTTTTGCAGTGGCAGCCCGTCCATTAGCCTAGGTTCACACTGATGTGATGTGGGAACCAGCGAGATTACATCGCTGGTTCCCGCATCACATCTCTCCCTCAGGCAGTTCACACTGCCTTCCGCAAACCGCTGCGGGTGTCAATACATTGGTAATGACAACTGCAGATCAGTTCACAGATTGCAGTGCGAACTGTGAACTCGCCAAAAAATCGTATCGCATAGGTGAGAACATCCATGCGATCCGATTTCAGTGCAGGGAAAAAAATCCCTGCACTTTTTTTCCCTGTGAATCTAATGCAAGTTCAGCCATACAACTGTATGGCTGACCTCGCATCTCACAGACATTGCATGTTAATTGCCACCGCGGGTGCGAATCCCATGCAATGTCTGCGATCGCACTAGTGTGAACCTGGGCTCAAGGGCACACGGGCGCCGCCCCCTCTGTCACGTCACCCCCCTATATGTATAACGGATAAATTCATGCAATTGATGGAACAGTGGCTGTATTTGATGAGCACAGTGGCTGCATTTGATGAGCACTGTGGCTGTATTTGATGGGCACAGTGGCTGCAATTGATGTGTTTTTTTTCAGTTCGTTAGCACCCCCCCAAGAATTGTGAGCACCAACCGCCACTAATCTCTTGTATCATGTCTGCAGCCTCCATCTCCTGTATCATCTCTGCGGTCTCTGACCATCTCCTGTATCATCTCTGCAGTCTCTGACCATCTCATGTATCATCTCTGCAGTCTCTGACCATCTCTTTTATAATGTTTGCAGTCTCTGACCATCACCTGTATCATCTCTGCAGTCTCTGACCATTTCCTGTATCATCTCTGCAGTCTCTGACCATCTCTTTCATCATGTTTGCAGTCTCTGACCATCTCTTGTATCATGTCTGCAGTCCCTGATCATCTCTTGTATCATGTCTGCAGTCTCTGACCATCTCTTGTACCATGTCTGCAGTCCCTGATCATCTACTGTATCATGTCTGCAGTCTCTGATCATCTCTTGTACTATGCCTGCAGTCTCTGATCATCTCTTGTAGTATGTCAACACAGTCTCTGACCATCTCTTGTATCATATCTGCAGTCTCTGACCATCTTTTGTATCATGTTTGCAGTCTCTGACCATCTCCTGTATCATGTCTGCAGTCTCTGACCATCTCTTGTACCATATATGCAGTCTCTGATCATCTCCTGTATCGTGTCTGCAGTCTCTCACCATCTCCTGTATCATGCCTGCAGTCTCTGACCATCTGTATCATGTCTGCAGTCTCTGACCATCTCCTGTATCATGTCTGCAGTCTCTGACCATCTCTTGTACTATGTCTGCAGTCTCTGATCATCTCCTGTAGTATGTCAGCACAGTCTCTGACCATCTCTTGTACCATGTCTGCAGTCTCTGACCATCTCCTGTATCATGTCTGCAGTCTCTGACCATCTCTTGTACCTTGTCTGCAGTCTCTGACCATCTCCTGTATTATGTCTGCAGTCTCTGACCATCTCCTGTATCATGTCTGCAGTCTCTGACCATCTACTCTATCATGTCTGCGACTCTCTCACTCTCTCACTCTGCGGAAGGTGCTCCAGAGTCCCCTCCACATTAGTGTTCCCATTTTAAATGCAAGTTGTAACTCTGTGATGTAAAGGGGAATGCAGTGGCCTTCATGTAAATTGAGAATACACATGCAATATATATATTTGGTTAGAGAAAATTCTATAAACGATGAATTCATAGTTCATAATATTTAAAAAAATATATGCAATGTATACAGTTAATTTTTATCGTTTGAATTATTTTTCCAATTATGGATGAGAATGGGGCCTCATGTCTCAGATTTGCCTAAGGCCTCACAAAGCCTAGAGCCGCCTCTGCGAGACACCCATTGCAGTCTTATGGGCTCTACACTGGACTCGATGACGTCAGAGGACTGGCAACCACCAGGGAATTCTATAGCCTGGAAGGGAGGCTGTTGGAGGAAAGGATTGGGCAACTAAAAGTGCACTTTATGGCCCCTTAGACCTAAATGAGCATTTAATCTTAGGGCTGCTGTCAGAAATCACAGGGCCCCATACAGCTTACCTGACAGGGCCCCCTCAGCTGAAAGTTACTGAGGACATAGATTTATCAGTCCATTTCTCTGCAACTTCAGCTGCACAGATGAATGATTAGGAAGCACTCTGAGGCTTCCTGCTCATTTAAACTGAAGCATAGTAAATACAGTTAACTATGCTTCGTGATGAATGGATACAGGAGCGTTTGGTACCAATTGCTTACTGTGTTCATTAAGGAAAGGTAGGAGTCAGAAAATGACATATTTACAGTACCAGGCCCTTTCCCTGCTCTCCGTCCTGAAACATCCCTCTGTGTGCCTCAAGCAGCTGTCAGCAGCAGAGGAGAGGAGGGAAGCTGACAGCCCTGCAGGGAATCTGTGTCTGCAATAAGACAGTACAGCCAGTCCTCCTGCTCAGCAGATGCCTGGGCCCCCCTTTTGAACTGATGGGGCCCGAGCTCAGTACAGAAGGGCTGGCTGTACTGCCTTATTTGCGGCCCTGTTTAATCTATACATTGGGGCTGCATTTTTCCTTTCCCCACATTTCAGCTTTATCAAATCAGACTACAGGGATACATAATGAGGTAGTATGCTTCACATGGTCAGTTTTAAAAGTAATATCTATAGCTAGGAGAAATTAATAAAATAGGTGATTTTCTGTGAATTTCTATATAACCCAAGGAGGGGGAGGGCTTGTTCTAAAAGCTGAACTTTAACTGACTCCCCTACCTCTTTTCTTGATATCTTTTTTTCAATGGCACATTTAGAAGTTCAGATTGTGGCGTAGAGTGGTGAACTCTATGTTTTAAGAATGGTCATTCATTATCTGTTGGCATCATGCATTATCTATAGTGTAAAGAAAGTGGAAGTGTGCTCAGTAGGGATGAGCCTTCGGTATATGTATCTGTATAAAGTGTGTGGTTAGGACTTCCTTTGTATGTTACAGCTAAGAAAAAATTTAAAACTGTTCTCAACTTTTTTTTTTTTTTTATAGGGATACACCCTACTAATAATGTCTGATTATTAAACCAAGTTTCCTTCCCTATTAAAAATCAGAAACATACGCTTCCTTCTAAATAGCCTTATATGGCAACGTATATTGTGTGAGTGGGAAATGCTAATGGATATTTGTGTATCTTACATACTAAAATATAAATACATTTATGAGCTAAACTTTAATAAAAAAAATATTGAAACAGGAAAATAAATGAGCTGTGTGTTGTTTGTGTAACTATAAAATATTGATTATTATAAAAAGAAAAGGAAAAAAGTGCTAAAATAACCAAACTTCCATTAAAAATACAAATATTAATGTCTGAAAAATTATGCATAATAATCCCTATGTATAATTTATGGACATTAATACTTGTATTTTTTTTATGGATGTTTGGTTGTGTTAGCACTTTTTTCCTTTTCGTTTTATAATTATTGCAGGTGGAATTTTCACTTTAAGGAGGGCAGCTTCACATTTACATGAGTCAGTATAAAAGGGTCGGCGCCTTTAAACACATCATCTCTAAAAATATTGGACATTACAGTGTGTACTTTGACAAACGCTGATACATTCATAAGTAGCAACACACAAAACAATGTATAAGCAGATGACAGATTCTGAAAACCAGACTGCAGACCATTATGCCCTCGACCATGTTTAAAGGATAAAATACAGAAAAACTAGATATATGACTTACTTTACATGTAATGAAATGTATAGCGTTGTCTACTTTCTCTTAGGTATACATACATGTAAAAGAGATCAGCTTGAGTAATAATTGAGGTCCCAGGAGGCATTTAAAATAAATTTTAAATTGCAGCCTGAGCTTCTATACTCACCCCCTGTACGGTACTGTCCTCCACAGTAAGGTCACATGCACACTGTATTCTGAATGACACTTTTTCTCCTACCGGAGTATAGCAGCAGAAAAGCATGGTAAACGGCTGTTTTTGCATATGTGTAAAGCACCTTCATATGTTTGGTATTAATGCATTCTTTTGGCCAGAATGTTAATTTACTCTGCCAATTTAAATGTATTAGCATGTATAAACACACATTTATGCAAGTTTAGATGCTTTTGAGCATTTTTTTTACTCAAAGGCTCCTCTCCTGATTGCGACTTTGGTGTTTTTTTTCTGCTTCTGTAAATGCCTATATTGTACCCGGACACATAGGCTAACATGGAGTGGCGTTTAGAGGCAAAGTAAAAAAAAAAAAAAAGGCTCAAATACCTGTAAAAGCAGTGTTTTTGAGCTCAATTGTGCATGAGCCCTATACATCTACCTATTAGCCTGACATCATTTAACCCAGATTGAGGACATATTGTGAGTGCAGGTGGTCTTGTCATCACAATGCCCTGTACTCACATTCAGTGGTGCAGAGAGCGGCACTGACATCACAGAAAAGTCACTCTCCACATTATTGAGAACTGCCCATCGCTGGAGAAGATCCAAAGACAAAGAGGATCCTGCATGTCATGTGACTGTTCAGAAGATATATGGAAAAGGCAAGTATACAAAAAAAAAAAAGAATAAAATACAGCTAGGGGACTTCCCAGAGAAAGTGGAAAGCCTAGAATGTGGCTTTAACATTTTAAAAACCTTGCATGGAGAGGGGTTATAAGCTCTGTGTTTTATTGGTATCTATAAACAGATTTCCTTAAGTAAACCCTAACAAAAAAATTCTCGTAATTCTTCTCTTATTGTCTGTAAAATATACCTTTGAAAATGTTTCACTATATCTGTTAAATCATCACAAAAAAGTATCTATTGTTTTTTCTAGAAATTTTATGAGCTGGTAATGTTCTTCGCTCTCTGCTGTGCTGCATTATTATCACTTAGCATTTTTCCTAGCTCTCCCTGTGGACTACAGAACACCATCCCACTATGTTATGGAGATTAGAAAAGGGGAAGATGTTTAGCAGTCCTGTCCTGGGGTGAGAACACTGCTCCTCCAAAGATTCAATACAGTGAGTGTTGTTATCCTAGGACAAAAATATACATTTATAAAACTCTTAAGGTTTGACCTCATATTATATGGTTTTGGTAAATCTGAAGGAAAAAAATCTACAGAAAATTGTATAGTGTGTATCCAGCTATGCACTTTCCCAGAAACCCTGCTGGTTTGCATTAGGAAGTAGTTGGAGGGATTTTCCACTTACTGAAGTAGAAATTGCGTTAATATGTAAACGCACCCATTTGTGTTGTAGTGTCCTTCACCTCCAGTCTCTTGTTCCACTTATACTTATTTTTGATCATTTGAGAACAAGATGTTGGCTGTGCGGCTAGTCTATGCTGCCAGACACTTGTAAAAATCTTCCCATCTAAACCTAACCCATGCATGTGACCCACACTTTCCATTCAATAGTTACATAGTTACATAGTAGGTGAGGTTGAAAAAAGACACAAGTCCATCAAGTCCAACCTATGTGTGTGATTATATGTCAATATTACATTATATATCCCTGTATGTTGCGGTCATTCAGGTGATTATCTAATAGTTTCTTGAAGCTATCAATGCTCCCCGATGAGACCACCGCCTGTGGAAGGGAATTCCACATCCTTGCCGCTCTTACAGTAAAGAACCCTCTACGTAGTTTAAGGTTAAACCTCTTTTCTTCTAATTGTAATGAGTGGCCACGAGTCTTATTAAACTCTCTTCTGCGAAAAAGTTTTATCCCTATTGTGGGGTCACCAGTACAGTATTTGTAAATTGAAATCATATCCCCTCTCAAGCGTCTCTTCTCCAGAGAGAATAAGTTCAGAGATCGCAACCTTTCCTCATAACTAATATCCTCCAGACCCTTTATTAGCTTTCTTGCCCTTCTTTGTACTCGCTCCATTTCCAGTACATCCTTCCTGAGGACTGGTGCCCAGAACTGGACAGGATACTCTAGGTGCAGCCGGATCAGAGCCTTGTAGAGCGGGAGAATTATCGTTTTATCTCTGGAGTTGATCCCCCTTTTAATGCATGCCAATATTCTGTTTGCTTTATTAGCAGCAGCTTGGCATTGCATGCCATTGCTGAGCCTATCATCTACTAGGACCCCCAGGTCCTTTTCCACCCTAGATTCCCCAGAGGTTCTCCCCCCAGTGTATAGATTGCATTCATATTTTTGCCACCCAAATGCATTATTTTACATTTTTCTACATTGAACCTCATTTGCCATGTAGTCGCCCACCCCATTAATTTGTTCAGGTCTTTTTGCAAGGTTTCCACATCCTGCGGAGAAGTTATTGCCCTGCTTAGCTTAGTATCTTCTGCAAATACAGAGATTGAACTGTTTATGCCATCCTCCAGGTCGTTTATAAACAAATTAAATAGGATTGGTCCCAGCTAGGGTTGTCCCGATACCACTTTTTTAAGACCAAGTACAAGTACCGATACTTTTTTTCAAGTACTCGCCGATACCGATTACCGATACTTTTTTTTAATGTCATGTGACAGTTTTCAAACCACAATACAGACTAAGTAATGATATCTTCTTTATAATTATGAAGAACTGTAACTCAAGACACAAAAGAATAAAACTGTTTTATTTGCTTGTGGCACACAGTAAACTCAAAGAATTATAACAGAACATGTTGATAAATACAAAAAATATATTTTACAACATCAAAATATATTAATAACAATAACAACAATAACAAATGTAAAAAAATCACACAACCAACCAAAAGTTACAGGCAATATAGCTAATAGAATTATTTCTTAAAAGTTAGTGGCAAATTCTTTTTGAGGAATAAAAGCATCTCTGCATGTTCAGCCATAAGCCTGTTTCTGCTATCAGTAAGGACATTAGACGCTAGGCTGAACAGTCTTTCACTTTCCACACTACTGCATGGGGCAGAAAGATATTTTTGGGCCATTTTAGCCAGAGTTGGAAATCTCACTTTATGAACTGCCCAGTACTTCAGGGGTTTCTCTGAACGAGGTACAGTGATCTCTCCCAGGTAAACTTCCAGCTGTATAGTAGCAGCTTTTGGAGCACTGCTCTCAGATGTAGATGATCCTTCACCAGCAATTTCTGCAAATACACAGTCCAGACTGGTACCTGGCTGGTCACGGTGAGGCCTTTTGGAAGCTGGTTCTTCATGCTGCTCAGATTCAATTGTCTCTTCAAAAATGTTTTGCAGTTCCAGTACTAACATTTCTTTTGCCTCCCTGGAAGTGTCTGAATTACAGAAAAATCGATCTTTATACCTAGAAGAAAAAAATAAACAACAATGAATGAATGCAGTATATTCTTTCTGTGAATTAAGAAAACAATTACATTTAATAGCAGAAAAATGAACATTACCATTGATCGAGTAAAGTTGTGATACAGTAAAGTGGGTTTCGCTCAGTATCAGAGAAGCGCTTCTGCAAAGCAGCAAGCAAAGTGCTCTTCATTGTTTTGATATCTTGGTCCTCATCCACTTTTGATAAAACTTTCTGTAGCACTGTTACTGCAGGAATTACATCAGAGGCAAATGCATCTGAACAACTCACTTGGCGCGTCATCTCTTCAAAGGGAGCCAAGATATTGACCATCTTCTCCATCAGATTCCACTGGTTTGCAGTAATGGTGGCAGGGAGCTCATATTCAGACACATACACTCCAAGGGCCCATTTCTGCTCAATCAGAGACTTCAGCATGTAAAATGTGCTGTTCCAACGAGTCTGAACGTCTTGCTGGAGTCTTCTTACTGGCTGACCAAGCTGTATCTGGATGTCCTGCAGCCGAGAGTATGCCAGGTTAGAATGTTTGAAGTGGCCAATTATTCTGCGCCCGACTCCCACAGCATCTGCAATGCTGCGCTGTGATAACAGTCCCTCTGAGACAGCAAGCTGCAGTGTATGTGCCACACATGAAATACTGGGAAGTCCAGCAACTTCCATACCTTTTATCATGTTTTTGGCGCTGTCCCGGACCACAACATGAACAGAACTTTTGGGAATCGCCCAAGTCTGAAGCATTTCCTCAAGTATGTTTGCTATTGCTTGACCGGTGTGGGAGCCTTCAAATTTTGTAGCGTGGAGCATGACCTGATGCAAAGAGAATTCGCCATCTATCCACTGCGCCGTTAAGCTGATGAGAGACAGTGGACTCACACTACTGCTCCAGATGTCGGTGGTGAAGCTAATTGCCTTTATGTCCTTCTGCAACATGATGTTAATGTGCTTTTTAACCGTGTCGTGGATCTTTGGTAAGATGATGTCTGTTATGTAATGGCGACTGGGAATGTGATACTTTGGGCTCCAACACATTAAGAAATCGCTGAAAACCCATGTTCTCAACAATTGAAAGAGGTTGATCATCCAGAATAATAAATTGGGTGAGTGCCTCTGTTATTTGTACAGCTCTGGGGTTGTCTCTTGACAGCTTTTCTCTTCTGGCAAAAGTTTGCTGCAGAGTTGGCTGCTGAGTGCTACTGCTGCTACCGATAGCGGTAAATTCTCCATGCTCACTTTTATGTTTTAATTTCAAATGCTTTATCAGGTTACTGGTATTGTAAGAACTGATTTTTGTACCACCTGTAGATAATTTTGCAGAACAAAGTTTGCAGTCTGCAATCCGTGGGTTGTCCTCGTTAATTTTAAAATACTTCCACACAGCTTACATTCTGCTGGTGTCTCTGTGCAGTGTGCACCGAAAGGCTCTGATAATTTGCTTGACCTTGGGTGAAAAAAAAAACAATTAAGCGCAAAGTGTCCATTGTTTAACTACTTCGTTCTATATCATGCACTCTCACCCCCTTCCTGCCCAGGCCAATTATCAGCTATCAGCAGATTCAGCGCTGTCACACTTTGACAATTGCGCAATGCACAGTCATGCTACACTGTACTCAAATAATTTTTTTCACACAAATATAGCTTCTTTTGGTGGTATTTATTTTATTTAATCACTGCTGGGTTTTTTTTTTTTTTTTTTTAAAAGAAGCTTTTCTTTGTTTCCGTCACAAAATTTTGTAAATAAGTACTTTTTCTCCTTCACTGATGTGTGCTACTGCTAATGAGGCTGCACTGATGGGGCATTGAGGTGGCACTGATAGGCTGCACTGATGAGGAGGCACTAATATGTAGCACTGATAGGATTGGGTGGCACTGATGAGGCAGCACTGATGGGGAGGCCCTAATATGCAGCACTGTTGGGCACTGATAGGATTACTTGGCACTGATATGCAGCACTGATGAGCACTGATAGGTGGCACTGATTATGCAGCACTGATAGGTGGCACTTACTTATGGGCACTGATAGGTGGCATGCACTGATGGATGGGCACTGATGGGTGGCACTGACTGTCTGGCACTGATAGATACCACTGAGTGATGAGCACTGATAGGTGGCACTAATTATGCAGCACTGATGAGCACTGATGGGTGGCACACACTGATGGCTGGGCACTGATAGGTAGCACGCACTAATGGGCACTGATACGTGGCATGCACTGATGGCTGGCACAGACTGAGGTGCACTGATAGATGGCACTGATGAGCAGTGCACTAATAGGTGGCACTGATATGCAGCACCGATGAGCACTGATAGGTGGCACACACTATTAGCTGGGCAGTGGCACTGAAAGGTGGCACTGACTGATGGGCACTGATAGGTGGCATGCACTGATAGGTGAAACGCACTTATAGGTGGCACACACTAATGGGCACTGATATGTGGCACACACTAATGGGCACTGATAGGTGGCACGCACTAATGGCTGGCACTAATAGATGACGCTGACTGAGCACTAATAGGTGGCACTGATGAGCACGGATAGGTGACACGCACTGATAGGTGGCACTGATTATGCAGCACTGATGAGCACTGATGGGTGTCACACACTGATGGCTGGGCACTGATAGGTAGCACGCACTAATGGGCACTGATACGTGGCGTGCACTGATGGCTGTCAATGACTGAGGTGCACTGATAGATGGCATGGCACTGATGAGCAGTGCAATAGGTGGCACTGATTATGCAGCACCGATGAGCACTGATAGGTGGCACTGATTATGCAGCACTGATAGGTGACACATACTGTTGGCTGGGCAGTGGCACTGATAGGTGACATGCACTGATAGGTGGAACGCACTAATGGGCACTGATACGTGGCACGCACTGATGGCTGGCACAGACTGAGGTGCACTGATAGATGGCACTGATGAGCAGTGCACTAATAGGTGGCACTGATATGCAGCACCGATGAGCACTGATAGGTGGCACACACTGTTAGCTGGGCAGTGGCACTGAAAGGTGGCACTGACTGATGGGTACTGATAGGTGGCATGCACTGATAGGTGAAACGCACTGATAGGTGGCACACACTAATGGGCACTGATAGGTGGCACACACTAATGGCTGGCACTAAAAGATGGCGCTGACTGAGCACTAATAGGTGGCACTGATGAGCACGGATAGGTGACACGCACTGATAGGTGGCATGCACTGATGGGCACTGATATGTGGCAAGCACTGATAGGTGGCACACACACTGATGGCTGGTACTGACTGATGGCTGGCAGTGGCACTGGCTGGATGGGCACTGATGAGCACTGATTGATGGCTGGCAGTGGCACTTATGGGCATGAGAACATTTACTCTTTTCTATGCTGCCTCTGAGACGCCCATCTTGGTACACCTTGTACTTGGCCTCAATAAAGCAGCAGCGGACATCTTGTTACACCCAGCCTGAACTATATGGGCTGGGTGTAACAAGATGTCCGCTGCTGGCAGGGTGTACCAAGATGGGCGTCGGGATTTCTAAGCAGTGAGCACTGACAACAGTGTAATGGCAACACGGAGCCTCACATGAACTTCCATTATTGAATGTGACTGCTCCGTTCGCCTAGCCCTGCACTCTGCACTACCTGGCCTGCTTGATTACACGGAGGACTCGCTCTCCGCTCAGCTCTCTGCTCCGCCCGCTGACTCCGCCCCTGACTCCACCCGCTGACTCCACCGCTGACTCCGCCCGCTGACTCCGCCGCTGTCTCCCATTACAAGGTATCGGCTAAGGCATCGGGAGCATTTGTGCGAGTACAAGTACTCGCGCAAATGCTCGGTATCGGTCCCGATAACGATACTAGTATCGGTATCGGGACAACCCTAGTCCCAGCACAGAACCCTGGGGAACCCCACTACCCACCCCTGACCATTCTGAGTACTCCCCATTTATCATCACCCTCTGAACTCGCCCTTGTAGCCAGTTTTCAATCCATGTACTCACCCTATGGTCCATGCCAACGGACCTTATTTTGTACAGTAAACGTTTATGGGGAACTGTGTCAAATGCTTTTGCAAAATCCAGATACACCACGTCTACGGGCCTTCCTTTATCTAGATGGCAACTCACCTCCTCATAGAAGGTTAATAGATTGGTTTGGCAAGAACGATTCTTCATGAATCCATGCTGATTACTGCTAATGATATCGTTCTTATTACTAAAATCTTGTATATAGTCCCTTATCATCCCCTTCAAGAGTTTACATACTATTGATGTTAGGCTAACTGGTCTGTAATTCCCAGGGATGTATTTTGGGCCCTTTTTAAATATTGGTGCTACATTGGCTTTTCTCCAATCAGCTGGTACCATTCCAGTCAATAGACTGTCTGTAAAAATTAGGAACAACGGTCTGGCAATCACTTGACTGAGTTCCCTAAGTACCCTCGGATGCAATACTAAAGAGATTTTATATTCCTTGCTCTAGTGGAGTAGAGCTGGCCATGAACTGCTTGAATTGTGGCCGATTCCTACTGCCTGTACCAAAATTCAAGCTGTGTATGGTCCTTCATGCAGTGCACAGTTCAACAAAACTTGATTGCCAAAGGAGCCTCACAAAAATGTATCGGCCAAACAGTGCTTGCATCCAGCAAGATTTTTAGGTATTCTGTATATATTTAGGTATATATATATATATATATATATATATATATATATATATATATATATATTATGTATTTAGGTATTCTGATCTCCGAATACAATACCCCGGCAAGGGGAGTTTGTTAATCTGCACTGTATAGGCCTCATGCACACTGGACATTTTTTACAGCAGCTGTTTTTGGCTTCAGACTTTTTTTTCTAAAGTCAATAAACGCCCCATCATGTTATCCTATGCACACATAGGCTGTTATCAGCAGTATTTGGCTGGGGCATTTTTTGGCTTTAAAAAAACTCCAAAACTAGTGTGTTCTGAGAGGAGTTTTTCAGTTGTTTTCAGCTGTAAAAATGCTCTAACACCAAAAAAACGCTGATAAACGCTCAAAAACGCAGCTCACCAGCATTTTTTAACTTTTTTGATCCATTGAAATAAGAAAAAAAAATGAAAAAATTAAGCAATTAAAACAAAAACGCTAAAAAACGCTATTGCAAAAAATGGAAAAATATTTAAAAACTCATTGTAAAGCTACTGGCATTTTTATAACGTTATTTTCACGTCCAGTGTCCATGAGGCCTGAGGCCGGATTCACACTTGTACGACAAGCTTTTCGACGTTTGGAGCTCATGTCCCATGACGTGTGAAAATCAATGTTTCAATATGGGAGCCATCTTAACTGGTCCCACACAAGTCGGTCCGACTTTGAAAATGCCCACAGAAGGGGGAATCAGAATTGGAGGAATGGTTCAGGTACTTCAATGATGCCGGAATCAGTTTCCTACAATTCCTAACATCTAGGAAAAAGGGAAAACTGGCCAGATTGGACCTAGAGATCAAGACCCTTAAAGATAACTTGCTCCCTTATAGGGATAGCGAGGAATATAAGGAAAGAGCTAGCAATCTAATTAAGAACTTAGACAAAGAGGAAAAGGAGCAGAAAATTAAAAACCGTAAAAAATATAATAGGGACTTTGAGGATTATAAGGCCAGTATGGTGTTTGAGTGGCAGAAGAAGCTTGCTGCTGAACAAGCGGCCCACTCAGACTCCAGAATGGAGGCCATTACCCAGGGGGCTGAAGCCTCCGGGGTTACCCCTGCAGCAGTACAACACCTACCTATAACTCATCAAACCCAGAGAACATTTAAGAAACCATATAACAACTCAAAAACCGAGCGGGGGGGAAGACGAGTATCATACCAGTCAACTCATAGGGGAAGTGGGCCAAATAGAGGTGCACACCCCAGAGGACCAGTGGGGGGAAACCAACCACCTGCTCAGAGAGCAAGAGCGAATTACAATTATGACCCCTCTTATCAACAGAGTTCACAATACAACCAGGAGAGGGAATATTATTACAACAGGAGAGACCCCGATGGTGGGTCATATTATAATCCGGGTCCCAACAAGCAGTATGATCGGACATACCATAGGGGGAATCGCTCCTATTCAGAAAGAGAGGTAGACCGTGATTACGATTATGGTATTGATACACAAAACCGTTTTTTTCCCTTGAGGGATAGAGAGGGCCCCACGGAATATGGACCCCCGGTATTTGAGAACAGTAGTCGGGACTATGATAATGTGAGACCAGGACCATCTAGAGAATATCCTAATAGGAGAGCTGAGGGAAGTTACCAACAGCAGAATTGGGGTTTTCCCAAATCCAACCAGGGGGTCAAAAGACCTGTAGAAAACAAAGAGGAACCAGAGGGGGGAGGAGAGCACAGTCAAAAAAAATCAAGGAAGTAAAAGGTGATGGGATTTTTAATTTGAGTTCACAAACCCTTACTGTAGCAGAAACAGCGCTGCTTAATAAAGGCTTAAAATTTGCACCCCCCAAGAAACTTAATAGGTTTCAGACCTATATGGATATACATAGATTCGTCCGTAAGGTAAACATTAAACGACATTTTGTGATGAACCAAACTACTTATGGCACTGTAATACAACAACAGTTCCAGCATTCGGGGCTATCTAATGCCTCAACATTCAACCCTCCAGGAACTCTGGCTCCTTCATTGAGAGTATTTAGAGATGTCCTCATAAGAGATCTGGAGCAAATAAAAAATCCTAATCCTCGGATGGAAAGGAATCTTGAGGAAGGTTTAGACTCACTCTGCAATAAAAAAAGCATAGTGATCCGCCCGGCGGATAAAGGTGGGGGCATTGTGGTCATGGACAGGGAGGCATATTTACAAGAGATGCAAAATATAGTTGGAGATAGAGATACCTATGTGCAGCTACCAGGTAATCCTGTGGGGGAATACAAGAAAACCTTATTGCCTTTGGTGGAAAAAGGCTTTCGATTAGGTATCCTCAATGAGAAAGAAAAAGCCTTTTTGATTCCAAAGGCTCCGAGAGTCCCCATCCTGTACTGTTTGCCCAAGATCCACAAAAGTCTTACTTGCCCCCTGGGACGTCCGATAGTGAGTGGAATCGATTCCATCACGTCCCGGGTGGGCAAGTACATAGACCACTTCCTCGAGCCATTGGTACAACAGATGCCTTCATACGTGAGGGACATTAGACATGTATTAAATCTGCTGTATTAAATCAATTGTACCTAATGATAACACCTTATTAGTGACAGCGGACGTCACATCCTTATATACCATCATCCCACACCATCTAGGGATTATGGCTGTCGAATACTATATGAGGAGGTCGTCTTCTTTACCAAAACAACAACAGTCGTATATCATTGAGTTGCTGGAATATGCGGCTGGTCATAATTACTTTTGGTTTAACCACCAATACTACCGCCAACAACGGGGAGTGGCTATGGGGGCAAAATATGCCCCCAGCTTGGCCAACTTATTTATGGCCAAATGGGAGGAGGACGTCATCTATAAAGACCGGAGCCCCTATTTAAGGTTTTGGGCCAGGTATATTGATGACGTCCTCCTCCTATGGGACGGGTCTATCCCTCAGCTAGATGAGTTTTTTTCCCTGATTAACGACAATGACAGAGGGATTAGGTTTGTCCATGAGACAAGTCGAGAGACGATTAACTTCCTTGATTTAACTATCTCTAAGGTAGGAGATGCATTTAAAACTAAGTCTTTTTTCAAAAAGACTGACCGCAATGCCTTTATCCCTATGGGGAGTTGTCATCACGACTCCTGGCTAAAGTCAATTCCCAAAAGTCAATTCATCAGAATGAGGCGTAATTGCACAGATATTGTGGACTATAGAATCCAGGCTGGAATTATTTCCAAAAGACTGGAGGAAAAGGGGTATGATAAGAATTCTTTGGTGAGGATAATGGAAGAGGTGGAAACTATTGATAGGACATCTCTGTTGAATGAGTTCCCTAAGAAGGACACTAAGGGACCTTCCTTACCATTCATTACCACCTTTTCGACACAACATCGCCAAATTAAGAACATCATACGTAAGCATTGGCATCTGTTGGGAAATGATAAATTTATCAAAGCCATCCTTCCTGAGAAACCACAGATTGTCTTTAGGGGAGTCCAGTCCCTTAGGGACAGGATAGCTCCCAGTGTGGTGGATCCCCCAACCAAGAGGGTGTAATTTTTCCAGAATCTCTCAGGTTACCATCAGTGTCGCAGATGCCAGATCTGCTCACTCAACAAGAGCAAACAAAGAAAAACGGAATCCTTTGTCTTTCACAGCACATCGAGGGAACATAAAATAGAGTCCTTCGTTACGTGTAGCACAAAGGGTGTGGTATACTTATTGCAATGTCCATGTGGATTGCAATATATAGGCAGGACAAAACGACCTATGCAAGTCCGCCTAGGCGAGCATATTACCAATATAAAAAATGGTTTCCGATTTTATTCCGTATCTAAGCATTATGCTCTATACCACTACCGCAATCCAGCTAACACCCTATTTCTGGGGATAGACAGATATAGTGCCCATTGGAGGGGGGGCTCTTTGGTCAGGGAACTATCGAGACTGGAGATGGCATGGATCCATCGGGTGCGATGTTATACCCCTCATGGCCTGAATATTGATACTGATTTAAATGCCTTTATTGATAACAGTTAATGTTTAGAACATTTGTCTCACTCTGAGCTCAGGGTAACCTGCTGATGCGATTAATTAAGCTCACCCAGATAGGTACAAGGGAACATATAGGATATCATGTGGCCAAGTTTGATACGTAGGCATACATACTATTTTTATGTTCTCCACTTATCCATAATCCCTGTTTGGTTTTTTCTTGGGATAATGGAACCAGGGGAATCTCTATTCCCAATTTTTTTTGGTCTTTATAGAAACAAAGAAAACACTTTACATTTGCTATAGAGACAGGCCTTAGGTCTCATTTATTGTGGCATAGATCCGAACTGGCTAATTAGTTTAACCATTCAAGATGGGTTTACATGTTTTGGAAAAAGGTTTTTTTTGAAAGTAAAGAAACTTTTTTCTGATTGTTTTTTTAACATAGGAGAGATATTTTTACTTGGAGTTTTAAATAATGTGCCAAATCCTGGGACTGTGAGGAATACCCAGACCTGCACTGCTTTAATTGTTAATTTTATTTTTTATTTTTTATATTTTTTATATTTTGTTTTTTTCTGCCCACATCTCGAGGAGCTGAAAAGTGTTCGTTGTGGCACTTGTGATTATCATAACTATCTTTGTGGCGACAACTTCAGAAGGAGTGTGGACTAGGTGAAACTCTTTCCAAACACTATATATGGCCATGCATTTGTTCACCCCGGAAAGGGCATATGCCCTCCTTAGAAATGGCGATAATCACTGCATGTTCTCATTTGATAAAGACGGGATATGCCACTCCAGATAGAAGGTTTTTTATTATGAACTCTATCATATGGGTCGAGATGGGAAGGAGAGGATTAGTGCTAATCAAATTAAATCCTTTTCATACATACAATTAAGCCACAGATCCATCCGTGCGAGAGAAGGGCATTTTTGCCCTCTTCCAAAATGGCGATCACGATCGCGGGACACCTTGAGCTCGGATGGGGGCGTTTCTATCTATCTGTTAGGATACTTATAGGTGGTGAGTCAGCACGCCGCCCGTGCCCCTGGAAGACGTCACCTCTGACGAAACGGCGTAGGGAGGAGCGACGTGCTGACGTCACCACGATCCTCGCTGATCCCGGAAGACACGGGCAGCAGTGTGCAACCGGCCGGCAATTGTTTATGCGATTTTGATTTCTACTATAATGTGAGTGTGATTCTTTTACTTTTTTTAATAAAGTGTTTAAACTTGTTACGCTATGGGAGCCTTTGTTACTTATTTTTCATGACAACCGAGTGACCATTCGCCACACAGAGGACTCCCATCCTAGAAGTTTATGAGTGTCACCTTCTGGGTCTGTACCCGAGGCTGGGGTTATACAGCCATATGCCTGCTTGATCTCCTGAAAAGAGATCTTAGGAGTCGGTAAGGGGACATCTTTCTACATAGGTGGAGGAGTTTTTTCTATCATCACTGAACCCTGGGTGATTTAATCATATGCTATACACCATTCGGATGTTCACCACTCTCTTCCTGGCATAAATCTTGCTTTTATATGAACTATATACTTTCGTGCACTTTGCAGTTTGGACTTTACGTTGTTTATTAATTTTTTTGGTTATTACTATGTGGGTCATGTCATCACTGTTATAATTCACGCATAGAAATGGATATTTGTCAAAATGCATTTATTATTTCATTCGTTTTATGTCATTTATTGCAGCGCAGCCTTTAAATTTTGATTTGAAAATGCTCCCTGCACTACTTTGGTCCGACTCCGATCCTACTTCAGCCCATTGAATATCACTGAAGTCGGATCAAAGTCGGATTGCGGTCTTAATTGATCCGACTTTGGCATGCGACTTGTGCTCTGATGATCTTGAAGGGGACTCCATGCCAAATTTAAAATAAAAACCAGCATGGGTTCCCCCTCCAAGAGCATACCAGGCCCTTCGGTCTGGTATGGATTTTAAAGGGAACCCCCACGCCGAAAAACTGCGTGGGGTCCCCCCCAAAATCTATACCAGACCATTATCCGAGCACACAGCCCGGCAGGTCAGAAAAGGGGGTGGGGACAATTGAGCGCCTCCCTTCCTGAACCGTACCAGGCCGCATGCCCTCAACATGGGGGGTGAGTGCTTTGGGGCAGGGGGGCTTTGCGCCCCCCATCCCAAAGTACTTTGAACTCATGTTGATGGGGACAAGGGCCTCTTCCCGACAACCCTGACCGTTGGTTGTCCGGGTCTGCGGGCGGGGAGCTTATCAGTCTGGAAGCCTCCTTTAACAAGGGGGCCCCCAGATTCTGGCCCCCCACCCTATGTGAATGAGTATGGGGTACATTGTACCCCTACCCATTCACCTAAAAAAAAGTGTCAAAAATAAAACATATTACACATTTTTAAAGTAATTTATTAAGGCAACTCCAGCGTCTCTTCTCCCCTCTCTGGCTCTTCTGCCCCCTCCGCTGATGTCTTCTGCCTTTGTCGGTTCTTCTCCCCTCTCCAGGTCTTCTAGCACTCTCCGCTCCTTCTCCCTCTGTCCGCTGTCTTCTGCCTCTGCTGGGTCTTCTCCACTATCTTCTCCCTCTGTTCTTCTTCCGATGTTGACTCGATGCTCTCTCCCGCTCTAATGCTGGGTGCGCGGTGTGCCCCTACTTATTGGCATGGGGCGGTGTCACCGGGTGATGTCATCCGGAGGCCTCGCCTGTATGACATCACCACCCGGGGCATGATGGGGCGGTGATGTCATAGGGGGTGGCCCTCCTGTGACCCCACCCCATGCCAATATAATAGTGGCACACCACATACCCAGCATTAGAGCGGGAGAGAGCATCAAGTCAACAGCCTAACATCAATAGTATTACGCAAGCTCTTGGAGGGGATGATAGTGGACTAGATTTTAGTAATGAAAACGGTATCATTAGCAGTAATCAGCATGGATTCATGAAGAATCATTCTTGCCAAACCAATCTATTAACCTTCTATGAGGAAATGGGTTGCCATCTAGATAAAGGAAGGCCCGTAGACGTGGTGTATCTGGATTTTGCAAAAGCATTTGACACAGTTGCCCATAAACGTTTACTGTACAAAATAAGGTCCGTTGGCATGGACCATAAGGTGAGTACATGGATTGAAACCTGGCTACAAAGGCAAGTTCAGAGGGTGGTGATAAATAGGAAATACTCTGAATGGTCGGGGGTGGGTAGTGGGGTCCCACGGGGTTCTGTACTGGGACCAATCCTATTTAATTTATTCATAAACGACCTGGAGGATGAGGTAAACAGTTCAATCTCTGTATTTGCGGACAATACTAAGCTAAGCAGGGCAATAACTTCTCCGCAGGATGTGGAAACCTTGCAAGAAGATATGCAACTACATGGCAAATGAGGTTCAATGTAGAAAAATGTAAAATAATGCATTTGGGTGGCAAAACTATGAATGCAGTCTATACACTAGGGGGAGAACCTCTTGGGGAATCTAGGATGAAAAAGGACCTGGGGGTCCTAGTAGATGATAGGCTCAGTAATAGCATGCAATGCCAAGCTGCTGCTAACAAAGCAAACAGAATATTGGCATTCATTAAAAAAGGGATTAACTCCAGGGATAAAGTGATAATTCTCCCACTCTACAAGACTCTGGTCAGGCCGCACCTAGAGTATGCTGTTCAGTTCTGGGCACCAGTCCTCAGGAAGGCTGTACTGGAAATAGAGCAAGTACATAGAAGGGCAACAAAGCTTATAAAGGGTCTGGAGGATATTAGTTATGAAGAAAGGTTGCAAGCACTGAACTTATTCTCTCTGGAGAAGAGACGCTTGAGAAGGGGATATGATTTCAATTTACAAATACCGTACTGGTGACCCCACAATAGGGATAAAACTTTTTCGCGGAAGGGAGTTTAACAAGACACTTTGCCACTCATTAAAATTAGAAGAAAAGAGGTTTAACCATAAACCACGTAGAGGGTTCTTTACTGTAAGAGCGACCAGGATGTGGAATTCCCTTCCACAGGCGGTGGTCTCAGCGGGGGGCAGTTTCAAAAAACTATTAGATAAGCACCTGAACGACCATAACGTACAGGGATATACAAGTTAATACTGACATATAATCACACACATAGGATGGACTTGTGTCTTTTTTCAACCTCACCTATTATGTAACTATGTAACACCAGAAGACGAATAGAGGCAGAAGACAGGGGAGAAGACCAAGCAAAAGAGCGAGAAGACCCAGCAAAAGAGTGAGAAGACAGCGGAGAAGACCCGGCAGAAGACAACGGACAGAGGGAGAAGAACCAGAGAAGGCTAGAAGACATCAGCGGAGAAGAACTGGAGAGGGGAGAAGAACCGACAGAGGCAGAAGACAACAGCGGAGGAGGCAGAGGAACCAGAGAGGGGAGAAGAAGTCGCAAGAGATGCCGGAATCAATTACTTTAACACCCTGTGTGCTGTGTTTTATTTTTGACACTTTTTTTCAGGTGAATGGGTATGGGTACAATGTACCCCATACTCATTCACATAGGGTGGGGGGGCCAGGATCCAGGGGCCCCCTTGTTAAACAGGGCTTTCAGATTCCGATAAGCTCCCCGCCCGCAGACCCCGACAACCAACGGCCAGGGTTGTCAGGAAGAGGCCCTTGTTCCCATCAACATGGGGGCAAGGTGCTTTGGAGTGGGGGGGGGGGCGCAGGGTGGAAGGCTGATGTAAAGTTAACCACTTCAATACCGGGCATTTTCGCCCCTTCCTGCCCAAGACAATTTTGAGCTTTCAGTGCTGTCACACTTTGAATGACAATTGCGTGGTCATACAACACTGTACCCAAACTACATTTTTATCATTTTCTTTCCACAAATAGAGCTTTCTTTTGGCGGTATTTGATCGCCTCTGCGGTTTTTATTTTTTGCTAAACAAACTAAAAAAGACCGACATTTTTGGAAAAAAAAAGTTTTTCTTTGAGGCACTGATATGTAGAATTGATGGGCACTGATAGGTGGCATTGATATGCGGCACTTATGGCCACTGACAGGCGGAACTGATGTCCACTGACAGGCGGCATTGATGGCCACTGACAGGCGGCATTGATGGCCACTGACCAGCGGCACTGATTGGCACTGACAGGTGGCATTGATGGACACTAATAGATAGCACTGATGGGCAGCACTGATTGGGCAGGTACTGACAGGTGTTAATGCAGGGCACTGATTGGCACTGTGATGGACACTGATTAGCACTATGGTGGGCACTGATTTGCACTGTGGTGGGCAGTGATTGGCACTTTATTGGGCACTGGCAGGAGGTTATGATGGGGCACTGACTGGGCACCGATTGGCAGCTTATGGGTACATTTGAAGGGGGCTGTGCTGATAATCAGTGTGCTGATTATCAGCACAGACCCCCCCTCTTACAGGGAGAGCCACCGATCGTCTCTCCCTGTCAGCGCGAACTGAGGAATGCTGTTTACCGGCGCTTCCTGGTTCTCGCGATGATCAGCTGTGATTGGTCACAGCTGATCACGTGGTAAGAAGCCTTTGTCAGAGGCTGTCTGTTTAATTACCACCTTAATCAACCAAAGAACTTGTGTAAGTAATATGTGTTCAGGTTTAAAGGGATGAGGTGGCAACTCGGAATGGTCAGGGGTGGGTAGTGGGGTTCCCCAGGGTTCTGTGCTGGGACCAATCCTATTTAATTTGTTCATAAACGACCTGGAGGATGGGATAAACAGTTCAATCTCTGTATTTGCAAACGATACTAAGCTAAGCAGGGCAATAACTTCTATATATGAATGCAATCTATACACTGGGGGGAGAACCTCTGGGGGAATCTAGGATGGAAAAGGACCTGGGGGTCCTAGTAGATAGGCTCAGCAATGGCATGCAATGCCAAGCTGCTGCTAACAAAGCAAACAGAATATTGGCATGCATTAAAAAGGAGATCAACTCCAGAGATAAAACAATAATTCTCCCACTCTACAAGATTCTGGTCCGGCCGCACCTAGAGTATGCTGTCCAGTTCTGGGCACCAGTCCTCAGGAAGGATGTACTGGAAATGGAGCGAGTACAAAGAAGGGCAGCAAAGCTAATAAAGGGTCTGGAGGATCTTAGTTATGAGGAAAGGTTGCAAGCACTGAACTTATTCCCCCTGGAGAAGAGACGCTTGAGAGGTTTCAATATACAAATACTGTACTGGTGACCCCACAATAGAAATAAAACTTTTTCGTAGAAGAAAGTTTAACAAGACTCGTGGCCACTCATTAAAATGAGATGAAAAGAGGTTTAACCTTAAACTACGTAGAGGGTTCTTTACTGTAAGAGCGGCAAGGATGTGGAATTCCCTTCCACAGGAGGTGGTCTCAGCGGGGAGCATCGATAGCGTCAAGAAACTATTAGATAAGCACCTGAATGACCGCAACATACAGGGATATACAATGTAATACTGACACATAATCACACATAGGTTGGACTTGATGGACTTGTGTCTTTTTTCAACCTCACCTACTATGTAACTATGTAACCCTACATAAAAGTAAGACCAAAGTAGTGCAGGAAATACTTTGAAGTTGCACAGATATGAACGGTACCCATTGGAAATCATGGGGTACGACTTGTCATGCAACTTTGCAGTCCCAAGTCGCAGGACAAGTTGTACAAGTGTAAAACGGGCCTAAAGGGTGTCACAACTGGAAAAAATAGGTTGAAAAATGTTGCTTTATATTACTGTTTTTTTGGTGAAGTAACAATGAAGTAACTGTCACAAACATGTTAAATCACTATTATTTACATGTTTATCTAGATCTTAATATTAGTTCCTGCATCAGTTATAAACGATTATTTAAATCGTTTGTTTAAACGATATTTGATCAGAACCTGAAATCAGGGTGACAGGAAAACACAATGGTATAACACAAAAAAGTCTCTAGGTGCAACCTGCATGTCACTGAAAAGAAATGATCTACTTAATGACAGCAAGCCCTGTATTGTGTTGGGACACAGTTTGCTTAGATAGAAATTTAACCCATTACTGTGAAAAAAAAAAAATCCTAATATTCAGATAGAAGACCTTCTGTTTACAAAATGCAACGAGTGACTATGAGCAGCAGTGATTTTCATATCCAGGAGAAAGCAGTGTTAAAGGTATATTACCTTTGACCCTGACCTTGACCCTAACACTAGCCCTGGCAAACCTAGATCTTGTTATTTTTTCTTTCCTTTTTGTTTATTATTTATTCTTATTTTTTATTTAATCTTATTTTTTTTTACACAATTTTTTTAATGTACAGCTTCATCCCTAGCAAGGTAATATATTTGTGTGAAGCGGCACTAAAGGAAAATTGTATAATGTGTGGCTAGCCTAAGTCACATGGAAATCACACCAAAAAAATTGACGGTGCACATGAATCATATTATAATTCCTGGGTTAAATCGGGGACTGATCTGACTCGGAGCGCAGCCGAGGGACATAGCAGGTCCGCCTTCTGGAGCCTGCAGCGCCTATGACGGACGTCTCATTGGTCCAATGCCGGGACCGTGGGACGTGTGACATCCATCATAGGTGCTCCAGGCTATAGAAGGCAGGAATTACAATGCGGCCGCGGCGTCACTATGGGAAGATCCCCACTCGGCGCTTGTGCAGGAAGCTCTCCTCTCCTGTCTCTGGCTGCCTGCTGTCTCCTGGGATGGGCGTGCCAGCGCCGCACACTACGGCTGAGCTGCAGGAGAACCCGGAGGTCATGGTCACCTGAAGTCTGACGTCACGTGTAATGGTCAGGTAGGTCAGTGCATGGTCAGGTAGGTCAGTGTGAGTCTGGGTCAGTGTAATGGTCAGTGTGTGTTGTCAGTGTGGGTCAGGTAGGTAAGTGTGCATCAGGTAGGTCAGTGTGGGTCGGTCAGTGTAATGGTCAGTGTGCGTCAGGTAGGTCAGTGTATGTCAGTTGCGAGGAAGAGCTGATTGCTGTTTGTTGCTGAGACATGGTTGAGCTGTGGTGTCCTTTTTTCTTTGGACCACCTGAAGCAAGTGGGACTTTAAAGCCCTGGTAATAGACAAGCTTTACTGGCCGTGAGCCTAAATTTGACATTGTTCCAGAGTTTATGGACTGATTTTGTTTTGTATGCTGAAGAAAGCTATTTTTGTTTGCATAGCAATATGTGTAAAACCTCTGCGCTTAGTGCAAACAAAAAAACGAAGAAGAAAAAAACTAGAGAAGCTGCAAACTTTTACATGTGTGAATACACAAACACAAAAAACAAAATCAAAATATTGTTGTGTTAGATGTGGTAACGCCTATAAAGTGCATCAACATGCTTCATGATTTCAAATTTATACAAAACTCATGTGCAAATTTTAAAACTTTTCATATGTACAGTATCTCACAAAAGTGAGTACAGCCCTCAAATTTTTGTAAATATTTTATATTTTATTTTATATTTTAATTTATATCTTTTCATGTGACAACACTTAAGAAATGACACTTTGCTACAATGTAAAGTAGTGAGTATACAGCTTGTAAAACCGTGTAAATTTGCTGGCCCCTCAAAATAACTCAACACACAGTCATTAATGTCTAATCCGCTGGCAACAAAAGTGAATACACCCCTAGGTGAAAATGTCCAAATTGGGCCAAATTAGCCATTTTCCCTCTCCGGTGTCATGTGACCCATTAGTGTTACAAGGTCTCAGGTGTGAATGGGGAGCAGGAATGTTACATTTGATGTTATCGCTCTCGCTCTCTCATACTGCTCACTGGAAGTTCAACATGGCTCCTCATGGCAAAGAACTCTCTTAGGATCTGAAAAAAAGAATTGTTGCTCTACATAAAGACGGCCTAGGCTGTAAGAAGATTGCCAAGACCCTGAAACTGAGCTGCAGCATGGTGGCCAAGACCATAGAGTTGTTTGACAGGTTCCACTCAATTAGGCCTCGCCATGGTCAACCAAAGAAGTTGAGTGCACGTGCTCAGCGTCATACAGTGTTGCCAACCGCCCGTAGATTTACGGGCAGCCTGTAAAAACAAGGCATTTTTCCAGTGTCCATGAAAGCTCGTAGTAAGGGAAAAGTGCCAGTAAAAATGGCGGCAATCGGCTCGGGTCAGAACTGCGCATGCGCAATTCCGGAAATCCCCGAGAAAATCCGATCTTCTTGAGCCGCCGCCGTCCACCGCCGAGTCTTCTCGAGTCCTCTGGTCTGGCCAACAACAGCCCAGCCCACCCCACCCGCGGCGCAGCCAGCCAGAGCCAATGATCTAAGAGCATTTTCGTGCCAACGGTCAGCCCCATAAACAGGCGGAGCTGAGCAGGCAGACTGAGCCTCGTGGAGTGGAGAGACCTGAGCAGCAGCGGGACCGGACGGGGGAGAGGAGAGTCAGCTCGGGTGGATGGAGACGTCACCACCACCCGAGCAAGTGTCAGACTCGGAGGGAGGAGGGCACACGGACGGTCACGGAGCGGACCTCTCCCCAGCACCCAGACCAGTGCTGCCTGCAGTCTCGACTGACGCTGAGCCTGAGGCAGGTGTCAGGTGAGTCAGTGTCAGTCAGTCTGTCTGTCTCTGTCAGACAGTGTCTTACTCTGTTCGTTCTTTTTGTGTCTGATCTGATGAAGGAAGGGCCGCCCGGCCAGGTCACAGGTGCAGGTGGCGTCAGTCAGTGTCACTGGCGTCGGCGTGAGTCTGTCTCAAAGACACACTGCAGTGCACTGACAGACAGTCCACCACACTGTACTGCAGTGCAGAGGCTCAGGGCAGGCCCAGACAAAGCTCCCCAGTCCAGACTGTTGGCCATGACCCTGTGTGAGTGTCTGTGAGTGCTGCAGCTGCCTGCTGTCTGTGCTTGCTCCCTCTCCACAGACAGTGAGTGCACTGCACTCAGTGAGTAGACTGTGGAACTTGGAAGATGCATGTTATAATGCTTGCTGCTCCAGTACTAATACATTTTTTTGCTGGCTGAGCAGGCCCAAGCCAGCAAAAAAAATTATTAGTACTGCAGCAGCAAGCATTATAACATGCATCTTCCAAGTTCCACAGTCTACTCACTGAGTGCAGTGCCAGGCGCCTGGGGGACCCTGGGGTGGGGGGTTAAAAAAATTGGGTTGGGCTGGGCACTGTGAGTGGAGCACTGTGACTGGTCTGATTAGAGCTACCTGAGAGAGGCTGAGCAGAGAGACTGGTGGTGCTGACAGTATACACTGTGAAGGACTATCTCTCTGGTCTCTGGGAGCGGGGGGCATAGCACCACAATCTGTGTGTTGTGCAAAAGCATTCTGTGTCTGTGTGGGGGGGGGGGGGAGCAGTCTCTCTGTGGTCTGCGTTGGGGTTGGGGACAGCCTGTTTCATGTCGATTTTCCTCTTCTCCCCACTGTGACCAGCCTGCTCCTTCCAGCCACCTTGGACCAGCCTGCTCCTTCCAGTTCCAGCCGCCTTGGACCAGCCTGCTCCTTCCAGTTCCAGCCGCCTTGAACCAGCCTGCTCCTTCCAGCCTTCTTGGTCCAGCCTGCTCCTTCCAGCCTTCTTGGACCAGCCTGCTCCTTCCAGCCTTCTTGGACCAGCCTGCTCCTTCCAGCCTTCTTGGACCAGCCTGCTCCTTCCAGCCCCCTTGGACCAAGTTTTACTGCCCTGGGGGAAAGGGTTGCCTGCAAATACCACAGCTACAGATTATGTTAAATACACAACTTCATTTGTGTGTGGGGGGTTTTAATCACTTAGCTGTTTTTCTCATTTTAGGTTTCCTCTCTCCTGTTTTTTTATATAGGTAGATTTTACCAAACTTTTCTTCTTGGACCAGCCTGCTCCTTTCAGCCTTCTTGGACAAGCCTGCTCCTTCCAGCCGCATTGGACCAGCCTGCTCCTTCCAGCTGCAGTGGACCAGCCTGCTCCTTCCAGCTGCATTGGACCAGCCTGCTCCTTCCAGTCGCATTGGACCAGCCTGCTCCTTCCAGCCGCACTGGACCAGCCTGCTCCTTCCAGCCGCATTGGACCAGCCTGCTCCTTCCAGCCGCATTGTACCAAGTTTTACTGCCCTGGGTAAAGGGTTGCCTGCAAATACCACAGCTACAGATTACGGTAAATACACAACTTTATTTGTGTGTGTGGGGGGGGGGGGTTTTAATCACTTAGCTGTTTTCTCATTTTAGCTTTTCTCTCTCCTGTTTTTTTATATAGGTAGATTTTACCAAACTTTTCTTCTTGGACCAGCCTCCTCATTCCAGCCTGCTCCTATCAAGTTACTCCCCTGGGGAAAGGCTGCTTGCAAATACCACAGCTACAGATTACGGTAAGTACACAGCTTAATTTCTGGTGGGGGTTTTTAATCACGCTGTTTTCTCATTTTAGGTTTCCTCCCTTCTGTTTATTTTTATATAGGTAGATTTTCCTGGACTTGGCTTTTTTCTTTACACTCAGATCAATTTTGATTTTGATGTTTTTTCCTCCCATAGAAATCAACTTATTGAGACGATAGCCAGCTGTATGGCTCTACAGCCAACACCACCACCACCAGATTAGAGAAAATGAGCTACTAAACTGTAATGCCCCGTACACACGGTCGGATTTTCCGATGGAAATTCCGACCGTGTGTGGGCTCCATCGGACATTTTCCATCGGATTTTCCGACACACAAAGTTGGAGAGCAGGAGATAAAATTTTCCGACAACAAAATCCGTTGTCGGAAATTCCAATCGTGTGTACACAAATCCGACGGACAATGTGCCACGCATGCTCAGAATAAATAAAGAGATGAAAGCTATTGGCCACTGCCCCGTTTATAGTCCCGACGTACGTGTTTTACGTCACCGCGTTCAGAACGATCGGATTTTCCGACAACTTTGTGTGACCGTGTGTATGCAAGACAAGTTTGAGCCAACATCCGTCGGAAAAAATCCTAGGACTTTGTTGTCGGAATGTCCGAACAAAGTCCGACCGTGTGTACGGGGCATAAGTGTTTTTGTATTATACTAGCACCACACACATTTTAAGGAAAATGGGCAAGATAGACTACATTATTTCTTTTGTTTTTGTTTTTTTGTAGACATTCACCTGCAGAACTTCACATGTGATGCCTCTGAGTGATCAGTTTTCATAGCTATTGGGTTTTTCTCAGGCAGGCATCTGCAGCACACAAGGCAGTTTCCTATTAGTTCATGGCACATTCTTTTAAGATTTGTTCAAAGAAAGTTTGCACCGTGACCTTGTAATACAACACATTTCAGGGCTTGAGTTTGCCGTAGGTTGCACTGTCTGTACTCTGCAGTTCCGATTTAGACATGATAGAAGAGGCACCACAACCTCGTGCAAAAAAAAAAACCTCACAAAGCTAGGCTTTGTTCTTTTGTTGCTGCTTGGCTGACAGACGTTGAGTTAAGGTTAAGAGCAGATGCTGACTCATAACATTATTGCAAAGTGTGCGTGTTGCAAAAAAGTCTTCAGCATTGGATATAGTGGTGTTCGTGATGTACGCAGTCATTGCACAAGTTCAAAACAGAAGACTATTGCTGCAGCTAGGCAAGCCAGTACTGGCATTGTTAGTTTTGCTAAGCAAACACTACCAGATCCAGTAGGGTTGGCTCATAAGAAAAGACAGCAGTGATCGGTGCATGTAACTCTCCCACGCGCTATCACTGCTGACTGTCACCGCATCCTCCATGCCCCTCCGTTCTGCTGTCCCTCTCTGTTCTGCTGTCCCCCTCCGTTCTGCTGTCCCTCTCCGTTCTGCTGTCCCCCTCCGTTCTGCTGTCCCCCTCTGTTCTGCTGTCCCGTTCTGCTGTCTCCCTCCATTCTGCTGTCCCTCTCCATTTTGCTGTCCCTCTCCGTTCTGCTGTTCCCCTCCGTTCTGCTGTCCCCCTCCGTTCTGCTGTCCCCATCCATTCTGCTGTCCCTCTCCGTTCTGCTGTTCCATTCTGCTGTCCCCCTCCATTCTGCTGTCCCTCTCCGTTCTGCTGTCCCTCTCCGTTCTGCTGTCCCCCTCCGTTCTGCTGTCCCCCTCCATGTCCTCCTCCTTCCTTTGTGTATGGACAGAGTCAGCTGACTCTGTCCATTCACATAACTGAAACATTGTAACCCCCTGTGATTACGATGTCTCAGTTTATGAATGGAGAGGAGCCGCTGTCTTCCCTCCATTCATTTTCAGTGCAGCTGAGGCTGCAGAGAAAGGGACTGGGGAATCTCTATCCTCGGTCTCTTTCACTGTCTCAAGGGGGAGATATCAGGGGTATTAAGACCCCTGATATCTCACCAAAGCCCCCCAACAGGGCTGATTTAAAAAAAAACACACAAAGTATTGCAATAAATAATACAAAAACAAATTGTAAAAAATAATAAAAATTTCAATAAAAAAAACACACAGACACCGCCCCCCCCTCCAAAAAAAAAAAAGAAAGCATTGTAAAAAAAACAAACAAAAAAAAAGAACACTGTCACGTGACATTAAAAATAAAAGTATCGGTAATCGGTATCGGCGAGTACTTGAAAAAAGTATCGGTACTTGTACTCGGTCCTAAAAAAGTGGTATCGGGACAACCCTAATATATATATAACATCTTCCAAAATTCATATTTCATATAGACTGAAATCAAATTTGAATAGAAAATATTCTAGTAGAATAGAAAATAATAGAACAGAATAGCACAGAAAAACAATAGAACAGAATAGAATAAAATAATATCTATCTATCTATCTATCTATCTATCTATCTATCTATCTATCTATTAGGGATGAGCCGAACACCCCCCGGTTCGGTTCGCACCAGAACCTGCGAACGGACCGAAAGTTCGCACGAACGTTAGAACCCCATTGACGTCTATGGGACTCGAACGTTCGAAATCAAAAGTGCTCATTTTAAAGGCTAATTTGCATGGTATTGTCCTAAAAAGGGTTTGGGGACCCGGGTCCTACCCCAGGGGACATGTATCAATGCAAAAAAAACTTTTAAAAACGGACGTTTTTTCGGGAGCAGTGATTTTAATGATGCTTAAAGTAAAAAAAAAAAGTGAAATATTCCTTTAAATATCGTACCTGAGAGGTGTCTATAGTATGCCTGTAAAGTGACGCGTGTTTCCCGTGTTTAGAACAGTCCCTGCACCAAATGTCATTTTTAAAGGAAAAAATCTCATTTAAAACTGCTTGCGGGTTTAATGTAATGTCGGGTCCTGGCAATATGGATGAAAATCAGTGAGACAAACGGCATGGGTACCCCCCAGTCCATTACCAGGCCCTTTGGGTCTTGTATGGATATTAAGGGGAACCCCGCACCCAAATTAAAATAAGGAAAGGTGTGGGGCCACCAGGCCCTATATACTCTGAACAGCAGTATACAGGCTGTAGGTTTGTTGTTAAGTAGAATTTCTTTGTAATTTTGAACGGGTACATTTTTAACGTGTTTAGCTCCAGCCAAAAAATCTTTTTTAAGCTTTTTGGAAAACATAGGGAAGGGTTATCACCCCTGTGACATTTGTTTTGCTGTCTTTCCTCCTCTTCAGAAGATTTCACCTCACTTTTTGTCCCAATGGATTGGAAAGCATCAGTGGAAAGGAGAAATGTTTTTCCCATATTAACTCTTACAGGAGAGAATTTCCCTTCCTAGGGGTAGATTTATTCTCACTTCCTGTTGTCTCCTTCCGTTTGCAAGTAGGAGTCGTTTGTAAGTTAGTTGTTTGAAAGTAGGGTCCTGCCCTATATACTCAGCAGAAATTTGGGCCTTAGGTGTTGCTGTGGCCACAACACTGTAAGCCCTCACAGGGCTCTGCTGTGAAATATTAGATCAAGAATTGTAATTACATGCCCCTGTTGAACAGGAGCTGAAAAATTAGGCCTTAGGCACTGGTGCTGGTGCCACAACACTGCAACCCCTCACAGACACTCTAGTTGGAATGCAGGAACGAGCCCTGCTGCAAAGTATTGCATCAAAAATTGTAATTACACGCCCCTGTTAAACAAGGGCTGAAAAATTGGGCCTTAGGCACTGGTGCTGGTGCCACAACACTGCAACCCCTCACAGACACTCTAGTTGGAATGCAGGAACGAGCCCTGCTGCAAAGTATTACATCAAAAATCGTAATTACACGCCCCTGTTAAACAGGGGCTGAAAAATTGTGCCTTAGGCACTAGTGGTGGCGCCCAGAACCAAAAATGCTCTTACAAGCTATCAGCGTGATGATTGAGGAGGAAGAGGATAATTACTCAGGAACAGTCACTCAGCATCAGCATAGGCAGTCTTTGAAGGGATCTGAGATTTCAAAAAAAATTATTCAGTTACATCAGCATCAGGTGCTTGGTAGCTGGTGGTGATCCAAGACTCATTCATTTTTATGAAGGTCAGTCGATCGACCGAGTCAGTGGACAGACGCACCCTGTGATCGGTTACCACGCCTCCAGCAGCACTGAATGTGCGTTCCGAAAGAACGCTGGATGCAGGACAGGCCAGTAGCTCAATTGCATGCTGTGCAAGCTCTGGCCAGTGATCCATCCTCAAGACCCAATAACCCAGAGGATTTTCGGTGGGAAAGGTGTCCAAGTCTGATCTTGCCCCTAGGTATTCCTGCACCATGTAAAACAGACGCTGGCGATGGTTGCTGGAACCGATCATACCTTGGGGCTGCGGACCAAAAAATTGTCTGAACGCATCGGTCAGACGGCCACCTTCTCCACCGCTCCTTCTTTGACTGACCGAAGCCTCAGCAACACGTTGTCCAGAAACAGGAGTTTGTAACCTCCCAGTCTCTGGGAACGCGTTGCACAGACCTTTCTGCAAAGCCTCCTGAAGATGTTTCATCCTCTGCTCCCTCTGCGATGGCAAGATAAGGTCCGCAACCTTACCCTTGTAACGTGGATCAAGGAGGGTTGCCAGCCAGTATTGGTCCTTCTCCTTGATACCACGAATACGAGGATCCTTACGCAGGCTTTGCAGGATCAGGGAGGCCATGCAGCATAGGTTTGCTGAGGCATTCGGTCCGGAGTCCTCTGGGTCACTAAGGACGACATGGTCCGCAGCCACCTCCTCCCAGCCACGTACAAGTCCATGTGTTTCTTGGGACTGATCCCTTAAAGACTGCTGCTGATGCTGAGTGCCAGGCTCCACCTCCATACTGACACAATCTTCCTCCTCCTCCTCCTCCTCTTCCTCCTCGTCCTCTTCCTGTGTGATCGGCGGGCACGCAGGAACACTGTCTGGATAAAGGGGGCCTTGAGAGCTAAGGAAGTCCTCCTCTTCCTGCCTCTGTTCTGCCTCAAGTGCCCTGTCCATTATTCCACGCAGCGTGTGCTCCAACAGGTGGACAAGGGGGACAGTGTCACTGATGCATGCACTGTCACTGCTCACCATCCTCGTGGCCTCCTCAAATGGTGACAGGACAGTGCATGCATCCCTGATCATGGCCCACTGGCGTGGGGAAAAAAAACCAAGCTCCCCTGACCCTGTCCTGGTGCCATAGTCGCACAGGTACTCATTGATGGCCCTCTGCTGCGTGTGCAGCCGCTGCAGCATGGCCAACGTTGAGTTCCACCTGGTGGGCATGTCACAGATTAGGCGGTTCTTGGGCAGGTTAAACTCCTTTTGGAGGTCCGTCAGCCGAGCACTGGCATTATATGACCGGCGGAAATGCACACAGACTTTCCTGGCCTGCCTCAGGACATCCTGTAAGCCCGGGTACCTGCCCAAGAACCGCTGCACCACCAAGTTAAGGACGTGAGCCAAACAGGGCACATGGGTCATTTGTCCCTGTCGGAGGGCAGAGAGGAGGTTGGTGCCATTGTCGCAAACCACCATTCCTGCCTTAAGTTGGCGTGGCGTCAACCACCTCTGAACCTGCCCCTGCAGAGCTGACAGAACCTCTGCCCCAGTGTGGCTCCTGTCCCCCAAGCACACCAGCTCAAGCACCGCATGGCATCTTTTGGCCTGCGTACTTGCGTAGCCCCTTGAACGACTACGGAGCACCGCTGGTTCCGAGGAAGAGGCCATGGAGGAAGAAGAAGAGGAGGGGGTGGAGGAGAGAGTGTGTGTCACAATCATTAGCATTTTGGAGGCGTGGTGGCGGAACAACCTCCAACACTACTGCACCTTGTCCTGCATCCTTCCCAGCTGCCAGCAGAGTCACCCAATGCGCCGTGAAACTTAGGTAACGTCCCTGTCCATGCCTGCTGGACCATGAGTCAGCGGTAATATGCACCTTACCGCTGACCGCCCTGTCCAGCGAGGCATGGACATTGCCTTCCACATGCTGGTAGAGAGCCGGAATCGCCTTCCGTGAGAAAAAGTGGCGTTTGGGTACCTGCCACTGAGGAACTGCACATTCCACAAACTCACGGAAGGGGGCAGAGTCTACCAACTGAAAAGGCAGCAGTTGAAGTGCTAGCAATTTTGCCAAGCTAGCATTCAACCGCTGGGCATGTGGATGGCTGGGAGCAAACTTCTTTCGGCGGTGCAGCAGCTGGGGCAGGGAAATTTGCCTGGTACAATCTGACGTCGGTGTACCAAAATCAGATTGCCCACAAGTACGTGGCTGTGACACACCTAATTCTACACCTTCATTCCTCTCAGTGCAGGTCTCAGAGAGGACTGAAGGTCTAGTGGGGTTGGAAATCTCAGCTGATGAGGAGCAAGCAGAGGTCCTCTTTGTTCTTTGGTGTGGGTCTTTTAGATACGCTTGCCAACGAACTGCATGGCAGGTCAACATATGTCTGGTCAAGCATGTGGTACCCAAGCGGGAGATGTTTTGGCCACGCGAGATACGCTTGAGACATATGTTGCAAATAGCAGCGGTGCGATCTGATGCACTCGTCTCAAAAAAGGCCCACACCAAAGAACTTTTTGAATAACGCGCAGAGACTGCAGCGCCCTGCACATGTGGAGCTTTGGGGTGTGATGCAGTCAATGTGCTGCCCTTAGGCTGGCCCCTGGAGGGCATCCTGCCTCGTTGGTGATGTGCCGCCTCCTCCTCCTCTCTCCTATCAGGCACCCACGTTGAGTCAGTGACCTCATCATCCCCTCCCTCCTCATCACTGGAGCAAACCTGGCAGTATGCTGCAGCAGGGGGAGCATGACTGCCAGATTGCTGTCCTTCTTGGGCACCCCCTCTTTCCGTGCTCGTGTTACTGCCTTCATCAAGCTCAGTATCATCATCAGAGCCTTCCAAACGCTGGGCATCCTCCTGGAGCATGTACCCAACACTGTGGTCAAACAGTTCGAGGGACTCCTCAGGAGGACATGGTGGGGCTAGGGAAGGAGTCACTGATGACATTGAGCCGAGGGAAGAGGCCGCTGCTTTGCCAGACAAAGTACCCTGGGCATGGGTGAGAGAGGATGAGGAGGATGAGGACGGCTTGGTCATCCACTCGACCAAGTCTTCCGCATGTTGCGGCTCAACATGGCCAGCTGCTGAAAAAAAGGCCAAGCGTGTCCCATGGCCACGTGCTGATGAGGATGCACCGTCTCCACGACCAGCACTAGACACAGAGCCTGCTTGCCCTCTCTTATTGGCTTGTGACTGTCTGCCTCTCCTTCTTGGCCTTCCAGACATACTAATGGCCTGTAGCTGCACTAAGCTGGGATATATATATATATATATATATATATATATATATATATATATATATATATATATATATATATATGTGCTGATACTGCAGCTAGCAAAATCAACTGCCTGCCTGTAGTATGAGAACACCACCAACCTTCTACAGGTAGCTTTAGCTGAACACTGTGAGGTGGACGCACCCCACTAACTTGTAGGTTTAGCAGAACACTGTGAGCAAGACGCACTGCACTAACTGTAAATAGTCTAGCTGCCTGACTGTGGTACTAATAGGATCAAAAGAACACCAGCAATTTTCTTTAAAATACTGTAACAAGACAAGCCTGCCTGTCAGTAAGAAGATAACAGGAACGGATCTAGCTGAACACTGTGAGCAGGACGCACCCCACTAGCTTGTAGGTTTAGCTGAACACTGTGAGGTGGACGCACCCCACTAACTTGTAGGTTTAGCTGAACACTGTGAGCAGGATGCACCTCACTAACTTGTAGGTTTAGCAGAACACTGTGAGCAGGACGCACTGCACTAACTGTAAATAGTCTAGCTGCCTGACTGTGGTACTAATAGGATCAAAAGAACACCAGCAATTTTCTTCAGGTAGCTGTATTTACTGTAACAAGACAAGCCTGCCTGTCAGTAAGAAGATAACAGAAACGGATCTAGCTGAACACTGTGAGCAGGACGCACCCCACTAGCTTGTAGGTTTAGCTGAACACTGTGAGGTGGACGCACCCCACTAACTTGTAGGTTTAGCTGAACACTGTGAGCAGGACGCACCCCACTAACTTGTAGGTTTAGCAGAACACTGTGAGCAGGACGCACTGCACTAACTGTAAATAGTCTAGCTGCCTGACTGTGGTACTAATAGGATCAAAAGAACATCAGTAATTTTCTTTAAAATACTGTAACAAGACAAGCCTGCCTGTCAGTAAGAAGATAACAGGAACAGATCTAGCTGAACACTGTGAGCAGGACGCACCCCACTAGCTTGTAGGTTTAGCTGAACACTGTGAGGTGGACGCACCCCACTAACTTGTAGGTTTAGCTGAACACTGTGAGCAGGACGCACCCCACTAACTTGTAGGTTTAGCAGAACACTGTGAGCAGGACGCACTGCACTAACTGTAAATAGTCTAGCTGCCTGACTGTGGTACTAATAGGATCAAAAGAACACCAGCAATTTTCTTTAAAATACTGTAACAAGACAAGCCTGCCTGTCAGTAAGAAGATAACAGGAACGGATCTAGCTGAACACTGTGAGCAGGACGCACCCCACTAGCTTGTAGGTTTAGCTGAACACTGTGAGGTGGACGCACCCCACTAACTTGTAGGTTTTGCTGAACACTGTGAGCAGCACGCACCCCACTAACTTGTAGGTTTAGCAGAACACTGTGAGCAGGATGCACTGCACTAAATGTAAATAGTCTAGCTGCCTGACTGTGGCACTAATAGGATCAAAAGAACACCAGTAATTTTCTTCAAAATACTGTAACAAGACAAGCCTGCCTGTCAGTAGGAATATAACAGGAACGGATCTAGCTGAACACTGTGAGCAGGACGCACTGCACTAAATGTAAATAGTCTAGAAGATAACAGGAACGGATCTAGCTAAACTGAATACAGTGTATATATATATATATGCAACACCTGGGATGCATATATATATATACACAATACACTTTAAGTGCAGCTAACTGACTGACTGTCCTGCCTAATCTAGCTAACTCAAATGAAATGACACTGTCTCTCTCTCTCTCTAAGCACACCGGAACACACTGCACAGGGCCGCCGTGCAGGCGGCCTTATATAGTGTGGGGCGTGTACTAAATCCCCTGAGTCATAATTGGCCAAAGCCTCCTTGGCTTTGGCCAATTATGGCTCTCTGTTAAGGCGGCGCTGTGATTGGCCAAGCATGCGGGTCATAGTGCATGCTTGGCCAATCATCAGCAAGCAATGCACTGCGATGCCGCAGTGAATTATGGGCCGTGACGCGCCACACGAATTTGGCGCGAACGGCCCATATCGTTCGCAATTCGACGAACGATCGAACAGCCGATGTTCGAGTCGAACATGGGTTCGACTCGAACACGAAGCTCATCCCTACTATCTATCTATCTATCTATCTATCTATCTATCTATCTATCTATCTATCTATCTATCTATCTATCTATCTATCTATCTATAGATAGATAGATAGATATATATAGATATATATATATATCTATATATATCTATATCTATATCTATATAGATATAGATATCTATATATATATATAGATATATATATAAACATCTTCCGAAATTGGAATTTCGTATACAATGAATTTGAATAGAAAACATTAGAATAGTGTAGAGTTGGCTGTGACACACCTATTTCTATACCTTCATTCCTCTCAGTGCAGGTCTCAGAGAGGACTGAATGTATAGTGGGGTTGGAGATCTCAGCTGATGAGGAGCAAGGAGAGGTACTCTTTGTTCTTTGGTGTGGGTCTTTTAGATACGCTTGCCAATGAACTGCATGGCAGGTCAACATATGTCTGGTCAAGCATGTGGTGCCCAAGCGGGAGATGTTTTGGCCACGCGAGATACGCTTGAGACATATGTTGCAAATAGCAGCGGTGCGATCTGATGCACTCGTCTCAAAAAAGGCTCACACCAAAGAACTTTTGGAATAATGCACAGAGACAGCAGCGCCCTGCACATGCGGAGCTTTGGGGTGTAATGCAGTCAGTGTGCTGCCCTTAGGCTGGCCCCTGGAGGGCATCCTGCCTCGTTGGTGATGTGCCTCCTCCTCCTCTCTCCTATCAGGCACCCAGGTTGAGTCAGTGACCTCATCATCCCCTCCCTCCTCATCACTGGAGCAAACCTGGCAGTATGCTGCAGCAGGGGGAGCATGACTGCCAGATTGCTGTCCTTCTTGGGCACCCCCTCTGTCCATGCTCACGTTACTGCCTTCATCTAGCTCAGTATCATCATCGGAGCCTTCTAAACGCTGGGCATCCTCCTGGAGCATGTACCCAACACTGTGGTCAAACAGTTCGAGGGACTCATCAGGAGGACATGGTGGGGCTAGGGAAGGAGTCACTGATGCCATTGAGCCGAGGGAAGAGGCCGCGTTGGCAGCTGCTTTGCCAGACAAAGTACCCTGAGCATGGGTGAGAGAGGATGAGGAGGATGAGGACGGCTTGGTCATCCACTCGACCAAGTCTTCCGCATGTTGCGGCTCAACACGGCCAGCTGCCGAAAAAAAAGGCCAAGCGTGTCCCACGGCCACGTGCTGATGAGGATGCACCATCTCCACGACCAGCACTGTTGCCTCTAAACACAGAGCCTGCTTGCCCTCTTTTATTGGCTTGTGACTGTCTGCCTCTCCTTGTTGGCCTTCCAGACATACTAATGGCCTGTAGCTGCAAAAAAATAACTTGTAGCTTATTTAGCTGCCTGCGGTAGTGATAGGATCAGGAAAACACCACCAACCTTCTACAGGTAGCTTTAGGTGAACACTGTGCAGAGCTTGCAAAAAACTAACTTGTAGCTTATTTAGCTGCCTGCGGTAGTGATAGGATCAGGAAAACACCACCAACCTTCTACAGGTAGCTTTAGGTGAACACTGTGCAGAGCTTGCAAAAAACTAACTTGTAGCTTATTTAGCTGCCTGCGGTAGTGATAGGATCAGGAAAACACCACCAACCTTCTACAGGTAGCTTTAGCTGAACACTGTCCAGAGCTCGCACTACACTAACTTGTAGTTTTAGCTGAACACTGTGAGGAGGACGCACTACACTAACTTGTAGCTTTAGCTGAACACTGTGCAGAGGTCGCACTACACTAACTTGTAGTTTTAGCTGAACACTGTTCAGAGGACGCACCACACTAACTTGTAGTTTTAGCTGAACACTGTGCAGAGGTCGCACTACACTAACTTGTAGTTTTAGCTGAACACTGTGAGGAGGACGCACTACACTAACTTGTAGCTTTAGCTGAACACTGTGCAGAGGTCGCACTACACTAACTTGTAGTTTTAGCTGAACACTGTGAGGAGGACACACTACACCAACTTGTAGCTTTAGCTGAACACTGAGGAGGACGCACTACCCTAACTTGTAGCTTTAGCTGAACACTGTGCAGAGGTCACACTACACTAACTTGTAGTTTTAGCTGAACACTGTGAGGAGAACGCACCACACTGACTTGTAGTTTTAGCTGAACACTGTGAGGAGGACGCACTACACCAACTTGTAGCTTTAGCTGAACACTGTGAGGAGGACGCACTACCCTAACTTGTAGCTTTAGCTGAACACTGTGCAGAGGTCGCACTACACTAACTTGTAGTTTTAGCTGAACACTGTTCAGAGGACGCACTACACTAACTTGTAGCTTTAGCTGAACACTGTGAGGAGGATGCACTACACTAACTTGTAGCTTTAGCTGAACACTGTGAGGAGGACGCACTACACTAACTGTAAATAGTCTAGCTGCCTGACTGTGGTACTAATAGGATCAAAAGAACACCAGCAATTTTATTCAGGTAGCTGTAAATACTGTAACAAGACAAGCCTGCCTGTCAATAGGAAGATAACAGGAACGGATCTAGCTAAACTGAATACAGTGTATATATATATATATATATATATATATATATATATATATATATATGTATATATACACAACACCTGGGATGCATATATATACACAATACACTGTAAGTGCAGCTAACTCACTGACTGTCCTGCCTAATCTAGCTAACTCAAATGAAATGACACTGTCTCTCTGTCTATCTAAGCACGCTGGAACACACTACACAGGGCCGCCATGCAGGCGGCCTTATATAGTGTGGGGTGTGTTCTAAACCCCCTGAGCCATAATTGGCCAAAGCCACCATGGCTTTGGCCAATTACAGCTCTCTCTACTGACGGCGCTGTGATTGGCCAAGCATGCGGGTCATAGTGCATGCTTGGTCAATCATCAGCCAGCAATGCACTGCGATGCCCCAGTGACTTATGGGCCGTGACGCGCCACACGAATTTGGCGCAAACGGCCCATAACATTCGCAATTCGGCGAACGATCCAACAGCTGATGTTCGAGTCGAACATGGGTTCGACTCGAACGCGAAGCTCATCCCTAATCCTGACTTCTCCGCGGACCTACAAAGACGTCGCAAAACTTTCACTGATGTCAAAAGACGACTCTGAGAATGTGATATCAAATACTTCATGCTCTACCCAAGTCGCCTGCGAGTTCAACATGGCGGTTCAGTGAAGTTTTTGAATCCCCCGATGAAGCAGACACCTGGCTGCTATCTTTGCAGTAACACTAGTGCTTATTCTCTAATCTACAATCCTGTTGTGGCTGTATAGAGGGCACCAGATAACCTGGAATCGCTTGCCATGGCTATATAGACTCACCTGCAGTCTACTCAATAGCTCTCCAGGCCACTATACAGTCTTAGGCACCTAGCCATGGTTCCATCCCTCTTCAATGACCTACTGTTGTGTGGTCCCTCACAGGAAGCCTGTCAGAAAGACTTATTTTACTGTTAGAACATTTAGCATAGACAGGTCACAAAGTGTCTAAGGAAAAGTTACAATGGTGTCTTGATTTGTGTCTTGATTTTACTCTGTCCCATGGTGAAAGGAGAATCAGTCACAAGAGAGCTGTGGCTCTCGTGGGTCTGCCCCACCCACATACCAAGAGGGAAGTGTTAACCTTCTTAGGTACGATTGGTTACTGCCGCCAATGGATATCTGATTACTCCTACTATGGTAACTTGCTGAGACAAGCTGCTCTACCTGACAGTCCTGATCTTGTGAAATGGAACGATGAAATGGTTTAGGCTTTTGTGTATCTTAAAACTGCTATGGTAATGGCTCCTGGTTTGGGATTACTTGATTATTGTAAAGTGTTTCTTTTGTTTGCAAGGGACAACTGTAAAATCATGGCTGGGGTCCTTGCACAAGAGCATGCAGGAAAGCTGAGACCTGTAGCTTTTTTTTCTAGAGTGGTCCCAGTTCCAGTACAAGGCATGCCGGCATGTCTGAGGGCTTTGGCCTCTTGTGCCATGGCTGTAGAAATGGCTACATCATTTACATTAGGTCACCCTACGGAAGCACACGCACACAGTACTGATGACATTTCAAAGGGAAATGCACTGGCCGATGCTGCTGCTAAACAAGCTGCTTTGATGGTCCCAGCTTTTATCCAAATGCCCCCCCTTACGCCCCCAACTTTGCCCTAGGAACAGGTTTTGCAGGACCTATAGGCTATGACTTCACCAGAAGATCTGGGCTATTGGCATACACAGGGTCTGACAATGAATCCTGAGACAGGACTCATTGCCATAGAGGGGAAACCAGGCATACCAAAAGCAAGTGCACCTTTATTCATCTCACAGTACCATGGCATAGGACATAAAGGATGGAAAGCTACAGCTGAAATGTTAACACAAGACTTTGCAAATAGAGTGGAAATTCCACATTCCATATCACCCACAGAGTTTAGGTATAGTGGAAAGAATAAACCAAACGATTAAAGATAAAATAAGGAAGGCTACGGATGGCACATTTGCCAAACGGAAAACTGTGCTGCCTGCGGTTTTAGCAGAACTAAGAATGGCCCCTACCAAGACCAATCACTTGTACCCTTTTGAGATTCTGATGAGTTGACCTTTTCCCACGCCCTGGATAACCACTTAAGGACCAGCCTAGTTTTGGATTTTAGGTCTTTACATGTTTAAAACAGGTTTTTTTGCTAGAAAATTACTTAGAACCCCCAAACATTATATATTGTTTTTTTTTCTAACACCCTAGAGAATAAAATGGTGGTCATTGCAATACTTTTTTTCACACCGTATTTGCGCAGCGGTCTTACAAGCACGTTTTTTTTCGAAAAAATTCACTTTTTTTAATAAAAAAATAAGACAACAGTAAAGGTAAATTTTTTTTTATATTGTGAAAGATAATGTTACAGCGAGTAAATTGATGCCCAACATGTCACGCTTCAAAATTGCATCCGCTCGTGGAATGGCGTCAAACTTTTACCCTCAAAAATCTCCATAGGCGACGTTTAAAAAATTCTACAGGTTGCATGTTTTGCGTTACAGAGAAGGTCTAGGGCTAGAATTATTGCTCTCGCTCTAACGATTGCGGCGATACTTCACATGTGTGGTTTGACCACTGTTTTCATATGCGGGCGCTACACACGTATGCGTTCGCTTCTGCGCGTCAGCTCGTCGGGAAATGGGGTTTTTAAAAAAAAAATTATTTTTATTATTTATTTTACATTATTTTATTTATTTTTACACTGTTTAAAAAAAAAAATAAAATTGTGTCACTTTTATTCCTATTACAAGGAATGTAAACATCCCTTGTAACTTGTAATAGAAAAAAGCATGACAGGACCTCTTAAATATGAGATCTGGGGTCAAAAAGACCTCAGGTATCATATTTACACTAAAATGCAAAAAAAAAAAAAAAAAGTCATTTAAAAAATGACTGAAAAAATGTGCCTTTAACATGTATGGGCGGAAGTGACGTTTTGACGTCGCTTCCGCTCAGCATTGTCATGGAGACGAGTGGGCGCCATCTTAGCCTCACTCATCTCCAGGCACAGCACAGAGAAGGACGCGATCACCTCCGCCGCTACCGACGGCTCCGGTAAGCGGCGCAGGGCACCGGATCGCGGCGGGAGGGGGGGCCCCTCTCCTGCCACCGATAAAAGTGATCTCATGGCGAATCCGCGCAGAGACCACTTTTATCTGAAAGCCGACCGCCGCACGAAAACGGGGATACCGGGGTTATGGCAGCTAGCTGCTGCCATAACAACGGTATCCGCCGCCAAAGTTTGGATGTACATCGGCGTGCGGCGGTCGGCAAGTGGTTAAGAAACCCTTGGTAATAGAGCAGAGAGATCTGAGTTTGATACAGGAGGAATATTGTAGAAACTTGATTATGAAGTTGAATGGCATCTACGGTAAAGTATTCTTTTCCATTACCCTCATAGGAACCAACACACGAGCTCCAACCCGGAGATGTGATCATAATTCGCCAGCTGAACCGAGCCAAGAAGCAAGATTACCCTTTTGGCCCGCCCACTTGCGTAGTCGCAGTGACTAGAACCGCTGTCCTCACGAAACAATCTGGAGCCTGGATCCACGACGAGAGGATAAAGAAAGTACCACAAAGGACCCAGAAGCAAGACACAGACAAAGGAGGTCAAGCAGGTGATGCAAATCCTTGAAGAGCGAGTGAAACAGGTGATAATAAGACTCCGAAAAAGATGACCTCACTTCTCTCACATCAGACTTCTGGGAAAGCCTTGTGCCTACTCTTTATGTTGACACTGATGGTGTTTCTGCCCATATGGATCATCACTAACTGTACCTATCATCCTGAGGACTTGGGCACCCTAAAGACCATATGCAGCCCCCCTTCTAATGGAACAGTAACTAGATAAAGGAGGGAATCCAACAAGGAGGGCCCAAAGGACTCATAACCCCCCCTTACTGATAAAATGTTGTTACTTCAGTATAAGTATTCTTTTTCTCAGAGGTCATGTTATGACAAATGTTGGGTATGTAGTAAATTTCATCCAAGCACACTCCAAATTCCTCTCTTAGCTGCCCCTATAAATATAACCCAGAACTTAATACAAATTTAAGAACCGTTTTGAATAGGGGAACTGGTATCAACAACCCTGTGAATTTCGTTTTGAACCAGTTGACCATGGCCACCGTTTCTGAAAGTTTTAAGGATACTATAAGCCAACAATAATTTTCCCTAGGGAATAGTGTATATGTATGCTGCGGCAAAGAATGCTATCCATGGATACCAGTTGGTACCCATGGGTGATGTTATTTGGCTTCATTGATTCCAGTTATGGGAATCACAGGGGATGAAAAAGGAAAGCACATCTTTTGAAAGCTAGAGCATACCCCAGGTACCCCCTTAAAAACATAGATAAAAGAGAGTTGTTTTCTGATAAAGACCAAGCCTGGGCATGGGTTTCCTCATGGACAGGATAGGGAATAGAAATAATGAAAAGATTGAATAACTACTCCAAAATTATGTAAAATAATTCTGTAGGTATCAAACTGTTAAGCATTGAACAAAGGGCTATTCGTAAACAACTAGATATGCACGAAGAAGCTATCGAATCCAGTGCTGCTCTGACTGGACTCTGAAGTAACGGAGGACTATGAGTGCTGCACATGGATTCATAATACCAGTATTGAAATACCTGATTATTATGATATAATTGATAAACACAGAAAGGAGGTGTCAAACCTCCAAGCTGAAGCAAGAGATATTGCCAAAGATGGGTGGAACCCCTTTAAGGGACTAGGAAGTTTTGGTGATTTTTTTGGTTCCATCTTCTCTTGGTTCCGACAGGCAGGAATGTTAATTTTGATCTGCCTGTTTTCTCCTTGTTATATATTGTTCAAGCTTATTCAATGTATCTGTAATTATACAATGCAACAAAATGACCCACAGAGAACATTAAGTGATCACGGTGAAATCACTTTTGTGATATAAGAGGGGATTGAAGGAGGAGAAAGAGCTAACATGACTAAACTTTAAAATAGCTGACCTAGGAATATCTTTATTTTAGGGTCTTGTTTGTCACGATGACCACAGGATAGATAAGGTCTGGTAAGAACTGGTTTTGAAATGATGTCTTCAGACAAAGTCAGAACATCAGCATTAAAAAAGTTTAAATTATGTTTTTAGATAATATCCCCTGTCAGCTAAAATACTAGTTTAGACTATGCCTGAGATGCTATATGTTTATATAGGAATTATGTGTCAAGTGATGAACTCTGTCCTCCCTCCCTCCCTCCTTTCTCTTTAAGTTGTGCAATATTCTCCGTCTATAATTTGTATAAAGATACGATTCTTACCATTAAAAGCAAGCATTCATTGAACGACAATCTTGTCTTGTGGATTGGATGCTTCTGGAGCTCCAAAAGAGTTCCACTGATTGTCCAGGTCTTAGCAGATTTAACCCTTATGTCGCGTACACACAATCAGAATTTTCGTCGGAAAAGCCTTGGATGGTTTTTCCGACGGAATTCCGTTCAAGCTCGTCTTGCATGCACACGGTCACACCAAATTCCAACCCTTAAGAACGCAGTGACGTACAACATGTACGACGAGACTAGAAAATGGAAGTTCAATACCCAGTGCGCCACCCTTTGGGCTCCTTCTGCTAATCTTGTGTTTATCTCATGTTAGTAGAAGTTTGGTGAGAGACGATTCGCGCTTTTCAGCCTCGTGCTTTTCAGTCCGTTACTGCTCTTCAGTCCGTTACTGCTCTTCAGTTTGTGCTTGTGGGTTTGTATCTGGTTTTCAGTGTGTGTAGTCAGTTCGTATCTGTTTTCCAGTGCGTTCTTGTCCACTCGTTTCTGATTTTCAGCTCGCTCTCCACAGTCCTTTCTGTTCTTCAGTGCGTTCTGTTAGTTCGTTCTGACCAGCTGACCGTTTTGAAGCCATGTTGCGGGTACATGCTTGTCGTAGAGTTCGTGCTATGCGGGGGCTTGGTGTTGGGGTTCTTGCTTTGACCCAAGCCCAATCCATGAACAGGGTGGGGAGGAGTTCATGGACCAAGAATTGGTTTCTCCAGCGTGACCAATTCTCTAATTTGCCTTTGCTGCATGAGATCCAGGAAAATAACCCTGATGATTTCAGGAATTTTCTCCAGATGGCGGACCCTGTTTTTCACCGTATGTTGGCTTTGCTGTCCCCTTATATTACGAAACAGGACACCTGCATGTGGCAAGCCATCATTCCGGAGCAGAGGCTAGTCACCATGTTGCGGTACTTGGCGATGGGGAGAAGTCTACAGGACCTCAAGTTCTCTACAGGCATCTCCCCCCAGGCTCTGGGGATCATTATTCCAGAGACCTGTTCTGCCATCATACAGGTCCTGCAGAAGGACTATATTAGGGTAATTTTTCTCCTTTAATATCACATTCTATGGATTTAATATATGCTAATGTTTTGTATTTCTTTCATCATTCCCTAATTACCATGATTGTAATATGCTGTGAATGTCCCCTTTGTGCCCATGCATGCTCTAAACTTTTAATGCTCCTTTTTTGTCCCTCATGCATATTTGCCTTCACAAACCTCCCCAGCATGCTATCCCGGGCCCATATACACCTAGCCTAGTCACTTAACAATGTATTTTGTCAGCTCCATTGTAGTGCTTTACCCTAAACACTAGGGGTACGCATCTTCACTGGTCTCACGATTCGATTCAATTACGATTATCTGGTCAACAATTCGATTCCGCGATGCATCACGATTACCGACGAGCTCTCACTTCCATTTGGGCCGCCTAGGCGGCCCTTCCTCCCTGCAATCTTCTGGGACACATCACAGTTCCCAAAAGATTGCCTGGCTATGCAGGAAAGCGCAGTGAGACATGTGCACCCGGCTGTGAAGCTGCGAGCTGTCACAGCCGGATGCCCACAGTAGTATTGCCAACGCCGTGGAGAGAAGGGAGGGTTTGGGTGGCCACATCGCTGGATTGTGGGACAGGTGAGTATCTTTTTATTAAAAGTCAGAAGATACACTTTTTTTGTAGCTGCTGACTTTTAATAAACAAAAAATTGACTGGAACTCCGCTTTGAATTAAAAATAACCTCTCTCCCTTAAAAAGTGCTCTAATCCGGTGCACTACAGGGTACAGACATTCACACACACTGCTGCTGGGAGGTCAGGAGGGATTACAATCCACAGCTGACAAACAGCCCTGTGAAGTTCCCTGTACTGTCTTTGTGCTGATCAGTGGCAGATGGTGCTCAAAATTTTTGGGGGGGCCGCAAACAAAAATACTGAACCTCCCCCATCAAACGCAGCCACTTGTGCCCGTCAAACAAAGCCACCTGTTTCCGTCAAATGCAGCCACCTGTTCCCGTCAAATGCAGCCACCTGTTGCCTTCAAACGCAGCCACTTGTGCCCCTCAAATGCAGCCATTTGTGCCCGTCAAACGCATCCACTTGTGCCCATCAAACGCATCCACTTGTGCCCGTCAAACGCAGCCACCTGTGCCTGTCAAATGCAGCCACCTGTTCCCATCAAACGCAGCCACCTGTGCCCGTCAAACGCAGCCACTTGTGCTCGTCAAACGCAGCCACCTGTGCCCGTCAAACGCAGCCACTTGTGCCCGTCAAACTCAGCCACTTGTGCCCGTCAAACGCAGCCACTTGTGCCCATTAAATGCAGCCATCACTAACCCCCCACACAATGCATGGGCCACCACTGGTGCTGACAGTTCCTTGGCATTCCTGTTTGCACCTTCCAGCACACTAGGACAGTGGAATGTGCACAGGATAGCCAGGGACCTGTCAGCATAGAGCGTGAGGTGTAATGTTACTGTTGTTAAAATGACTTTCTTTTAATAAATTCTGTGTTACAATGGATGATGTGCCCCGCTGTACTGTGTATGTGCTTTTTAAAAACCTGTCACTTCATACCGAATTTCATTGTAGTATGAAATATCCCGGTCATGTGACTCCCGGGCCCGTCCCACCCCTCTCCTCTCTCCCGCCGCTCTCCTCTCACGTCTCACGTCTCCTGTGTCCTGACGTCAGCGGGGAATTCTCAGCCCCGCCCGCTGACTATAGCTATCGTATCAGAAGAGAGGCGGGCGGGACTGAGAATTCCCCGCTGACGTCAGGACTCAGGAGAGCAGAGAAGAGAGCGGAGAGAGGCGGGACGGGCCGGGAGTCACATGAGCGGGATATTTCGTACAACAGTGAAATTCGATATGAAGTGACATAGTTTTTTAAAAAGCAAATACACAGTACAGCCAGCGGGGCACATCATCCATTGTAACACAGAATTTATTAAAAAAATGTAACTTTAAAAATACGCTCCGAGTGCATTCCCCGGAGGGGTGGAACTAGTCGCCATGACGTCACCCACAATCGATTTTCCGGTCCTTATGCATCGATCGGGGACACCCGAATTGCGATGCATCGATGCAACGATTAATTTCAGCACCCCTACTAAACACCCCCTAAAATGTGTCCAAATGATATTGTTGTCCTTAAATTCAGGCAGCGTTCCAGAGGCTTTTTTTGGGGATCCAAAACTTATTTATAACCCCCCCTAAAATTTTTCCAATGGACCATCAGAGGGGGTGAGGACTCTGATAAGTGGACCTTATATTTTTGTCTTTAAATACTTCTTAAAATAAATATTATACTGATGTTGGCCAAGAATGTTTGTGTCTAATCTGCTTGCAATGTTATGTGCAAAAGTAATAATATTTTTTTTGCTTTTTTGACTCCACAATTTCCTTCAATGCCACAGAAATGGCACACTGTGGCTTCCCAATTTGCTCAGCGCTGGGACTTTCCTAACTGCGGAAGGGGCAATTGATGTGGACAATTGAAATATGTCCACATCATCCCACCACCCCACTCGGGGTCATACTAGTTTAATTATAAGGGTTTCAATAGTATTGTGTTGATGGCGGTGGTGTCAGCGATTCTCTATGTGGATGTGGGGAATAAAGGCTGGATGTCGGATGGTCTTTGCCCAGACCGAGTTCTACCGACGTCTCCAGAGTGGTGGCTTGGGATTGCCACCTGCGGAAGAGAACGTTGAAGGACTCTCATTTGTTTTTATCGCTGATGAAGCATTTGGTCTGGGTGATCACCTGATGAGGCCATTCCCCCAGAGGACCCTCATCCTGAAAAAGAGGGTTTTTAATTACCGGCTGGCCAGAGCCAGAAGAGTCGTGGAGAATGCCTTTGGGATAATGGCCAGCTGGTTCCACCTATTTCTTATGGCTATTAATATGGCGGAGTACAAACTGAACCACATAGTTCTAGCATGCTGCATACTTCACAACCTTTTAAAGAGAAATGCTCCAAATTATGTTGCCTCTGTTGGCCCTGAGGCCGGACTTCTAGAAAATACAATGACAGCCCTGGAAGCTGGCCTTCCTGGCTTGCCCCCTCAAAGTGAAGTGCATCAAAAATATGTAGATTATTTTACGGGTAGGGGGGCCATTGCTATGCTAGCAAATTTGTAAAAATTTTCTATTTTATCTGATAAAATCTTGATTTTGATTTACTGCTTGTGTTTCTTTTAGCTGTCTCCTAGGTTCTCCTAGTGCACTTGTGGTATTGAGCATTGAAAGAAGAAGCCACACATTGTTGAGTATGCACTTAAATAGACATTGATCTATGTCTACTGTTTACCATGCATCCCCACCTAGCCAATAAGTGCTGGAGAAAACTTCCTCTTTACAACAGATTGGTATCAGTCGCACAAGCAGTCCTGGAAGGGAAGGTCACAGTTTTTTGCTTCAGTATACAAAGATTTAGACTATGGTAAAAAAGCAGGAGTAGTATGGCGCTGCCCTTATGGAGATAAAACAGATTTTTTTCTTTGTAGTGAACAATAACTCTATGTGTTACCTAGTATCCATAATTCCTAAAGTATTGCTTTCAAAGATGGTGATTATAAACCTGTGTGTGCCAAAAAAATTGAGTATTTTTATATTCAAATCTGTGACTGGTGCTGGATTCTTGCTAATAAAAGTAAAATAGCAACATAAGGTACTTCAATTAATCAACAAAAGTGCATTATGCAAAATCAATAACGTGACCAGTGCTAAATCATACAAATTCATACAAAATTGTGCAAGATGTATAAGATAAATCCGCGCAATGAAATAGGTATTTTGTTATGGGTATGTCTCTACAGATACAATACCACCTAGGTGGAATGTATTAGAAAAAAAAAAAAAAAAAAGCAGGAGTAGTATGGCGCTGCCCTTATGGAGATAAAACGGATTTTTTCTTTGTAGTGAACAGTAACTCTATGTGTTACCTAGTATCCATAATTCCTAAAGTATTCCTTTTAAAGATGATTGTTTATAAACCTGTGTGTGCCAAAATATTGAGTGTTTTTATATTAATCTGTGACTGGTGCTGGATTCTTACTAATAAAAGTGAAATAGCAACATAAGGTGCTTCAATTAATCAACAGAAGTGCATTGTGCTAAATCAATAAAGTGACCAGTGCTAAATCATACAAATTCATACAAAATTGTGCAAATTATCCATCTTAAATAGTGACTGATGTGCTGTAACCAGTATTAATTGGATAGGAAAAGTACCGTTTGTGAGAAAAAAGTTCTTTTTGGAGTGTTTTGAGGTGTTCAATCTTTGAGGATCAAATATCTGTAGGAAAAACGGAAAATTGTATACTCACCTTTCTGTAATTTTCCTTTCCTGTCGCATCTTCATGGCAGCATACACGTTGGGTTGTGACTCCGCCTCCACAACCTGATAGGACCACATAGCTATAAATTAGAGAGTAGACACCTGCCCCAGTATTCTCTGTAAATATATACACATGTCACCTCAGAGGGTGGGTAATTGTATGCTGCCATGAAGATGCGACAGGAAAGGAAAATTACGGAAAGGTGAGTATACAATTTTCCGTTTTCCTGTCGCATTATGGCAGCATACACGTTGGGGAGTAACTCACCAAACTGGGTGGGAATGCAAAATCAAATTTATTGACAAGAAACAGAAGAATTGGCCTGTATGACGGCCCTCCCAAATTCAACTGCTGCTAAGCGTGCAGCGTCTATTCTATAATGGGAAATTAAGGTGTTTCTCGAAGACCAAGTGGCTGCTCTACAAATGGCTTCCGCTGAAACTTTACAGTAAGCTGCCCATGAAGTAGCCATTGCCCTGGTGGAATGCGCTCTAAGATCTTCCGGCATCTGCAAGGTGCTTAAGGAGTAGGCCTTCTTGATAGTTTTCACGAGCCATGAGGCGATGGTACGGGCAGAAGCTGCCTGGCCCTTCCTGAACCCATGTGGGATGACTAAGAGGTTCTCGCATTTCCTGAATGACTTGGTTACCGAGAGGTAATGCAGAATGTTGCCCTTTACATCCAGGGGATGAGGAACGCCCTGATCTGTGATCAAAGCCGGGAGGTCAATCTCCTGGTTAAAGTGGAATGAAGAGGAGACTTTTGGGATAAACCTGTCTGAAGCCTTCAGGGTTAGCCTGTCTGGGTAAACCATCAGGTACGGTTCTTTGATCAGCAAAGCTTGCATTTCTGAGACCCTCTTCGCTGAAGTGATGGCAATTAGGAATGATACCTTTAGAGTCAGGTCCCAGAGGGAGGTATCTTCAAGTGGGGAGAATGGTTCTCCGGATAGAATCTCTAGGACAGTTGATAGGTCCCATGTTGGAAATGAAGGCTTTCTGGGAGGCCTTAGCTTCAGGCATGCTTTTTGGAATTGAACCACGATTGGGTTAATTGCCCACCTAACCCCTGTCAGAGCAGAGATGGCAGAGACTTGGACTTTCAGGGTGCTGGACCTAAGGCCTTTGTCTAAACCTGACTGTAGGAACTCAAGCACTTGTATTGCTGATGGGGAAGAAGGGTCCCAACCTTGTTCCTGAGCAAAGGAAGAGAACTTTCCCCAGACTCTCTCGTAGGTGCTATTCGTGGAGGATTTCCTGGCTTGAAGCAGGGTCTCGACTACCTTCTGAGAACAGCCTTGATCTAGGAACCTAGACCTTTTAGTCTCCAGGCTGCTAGGTGCAATCTCTCTGGATTCGGATGTAGTAGCTGGCCCTGGGTTAGTAGATCCGTTGTCACCGGAAGAGGAAGTGGATCCGCTGTGCTCAGTTGCAGGAGGGTGGTGAACCAAGGCCTCCGTGGCCAGAAGGGAATCACGGCCAGGACTAGAGCTGTTGAATGTTTGAGCCTCAGAAGGAACTTGGCTATCAGTGGGGTCGGTGGGAAAATGTAACCTAGGCGAAAGTTCCAGGCGTGCTGGAGACAATCCGTTCCCTCCGCTGAGGGGAAGGGGTTCCTTGACAGAAACCTCTGACATTTCTTGTTCTCTGGTGTTGCTGCGAGGTCTATGTCTGGATAACCCCATGTCTGGCATATGAGGGCAAAGGCCTGCGGGCTTAGACACCACTCGTTGTTGGAAACGAATGTTCTGCTGAGAGAATCCACCAGTAGGTTCTGAACCCCCGGAATATAGGCCGCCTTCAGGTCCCGCAGGTTCAGTTGAGCCCATCGCATCACCGGACCGACTTCCCGCATCATGGAGATGCTCTTGGTACCCCCCTGCCTGTTGATGTAGGCCACAGCCACTCGGTTGTCCATTTGAATGAGGACCTGTTTCCCTCTCAGAAGTGAGCTGAATGCCAAGAGGGCTTGGAAGGCTGCCTTCATCTCTAGGACGTTTGATACTACATCCCTGGTTTTGAAGTGCCAGCGGCCCTGAGCTGCATAATGTAGGTAGTGTGCCCCCCATCCCTCCAGACTGGTGTCCGAAGTTACCACCTCCTGATGGAGGATGACTATCTGTTTTCATCTGCTGAGGTTGTCGGGGTGGGTCCACCACCGTAGAGATAATCTGGCTTCCTCTGAGATGCGAATCGATTGGGACATGGACCATCCATCCCACTGGCACAGGAAGGAGGCTTGCAGAGGTCTGGTATTCCATTGCGCCCATCTGACCATTGGAATGGTTGCTGATAGGGAACTCAGAAGGCTGAGGTATGCTCTGGCCGGTAGGCATGATGCTGGAACCACATCCTACACTTTCTGAATTAGTAGGGACAACTTCTCCCTTGGCAGTTCTACTGTGTTGGCTCGGGTGTCTAGTTCGGCTCCCAGGAAGACCATCCTTTGAGTAGGCTGAATGTTGCTCTTCTGCCAGTTGATTATCCAACCCAGACTCGTTAGGGTGGAAACTAAGACCTTGCGATGTTGCACGAGTGATTCCTGGCTGTTTGAGAGGAGAAGAATGTCGTCCAGGTAATGGTGGACCCTTAGACCCTTCTCCCTCAAAGAGGCTATCACTGGAAGCAGAACCTTCGTAAACGTTCTGGGGGCCGTAGAGATCCCGAAAGGGAGGCTTCGAAATTGGAAGTGCTCCTGACCCACCGAGAATCGCAGGAACTTTTGGAATGCCACGTGAATTGGTATGTGTAGGTAGGCATCCTGGAGATCTATGGAGAGCATCCAGTCTCCTAAGTTTATGACCTGAAGGATAGACTGCAGGCTTTCCATCCTGAACGACTCCACTCTGATGGACTTGTTGAGGATCTTCAGGTCTAGAACCGGCCGAAAGTCCCCTGACTTCTTTTTGACGAGGAATAGTGGAGAATAGAATCCCCTGCCTCGTTGTGCTGGCGGAACCTCTGTAATCGCTCGTTTTTGAAGAAGTTCTAGGACATAATTTAGAAGGGACAACCTTTTCTCCCCGGGTGGAGGAATACGGGTTGGGCAGAATTGATCCCTTGGGGGTCGATTTTTGAAGGCCCATCTGTGGCCGAAATTGACAGTGGCCAGGGTCCAGGTATCGTGTATGGTCCCCGCCCAGACCAGCTTGAAACTGGAAAGTCTTGCTCCTACTACTGCTGGCCGGACGGGCGCACCTTCAAAAAGGCTTCTGGTCACTGGAAGCGGGAGTCTTAGGCTTTTGGAATTTCATGAAAGAGGTTTGAGGGTTCTTCCAGTTCCTTCGGTACTCCTTCCCTGGTCTGTACGCTTTCGCGTCCTTATACCTTTCTGGGAGATTCCGCTTAAAAGGAGGAGGTCTCTGTTTGGGCCTCCTATCTGAGGGATTGAGCCCGGATTTTCCACCAGTTACTTTGGAGATGGCCGTATCTAATTTTGTTCCGAAGAGGTGCTCACCGTCGAACGGAATACGGCACCAGTTAGACTTGGATGCCGGATCCACCGTCCAGGGCTTCAGCCACAAAGCTCTTCTGGCCATCACTGAGGCCAACATAGACTTTGATGCAGACCTGATAGTGTCAACTGAGGCTTCAGCCACGAAATCACCAGCCAAGCTTAACTCTTGTAATGCCTTCACTATTTTCTCTTGGTCTGCCTCCTCTAATACCAGCTTCTCCGTGCTTGAAGACCAGCTCGAGATGGCCCTTCCTACTGCCGCGAGTGCTATCGCAGGGCTGCATGCGCCTCCAGCCGATAGGTAAGCCCGCTTAAGATCCGTGTCGATCTTTCTGTCGAGAAAGTCTCTAAACGTTACCGCATCTTCTAGCGGGAGGGTAACATGCCTGGCGAGGCGCATTAAAGATGCGTCCACTACCGGAGGGGACACCAGAGGGTTCACTTTAGGCTCCGTGAGTGGGTATAGCTTCTGGAGTCTGTTGTTCAGACTAGATTTCTTCTCTGGTCTCTGCCACTCTTCTTTGATTAAATCTTCCAGTTCGTCGATGAACGGAAAAGTTTCTGGTTCCTTCTTAAGCTGAGGAAAATATTTTCTTTGCTTTGGCTGGACTTCCTGGGGTTCCTCCCATCCTATTGCCTCCTTAACCGATTTAACAAACGGCTCTATCAGACCGAAGTCGAATCCGGCCGACACCTCCAGACCTTCATTATCAGATAGGGAGTCTTGCTCCTTTGATGTGCTGGCCCGGGCTGGAGAGGTAATGGTGGAGAAATCCACATCTGGTATCGAAGCCTGAGGGGCTGAGTCCCCAACTTCCGAGGCTCTCTCTCTTGTGGCCTCTTCCAGGCATTTTTGACAAACCAGCTTATCCGGAAGAGCCGCTGCACCGCAAATCCAGCATGCGTTCCCGGTGGGACGAGAATGGCGTGCAGGGAAACGGTGCCTGCGTGAGGACGACCTTCTGTGGTGGGATCGACCATGTCGGGAATGCGACCTGGAGCGGCTTCTTCTGCGGCTTCCTCTTGAGCGGCTTCTTCTATGGTAGGAGCGGCTCCGTCTATGTCTGGAGCGACTTCTCCTGCGTGAGGACTCTCTTTGTCTTGACGCAGACGTTCTTGAGGACCTGGTAGGGCTGACCAATTTAGGCAGCGTTAGAAGTGCTCTCTTTTTCAATCTTCACTACTTACCCTCGTCTCCCCCCCCCCTTACCTAGTAGGCTGGCGGTGATCTGCTGGGGCAGCGGTCTCCATGGTGAGTGGGCTGGAAACCTGCAAGGAAAAAACAAGCAGCAATGTAGAGAGAGAGAGAGAGAGAGAGCAGGGTTCCTGACACAGACCTGAACAGGGGGGGGGCACCCACCTTTGTAGAGCATTTTTCCGCTATGGTTTGCAGTAACAGGCGATCTGTAGCATGCAGCAACCATCAGCAGCATCTACAGCAAATGCTGGGTTTTTAAATCCGCCGCCATCGGCGTCGGATGCTCGCGCATGTGCAGTAGCGCCGTGAGACACCCGGCGCCATCTTGGAGACTGGAAAACAGCCTAGAAGTGCCCAAAGAGCCGTACTGCGCATGCGCGAGGACGCCGAGAACGCTTGTCGGTCCCACACAGCACTATGTGAACCACAGAGCCCAGCAGAACACAAAACGGTATGAGAGGGGAGGGGGGGGGAAGAGGGGGGAATAGAGACCGCTGCACACAATTAAGCCTGTTTAAGGCTTATTTCCTGAGGCCATACTGAGGGTTCCCTGGCCAATTCTCCAGCAAGCCTGTTTAAGGCTTTTGTGGGCTGTTGCACTTGAAGCCTGTTTAAGGCTTATCTTCTGGCAAACAGTTTTGAGTTGAGATGAGTGCCCCTGAGACCACCACAGTGGGGCTCCTTCCATTTAGCTCGTTTAGAGGCTGTACAAGAAGGACTTCCACCCAGGAGAGGCTAGAACCTGGCTGGGGCGAAGCGGTAAGGGGGTGCTGATCCGTGCGTCCTGACAGGTGAGGAAAAATAAGAGAATACTGGGGCAGGTGTCTACTCTCTAATTTATAGCTATGTGGTCCTATCAGGTTGTGGAGGCGGAGTCACAACCCAACGTGTATGCTGCCATGATGCGACAGGAAACTTCTTATCCAGGTGCTGGTTCTTTAATTAGTGCCTTGTCTGCATGCTCTGACAATGCTTGCACTCACCGGATTTTTCTTTCCCCTGCAGGGGTATAGGCGGTCACAGTGTCTGCCACTGTGTAGCAATCAAGGATGTCCCCCAAACTTTACTTGCATGTTATGGTGTGATATTTACATGTAAAGGAAAGAAGGGATACCCATCGCGTAAAACCATAAAAGAACTTTTATTAAAGCTTAATAAATATATGTACTCACTTTTCAAATGAAAAAACGAGCATAAGAAAAAGATATCGAATTCCCTTTGTTAGAGGTGCTGCAAGGCGTCCGTAGCCCGCCCATTTAGATTTAGACTACTATTTCTCTTATACTAGCAAACTTGTTTTTTGAAATAACCCTCAGTTTATACCCCATACGGGTTGCTAACTCCTTTTTCTAGCCCCACAGTCACCCTTCTCCTTCATTCAGGAGGGCAGCAGACACTCTATGTGGAATCACTTTGGGACCAATCATCTGGTGACTGAACTCCAAGGATCTGTGAGATCTGCATTACTTTTCTTATTTTGTCCCTTTGGCCCCAGTTTTCTCCTTTTGTTTTCAGCATTAATATATTTGGGCCCACTGTGTCGTTACTCTCCTTGTTATATACCGTTATTATCTACCTTTATGGTAGCTTGCCATAGTTTGTTTTTAAGTTTATATAACCATGCACTTTTTTTCTTTTTAGGTAAGTTACTCATCCAGCTCTTCACAGAAGTAGGGTAGTCCCCTCTTCCAAAGCTTTCAACAAATCTATAAATTGCTCACTTAGTAAACTCCAGTTGATAGACTCCTGGAGAGCACATAACATAGGAATTAAAGCATACACTCACTATTCCCACCCCCATGATTGCTATGCCCGGCTGGACTATAAATTCTGCACACCTATTCTTTTAGCAAACTCATCCAAAGCAACAATCCACCCCTGCCCATGGTCAGATCACAATATAGTAACCTTTGAAACCTCCCATATTGGCATGGCTCCCGCCCCCTTAACGACTCACTCCTCTCAGACCCCTCCACACATCAGCAAATTAGCACCCACATTGAAGTACCACACTGAATATTTCCAAAACAATGCCTCAGAGGAGGTACTTCCTACCTCTATTTGGGCCGCTCATAAAGCAGTCCTAGGGGGGCATTTGATTAACATAGCCAAAAACAAAGCTAAACTTGCAGAAATTAAATGCCTTACCAGGGAACTCGATGAATTATATAACAAACTGAACAACACTACCTCCCCGGAAATAACTAAATTTATTCAAATCAAACGCCAAGCTTTAAATATTATCAGAAGACACTGAAAAATCACTGAGATTCTCCAAAGCCAAATTCCTGCTGCATGGTAACTCTTCCTCAGCAATGTTTGCCAGGAAATTTAACCATGACACTAAGCCCCCTCATGTCTACAAATTACGTGATCAAAAGGGGAACTTGGTGACCCATCCTCAAGATGTCCTCCAAATATTCACTTCCTTTTACAAAAACCCTCTCTCTGGCCCTCAAACACACCCCCAACACTCTAATTTGGATTGGTTGAACGCCCTACAACTCCCAAAACTCAACGAACAACAAACAACCTCTTCCTTAAATGCGCCATGCACTGACGCAGAAATCATAAATATAATAAAATCCCTTAAAACATCAACAGCACCTGGCCCGGACAGCTTTACAGCAGCCTATTACAAAAAATTTGCTCCCCTACTGACCCCTAGCCTCACCAAGATGTTCAACTATATCCTGCTGGGTGGACGTTTTCCAGGGACATGCTGTTGGCTAACTTGTCCCTAATACCCAAACTTCAAAAAGACCACACCCTAGCACAAAATTTCCATCCCATATCGGTCCTTAATAATGACCTCAAATTGTTTGGCAGATTACTAGCGGATAGATTGGCCTGTGTTATTACTTCCCTGATTCACACTGACCAAACGGGTTTTATTCCAGGCAGGCAAATAGTGGATAACATTTGATTAGTCACAAATATCGTCCAAGACGCTAACCTTCACTCCCATCCCCTATGCTTACTTAGCCTTGACATACACAAGGCCTTTGACAGTGTTAACTGATCTTATCTAAATCACCTTTTACCTAAGTTCGGCATCTCTGAGAAATGTATACACGGCTTTAATGCCCTATATCATCTTCCTCAAACCAGAATTAGAATCCCAGGTAATAACTCAGACTTCTTTCCCTTGAGCAGAGGAACCAGACAAGGCTGCCCGCTTTGCCCTCTCCTCTTTGCTTTAGCCATTGAGCCCCTAGCACATGCCATCAGAAACAATATCAACATTAAAGGCTACCGCAAAGACCCATATCATTTCAAACTTAGTCTATATGCAGATAATGCCCTCTTATTTTTAACTGACCCGCTCATTTCAATACCTAACCTCCTCTTAGAACTCCACTCATTCCACAAACTCTCTGGTCTATATATCAACACAAACAAATGTTATATTTTGCCCATCAACTGTCCCCCAGATCTATTGTACTTATTGAAAAAAGACTTTAATTTCTTATGGTCTCCACAATCACTTAAATATCTTGGAGTATATATTCTGTTATACAAAACGAATTACCTCCCCCTTTTTTCTCATATTAGCTCACTAACAAAAGTATGGTTGTCTTATCATATCTCCTATCTCGGTAGGATTTGTGCATTTAAGATGACCATCCTCCCCAAATTATTTTATAATTTTAGGGCACTACCTATCAATGTCCCCAAAACAAGATTAGAAACCCTCCAGTGCAAAATCAATAGATTCATATGGAACAACAAAAAACCCAGATGTAGCTACTCCCTCATGCATAGAACACAACATAGTGGCGGACTGGGACTTCCAAACCTCTGGCTCTATTTCCTAGCATCCAGACTAGTACAGTTGACTCAATGGTTTTCAACTGATACCAATATATCCTGGTTAAATTTCAAGTCCACCTCTGTTCTACCTCTAAACCTTAAAGGCATCTTATGGTCCAACACGAAGTCACATCACACTCTACTCAAACAAAACACAATAGTAGCTCATTTTATACAGCCGTGGAATAGAATCAAAGATAATTTCAAACCCCTCCGTTAGCCTCATACTTTGGTGACCCCAGATCCCCCCCTGCATTTCTAGACAGTACTCTCTTTCATAACTGGATTAAAAATGATCTCACCACATTAAAATCACTTATACTTAATATGAAATTCCTCCCTTTTACCTCACTACAGTCTAGGTTTAACTTTCCCCTCTCAGAACTCTCTCAATACACTCTAATCCATAACTTTTATGCAGCACACTACTCCCTATCCATCAACCCCCCGAGTACATTATTTGAACATATTTGCATATCCACCTCTAGAGATAAAGGATTAATTTCCCAATTATACTGCTACCTCAATAATCTACACCAACCTGAAAAGTCTGGCCCTATGTTGCGCTGCGAAGCCAACATAGATTGCTCATTTTCCATTGAATCTTGGTCCAATACGATAGAGAATCTTCGTAAAAGCAACCGTGCAGCTGCATTTAGAAAATCCCCACTGAAACTTCTCGCCAGATGGTATGTGACCTGGCTAAGATTCACTCCTTTTACCCCACAGCTTCCCCAGACTGTTTCAGAGGTTGCCCTGAAGAAGGCAACTACTTTCATATTTTTTGGAGCTGTAGACACTTGGAACCAGTATGGTGTGCAGTAGTCAGTAGACTTGAAAACTCCCTTAGAATGTGGAAAAAACAAGAGTGTGTGTATATCGCGCTGTCTGCTATAAATTAAATGAGCAGCTGACACGCAACAAGTGATCTAGTCTTGCAAAGGAATATACTTATGTGGAATAGTGCAGCGCTAAAAAATATTTAAATAATATATAAGGCTATTGGATATATTGCAACCAGTGATATTTTACAAATCTGTGATACCTCGTGAGAATATCGTGTAAAGAATAACTATAATAAGATGGTGATCTAGATTACATAAACTTAGTCCATACATAAGTGACACATTTATTTAGTACATATAAAGGTGACACAACAAAATGTGACACAGAAAAAATAGAAAGTGTGTTGATAGAAGATCCACCACCGCTCTGAATGGAGGCTTACCAGAGAAAATGGACCCAGGTGGGCTTATACCCACTGGGTCAATCAGGCTTGTAAAGTGGGGATCCTTGATGGCGGCTACTGCGGAAGACATGGTTCAAGGTGGCCCCGGGTGCTTGCAAAGATGTATTTTTTATGGATAGGTCCAATCAGGCATCAAAGTTGTATATAGAAGAAATATGAGAGCACATAGAGTGATACTGTATACAAAAGCTCATAGCATATTTATTGAAGATAAAAACACTTACATTTCTTGAAGATAAAAAAGTGCTTTGTAAGTAGAATGTGTGACAGAACCAGTGGTATCGTCTGTATCGACGCGTTTCGTCCTCCCTTAAAAAAGAAAACTTGCCTCCTATATGCCATGGTTCCAGATGTTCCCCCTCGCTGCAACAGACTAATTCACTCTCTAATCAGTTCCATTCAGTGGATGATAGCTTTCAACTGGAGATCACAAAACCTACCGTGGCCTCAGGTTAAATCCAGAATTGAAATGCTTAGACTATCTCAGGGAATCCACCATACATTGTTTGATAGCATGCATATCTTCAATGATAAATGGATATTCTGGTCTTTGTCTGAACGTCACTCTCTATAATTCTCCCAATTCATTTCAATGACTCTTACTTATAATTTTCTTCCTCTTTTCCTTATTACCTTTTTGAATGTATTTTGCTATGTTATGTCACCCATCCCTATTATATTTATGTCCCCCATGTATTTCTAATACTATATTCCTTATTGTCACAATTCCCTACTGTATGACTCAACTTTATACCCCAATTCAGCATATCTCTTGTAACACTCCCCATACTTGTACAAACCCTATGCTCTATATGGAACTGTTTTATTTCATGTCTTCCAAATAAAACTTTTGTAAATAAAAACAAAAAAGATTATTCAAGAGATCACGAGAAATAATAAAGAAATCAGTTTGTCAGAACTCGGTGTGAATATCAGCAGCAAAACAAATTCATTCCTCTAGCATTATAAAGAACAAAAGAATACGCTGCATTAAAAGATCCAAAAATTTACAGCGTGACGAATGTGCTATCTCCATTACGAACGCTAGTTTTACCAGACTGATCGTTTCCGTCTCGTACTTGATTCTGAGCATGCGTGATTTTTTGCACGTCCGAATTGCATACAGACAAACGCATTTTCGGATAGGAACTTTTTCTGACCGAAAAATAGAGAACCTGCTCTCAATCTTTTGCTGGCTGGAATTCCGCCAGCAAAAGTCCGATGGAGCATACACACGGTCGCAATTTCTGACCAAAAGCTCTCATCCGACTTTTGCTGGTGGAAATTCCGCCCGTGTGTACGGGGCATTACACTATAATGGTTCACAGTTGTGGTCCGTGTCTTCAACTGTTACTGTTTTACAGCATCTGGAAACTGTATACTTCTTTAGGAATCACATTGTGTATATATATATATATATTATGTAGTAGAAAACAAGGAAAAAAACAAGAACTTGAAAGAAAAACAATGTAAAACTGGCACCCCAAACCATTTCCTATTCTTTTTCTTTATTAGTGTTTGCGATGGATTATGAAAATCCAACCATGTATAACTGTATTAATGAAAGAACAAACTTGAAACTATTATGGGTTGTGTAGACAGATGCTGTTGTCAAACTATGCCTTTCACAGCTGAATGCAGCACTGCTGAAATGCATACATTCAATTGTGAAACAAAACAAAAAACTGCTTGTCCTGATTTGCCTGCAATGCAAACACATCTAAATGTGGCCAACTGCATTTAAATACACACAAAGCAAGTAAAACACAGCCACAGAACTGTCATCCATACTACATCATTGATATTAACATAAATATGTTGTCTTGGAAAACAAGCCTTTACTCTGCAAAAAAAAAAAAAAAATGGTATTTAATGTACTGTAGACATGTTTATGCTGATGAAAGAATTAACTCCATTTTCATTGATAAAGATTATGTGAACAAAATGGCTGCTAATGGACACCATGCAGTCCCTCTGACAAAAAAGAAACTGTATCCTGAAAAATGACAGTATTCTTGTTTTTTTGGTACAAGAGACTTTGTACATCTTTTCTGCTTAATTTTCCTTTCCCGTTTTTACTAGCACATCTAATTTTGTCTAACATTGGTTTCTATGTATGTACAGTGCAATGTACATTCCAGCCATCTACTAATTGCTGATGATTGAAGGTTAGTAATGGAATGGAGCAACTGCTCTATACCTGGCAGCTGCATCACCACTGATTGTCCTGTTGATGAACGAGAAATATGCTGCGATGAAAAAGACTGTGAATCTGAGAGTGAGAGTGTGAAACTGTTACCACCTCTGGTAAGGACAAATTCAAAAGTGAGATTGCCACAGTGTGCAAGTTTTCTGTGGTTGAACAAGCTGGTTTTGAACAAGTCTCTTTACAGAGATCAATAGCTCAATCTGAAGTTTACACAGAATGATCAGAGGAGAATCACCCTCTCCTTCCTCCTCCCTGCCTGTTTTATTTTGAAGGGTTTGTAGGCAGGTAGTGGTTAATGCTTCCGCAGCCGGGAGGGAAAGTGTTAACCCAGTTGCCATGCTTTATCTGAGCTCTGCCTCTTTCTCCCTGTGCTGTAAATAAAAAGAGGGGTGGGCTCTGCCCACACAAAGACAGTCTGCATGGGAAAAGACACAGACAGCCAGCAAGATGTAGGAGAGTGTTCCTCTTCCTGTCCAACAAAGCTGCTAATCGCCTGTTCCCAGGAACCTTCTGAAATATAGGAGGATTGCTAGAACTTGCAGTCCTTCATGAAGATACCATCCTTGGACTCAGCAAGTATGGACTCTTTCCTATGCAAGTATGCTGGGGCAGCTAGGGACTGTACATTCAGGAAAACCAGGATGTAGTCAGCTCCATGCTGTCCAGCTTGAACCGCAAGAGGAAGATTTCCTCTTCCGTTTCAAGCTGGACAGCATGGAGCTAACTACTTCCTGGATTTCCTGAATGTACAGTTATTTAGCACAACATCACACCAGAACCTTTACCAGCTACCCGGATCATGCAAGGAGCCTGTGGGACGCAGTAGAACTACCAGGACTACATACTTATGACGAGCATTACTCCCACTTATATCTTGTAAGTCTTTTTAATCTTGTGCAATAAATGATACTGTTTTAATACTACACTTAGAGAGGTGCCCCCCCCCCCTGTTTCTTTTAAACAGAGAGAAAGGAACTGAGGACAGAGTTTCCCCAGTTCCTTTCTCTGCAGCCTCAGCTGTACTGGACATTGAATAAATGGGCAGTACTCTGTGGTGAACAGCTTCCTGTTTATTCACAAACTGAAAAATAGTTTACTATGCGTAGAATATGTATGTGTTGTATTTACAGCTGTGTTAGGACCTGGGGGTGGGAACAGGAAGTAGGAAGTTATGAAGTGAAACTAGAAGAAATAGGTTTTACATGTGGCTCTCTGCTGACTGGAATAAACAAGCTCTTAACAAGATTCATCTGACTATTCATCATTGCTTCTACAAAATCTACATGGTGACAGAAGTGGAACTGCTGAAACATCATGGCTCAGAATATACGTGGCATACAACCCCTAATCTTTGATAATGGCATTGCTTACAACTGGCTGAAATTCAAAAGAGAATGGGAAGTGTACAGCAAAGCAGAACTCTCAGATGAGTCTAAAAGGTTACATGCTTACACTCTTCTCAATTTTGCACTAGATATATATGAGTCATTTAATTTTCAAGATAACGAGGACAGAGAGGACCCTGATCAAGAAATTTGATGAGATTTGCTTACCACAATGTAATATGATAATAGACAGACATGCATTTAACATGATGGCTCAGAAACCTGATGAAGGAATACAATCCTATGCAGCCACACTGAGACTGCTGGCTAAAAAATGTGAATTTGGTGCACTAACAGATGAACTGATATGTGACAGGATTGTATGTGGGATCTACAATCATGCAGTTTGTGTTCAGTTGTTCAGGGAGAAAGATTTAACACTGGAATTAACCATCAGAATATATATGTTGTTTGAACATTCCAAAAGGGCCACTAAGGAACTAAAAAGAGAGGTAGAAGTGTTTGTGGTGCAACAGAACAAAAGGCAATGCAGCAACTGTGGTAGTGAACACGCTACTGAGCGCAACAAGTGTCCGGCTTTTAACAAAAGGAGTAACTCATGCAACAAATGGAATCATTTTGCAAAATGTTATAGGTCCAAGCCTCAAAATAGAGGTGCGTGGATGACACCATCTAGTCATACTAAACAACAAAATGTTCACAGAATTAATGAAGTAGAAAGTGAAGCTCACCAAAACAGTTTACATTGTGAAAGTGTGGACCTAATTGCAAATAACATGTCAAGTTGAAAATTGACACTGGTGCCAAATGCAATGTCATGTCCTTATCCACATTGCACAACATTGACCCCAAAGCTGAAATTGATCAGTCAAATAAAGTAAACCTGATAGCTTATGGCGGTCAAACAATTCAGACACTGGGCACTTCTACCTTGGATCTATCAGGGGACAAGCTGCTATTCCACATTGTGGATAGAAATGTTAAAAGCCTGCTAGGCTTATCAGACAGCATGCGCTTAAATCTAATACAACTCAGTTCAGAAGTGCATGCAGTACAACAACAGGCTCCTGAGATGACCGCTTATGAGGACTTATTTAAAACTGACACCGTTGGTAAGCTTCCAGTCATGTATCACATGCGCTTAGATGAAAAGGTACAGCCTACCACGTGTGGCCCACTGGCTATAAAAGACAAAGTCTTGCAAGAGTTGGAAAGGATTACTAGTCTGGGCATCATTGCAACCCCCTGGGTGTCTGCCATGGCACCAGTAGTCAAGAAAAATGGCAATGTCCGCATATGCATTGATCCTGTGCACCTCAATAAGGCTCTTCTGAGGCCTTATCACCCGTTAAAAACTGTAGAGCAAGTGATTGCTGACATGCCACAGGCAAAGGTCTTCAGCATTCTAGATGCAAAATGTGTATTCTGGCAAATCCCTTTGGCTAAGGAATCATCATTAGTCACAACATTTATGACCCCTTATGGGAGATAAAAATGCTTACAGATGTCATATGGAATTTCAACTGGAAGAAAAGTCTTTCAGAGATGTATGGAACAGCTCTTTGCTGGACAGCCATGTGAAATAGTTGTGGATGATATCTTGATTTGGGGATCCTCTGTTGAAGAACACAGCAAACTACTTAAATGTGTACTAGACCGTGTCAGAGCCATCAATATGCAGCTCAACCCTACCAAATGTCACTTCAGGGTCTCAGAGGTGCCATATGTTGGACACCTTCTCACAGATAAAGGTGTCAAGCCTGACCAAAACCAAAGCCATCCATCAAATGCCTGCTCCAGAGGACAAACATGGATTGCAAAGGTTTCTTGGCACAACCAATTATCTCTAGAAGTTCATTCATCACTACAGTGAGATAACATCTTCACTCCGTCAGCTTCTGCGCCAAGATGCTGACTGGTGTTGGACTGAACAACATGCTGTTGCTGTGGATACATTGAAAGCACAATTAACTAGCCCACCTGTCCTACAGTATTTTGATGTGCATAAGCAGGTGGTATTGTCTGCTGATGCTTCCCAGCATGGTCTTGGCGCAATCTGTCTTCAAGAGGGGAGGCCTGTGGCTTTTGCATCAAGAGCCCTCATTGACACTGAAGCACGCTATGCACAAATTGTGAAGGAACTATTGGGGCTAGTATTTGCCTGTGTAAAATGCCATGATTATATCTATGGCTGCCCAGTGACTGTGGAGACGGATCATCAGCCACTCATAACCATACTGAAAAAACCCCTGGACACAGCATCTGCATACATCTAGCGAATGAGCGAATGATATTAAAGCTTCAGCACTACCACCTGAATGTAATCTATAAACGAGGCTGTGAACTGTTTGTTGCGGGTGCTCTTTCACGTGCACACCTCCTCACTTCTGATAATTCTGGAGCTATTGAGGATTATAATGTGTTGGCTCTGGATGGGGTGTTGTCATCCAGAAGGATTCAGGAACTAAAGCAAGAAACACAGGCTGATGCCACCTGTCAGCGCCTCATGGACATCATTCTCAATGGGTGGCCTGGCTCCTTTAAGGAAATCCCACATGATATCTGACCAGTCTACTCTATGATGGATAAATTAACAGTGGATGATGGATTAATCCTGCATCGTCAGAGATATGTAATCCCTCACTCGCTTCAAAAATACTGCTTGACACAGCTCCATCAAGGTCATCCTGGCATTCATTCCACTAAGCGAAGGGCACGTGAAACCATGTTTTGGCCCACTATATACACTGACATTGAAAGAGATTTCCAGATTTCAATGCTCTACAACAGCACCAGATGAGAGAACCTTTAACTCTTCACCAAATACCTCACAGACCATGATCTATCACAGCAGCTGCCATATTTTAGTGGTCAAACAAGGATTACCTGATCTTGGTAGATTCATACTCTGCCTGGTGGGAATTTGATGTCCTCCCAAACACTTCCAGTAACACAGTGATCACGACATTAAACTGTATATTCTCCACACATGGAATTCCCTATCAATTGATGACTGACAATGCAGCATCATATTCAAGTAGAGAATTTAAGAACTTTGCTCACCAATAGGATTTTCAGCACATCATTAGCAGTCCCAATTACCCCAGATCCAATGGTCTTGCAGAGCGTAGTGTAAGATCGGCCAAGCATCTCCTAGAGAAATGTGCACGTGATGGTTCTGAGGTTTATGCACCCCTACTCAACCTCCGCAACAAACCTAGGGATGGCATGCCTTCTCCAGTACAACGTTTACTATCACGACAAACCAGGACTCTTATTTCAGCCCGGTCCGCTCGGGACCCCTTCTTCTCCTCCCCCACTTCAAACGCTGCATCGCTGCCTGCTCCTTAGCCCATACATCTGAGGAGGTGCTTCTTTGAACAGCAGAGCGGTATACTGATCCCCTGGTTGTGAGCTGGTGGCCGTTGTGGATGCTGCCTGGGACCGTTGGACTGGAGGTCTCCTAGTGGAGGTTACCTGCACCATCCTCAGCGGACTGAACCACAGGGACCCCTTATTAAGGCTGAAGAGGGGACTATTGATGTGTGAATCACAGCCTTCTTGAGAGAAACCATCGCTGCAGACCCAACCAACGGAAGCTGGAAGAATGCCGAAAGGATAGCGGTAGGAAACCGTGTGCTAAAATAAGGCCTCAGTGAATGTTTTTAAACTTGAAATGAATTTATTTCTTTGCAATACTGATTGGCACTAGGAGATTTTATGTGTACCCAAGAGCCGCCTGCTCACTCTGTTACGCACCTGTGCTTAGCTCTGAATGAACTCCTTTTTTTACCATATAAATGGGAGCATATAAGGAGAGCTAAACAAATGCTAAACAAATGCTTCACTGTGAATGGCTCTAAGGCTAAAATGAACTTTCTAATTTGTGTTATTGACTGTGACTAACATATACGCATAAATATCTTCCCCTTGTATGCTGACGGACACTATAGGGGGACCCCAGGGGTACCCAGAAGCCGCTTAACTACTTTTGGTATCTACTTGCTTTTTTGTTTTAAACTAGTTTTTTCAGTGCACTGCCTGCCCCCATCAAAGAGGTGGCGAGCAGGAGTAGCCTGACAAATCCAGGGAACACCCAGAAGTAGGGGTGCTGATCCCTAAACATCCCGGAGAGGTGTGAAGACCTGCTGAGGCCCCAGAGGAACCTAATATCTCATGAATCTTTCCCTCCTCCACTCAAGTATCTCTGAACCATAATTTAGAACTTGGAAAATTGCTTTGTATTTTACGTTGGTGAACAACTGATGAAAATGAGGGGTAAGGCAAACAAAACAGGTAAAGGAGCTCCGCCAGCCCAGGAGATATCCAGTGTTACATGTTAGCAGACACCAGTATAGTAGAGGATGGATATAGTAGCCCTAGGCAGGAGATCTCACTACGAACAGGGACTAGCAGACAAGAAAAGAAGAGAAGAGAATAAGGCAGGAAAACCTAATGACTCAGCCTCTACTCGACCAAGAAGCACTGGGAATAATCCCTAGGGAGGCCTTAAAATTCAAAATGGGGAGCAGAAGAAGAGAGGAGGTGAGCCACTAATGGAAGAAGATTTACAACCGATGGAAGCTCAGGCAGGGGCCCCTCAAATCAAAGAGATGTTGGCTGAGATGTTGGTAAAAATGGAGATATCATTAAAAGTAGACATTGTCACAATACGGTCAGATATCGGGCAAGTTCTAGGTAGGGTAGAGGAGATGGAGGAAAGGCTGGATACCCACGATCAAAGATTGGAGGAAATAAGTGAACAGATAAAATCCCTGCAGAGAGCAAATAGAGCTCTCCTATACAAAATGGAGGCTCAGGAGAATCGAAGTCTACGTAAAAATCTGCGCATAAGAGGCCTGCCAGAAAAGCATAGTCGTGATGAATTAACAAAAGTGATGAAGGAATTTTTTGACCCCCTATTGGGGAGAGAAATGACAGAGACATTGAAAATTGATAGAATACATAGGATTACAAGGCATTACACTCAGGGGACTGAAAACCCAAGAGATGTAATAGTTAGGTTTCACTATGCTGAAGAGAAATCTAAAATCATGCAATAAATTCGGAAATCGGCAGGAATCTCTTATGAAGGAGCTGAGTTACAGATTTTTTCAGACTTATCTATAGAGGCTTTAACCCCTTCCCACCGAGCGTACGCAGATGTGCGGCCTTGGCTTTTGGGGGTTATACCGGGATGATGCCTGCAGCTGCGGGCTGTACTGTTTTGTAGAGCAGGCGGTCGGCTTTCCAGGGATAACAACTGATGCAGCTAAAAGCCGCTCAGCTGTTATCCCGAAGGAGCGGGAGGGGATATCCCCCCTCCCCCTGCCGCTTTGAACGGGGCTCCGTCCCACCGGGAGTCCCGCTCATCGATCTGCCTCTTCCGGCGGCTAGAGAGAGACTGGCACGAAGCAGGAAATGGCTTTGTTCCAGTCTCCTGATTGCAAACACGGAAGCGACGTCACAACATCACTTCCTGTTTACTCGGCTGCCAATGGCGCCGGTTTAAAAAAAATATACAGTATTCAGAATCGCCGAAAATGGAGATCTGAATACTTTGAAGTGCAAAGGAGGGATCGGGGGTCTTTTAGACCCCCGATCCCTCCATAAAGAGTACCTTACATTCCTTGTGACAGCAATAAAAGTGATCAAAATTTTTTCTGTAAACACAATTTAATAATATTAAAATAAATAAGGAAAAAAAAAATTTTTAAAGCGCCCCCCGTCCCCGCGAGCTCGCGCAGCAAAGAAAACGCATATGGAAGTCGTGCCCGCATATGTAAACAGTGTTCAAATCACACATGTGAGGTATCGCCGCGATCATCAGAGCGAGAGCAATAGTTCTAGCACTAGACCTCCTCTGTTACTCTAACCTGGTAACCGTAAAAAAATTTAAAGCGTCGCCTTTAAATTCCTAGGTGCCGTAGTTTGTCGCCATTCCACGAGTGCGTGCAAATCTAAAGCGTGACATGTTTGGTATCTATTTACTCGACGTAAATCGTCTTTCACATTATACAAAAAAATTGGGCTAACTTTACTGTTTTGTTTTTTTGAAATTCATGAAAGTGTCCCTTTTCCCAAAAAGTTGCGTTTAAAACACTGCTGCACAAATACCGTGTGACATAAAATATTACAACAATCGCCATTTTATTCTCTAGATTCTCTGCTAAAAAAAATTATATATATAATGTTTGGGGGCTCTAAGTAATTTTCTAGAAGAAAATACGGATTTTAACTTAGTCATGAAAGGGTTAACAAGAAGGAGACTCCTTAAACCACTCACTGAGCAAATGAGGACACTTAATTTACCATATCAGTGGGGATTCCCAGCCTGGGGAATAAAGATGGCCGAACTACAGTCCTGATATTCCCAGGACTTCTGCCATAAATTGGACATCTCACCCCCCCCACCAGGATGGGAGGAAAATGAAGGGACATCATTTCCCCAGCTGGAACACCCTGAGGGAAGGTTTCTTTTTATAAAAGGGAAATTGTTTAATATGGAATGTACCTTTGCAAATATTTATTCCCCAAATAGGGAACCATATACATTTTTAAGGAAAACCCTGAAAAAACTTGGGGTATTCAAAGAAGGTAAACTTATAATAGCACGAGATTTAAACCTGAGCATAGATCCACAGGTAGATACTACAGGGGGCCTCTCTCGCTATACAGCTCAAAGGCAGACAGTAATAAAAAAACTGGTATTGGATTATCAGCTGGTAGATGCATGGAGGATTAGACACCCAGGGAGTCAGGACTATACTTTTTACTCCCCAGTCCATGGGTCATTCTCAAGGATTGATTATATGCTAATAGAACACCAATTGGTACCGTCTCTTAAAGGTGCTGACATTAAAGCAATTACTCTTTCTGACCATGCCCCAGTAGTGATCCAATTAGAACTATCAGGAGGTCTCCTGGTGGGAAAGAACTGGAAATTAAACAATTCTCTTATTCAGGACCCCGGGATAATTAAGAAGATTGAGCAGGAGCTTGAGGCCTTCTTTACTGTTAATGAAACATTAAAACCCCCTGTCAATTCTGTGGGAATCACATAAGGCTTTCATAAGGGGAATATTAATAGGAATCGGAGCAGGGAAGAAGAGAGAGAGGGGGGAGAAAATGAGCACTTTATATAGAGAGATACAGGATTTAGAACAAATGATGAGACCCAAAGGAATCCCCTGAAATAGCGAACGTATTCCACTCATATTATAGTTCATTGTATAATGTGAGTCAGAGAGGGGAAAATAGAGGGAAACGAGACATGGAAGCCCAAGAGTATCTGCGGGGCCTAGACCTTCCCACGGTGCCTAAGGAGGAGCTTGAACAACTTGAAGCTCTGATTACGCATGAAGAGGTGGGGAGAGAAATAAAGAATATGGCCCTGGGAAAGAGCCCGGCCCCGATGGATACTCTACTCTATACAATAAAAGATTCCAAAAGCTTCTGGTCCCTAAGTTATTCGATTACCTGAATACATCAGCAGAAGGAAAGACCCTGCGGGAGGAATCATTATTGGCCTATATAACTCTTATTTTAAAAGAAGGGAAGGATCCAGCAGCCCCAGCGAGTTATAGGCCAATATCTCTGTTAAATACAGATATTAAGATTTTTGCCAAAATAATCACAGAAAGATTAAAACCGTTGCTACCAAGCTGATCAGGTAGAGTTTGTGACAGGGAGAGAGGGGAGGGTAACTGCCTGAAGTCTATGTTCTTGATACATGAAGTGAGAGGGAGGGAGACCCCAGTCGCACTTCTGTCAATAGATGCCAAAAAGGCCTTTGACAGGGTGGACTGGGGTTTTATGTTCGGAACATTGAGACATCTGGGCGTGGGTGAGAGGATGATGCGATGGATATCGGCCTTCCTCCACCAGCCAACGGCTAAAATTAGAATAAATGGGAATTTATCTTCTCCCCTTGAACTATTCAACGGGACGAGGCAGGGGTGCCCCCTCTCCCCAATGCTGTTTGTAATAGCATTGGAACCCCTATTAGCTGCAATCCATAAAAACCCGGATATTAGAGGGGTGAGAGTGGGGGAAAGGAAGTATAGAGTGGTCGTTTATGCGGATGATTTGCTTTTTTATATTTATAACCCCAGGACAACAACCCCAATAATATTAGAGGAGTTGAGTCGATACGGAAAACTGACTGTCTTTAAAATAAATATGTCTAAATCTGAGATTTTGAATATAACTACACCAAGGGAGGAACAGCAGGCAATCCAACCCAAATTCCCCTTTGTATGGTGCAAGGAGGAATTGGGATATTTGGGAATAAAGCTGACTGCATCCCTGGGGACTACGTTTAAGGCTAATTATATCCCAATGCTTAATAAGATTAAGGAACAACTGATCAATCTGACACATAAACTCCTTTCGTGGATAGGGAGAATAAACGCATTAAAGATGAATATCTAGCCAAGGATGATATACATTTTTCAAATGATTCCAATAACACTTCCTCAGGATTACTTTAGGAAATTAAAATTAACGGTACTAAAATATATATGGGTACATAAACGTCCTAGGATCGCATATGCAACACTGGTGAAGGAAAAAAAGACAGGGGGGTTAGCAGCACCAGATTTTAAGAAATACTATCAGGTGATCTCTATCTCCCGGATCGCAGATTGGATTCACAACAAAGAAGGGAAAAGCTGGGTAAATATAGAGATATCACAAAGTAAAGTTTATTTAAGGAAGATGGTTTGGATACCACAGCAGCACAAATCCACTAACTAGAAATACTTTTAAGATATGGGATGAATTGGGTAGACTACACCATTGGGATCATAATTCACCAGACAGGAAAAGAGGAACACATATATTTCACTAGATGGGCAAAAAAAGATGAAATACTATTGCAAGACGTGATGAAAGGGAATAGACTATACACGTATTAGGAAATTACACATCAATGGGGAAACAAACCACTAGATAAAAGGAGGTACACATAATTACAACACTTTACACAATCACTACCACAACCATTGCGGGTAAACAGACACATGAGGTTAATAAAGAAATTACTCTGCTCCCCCTCAAGTTTAAATCAAAGTATATCTAAAATGTATAAATTTCTGATTAAGGAAGTAGAACCCAAACACCCACCCTACTTGGGGAAGTGGAAAGAGGAAATAGGCCCCCTTAGAGATGAGGAACACAGGAAAAAAATCTTAAGAATAGCTTGTTTTTCCTCAAGGGACGTTAGGACAGTGGAAATGTACTATAAACTATTGTCAAGATGGTACATGACCCATCAGAGAGCGCATAGGCTTGGGGCAGATGGCCCTCCAACTTGCTAAAAAGGCTGTGACACCCCGGGGACCTTTGCGCATCTGTGGTGGGAATGTATAAAGATACAACCTTATTGGGAGAGAACTATAGGAACAATCTAGCAAATAATGGGAGAACAGATTCAGAAGGACTCCTGGAAATGTTTATTCTATGATACAAGAAAAACAGTCTCCCAATACAAGAACACCTTAGTCCCATATCTCCTAAACGCAGCCAAAAGCTTGATTCTGAGTCTATGGAGAACCTAAGAAGCCCTGAAGATGAAGGAGTGGGTAGCAAGGGTGGAATGGGTGAGAGTCATAGAGGAAACAATACACACAGTAGAGGACTCATTGGAGGTATACCGTAATATATGGGGAAAATGGATGGAGTTCAAAAAATCCTGTGGCTATATGTCCATAATGGAGGCTTAGGGAGACCAGGGAGGGGAGGGTGGGAGAGGAGAGAGAGGGGGGAAGGATTATTTGGGAGGTGGGAGGACCTTTCTTTCTCCCCCCCCCTTTTTTTTTGTTTGGGTGGGATTGGGTTGAATAAATGAACTGATGTAACAAGGAACTTACTGTAAATGTAGGAATGTGATATACAAAGTATACTTGTTAACATCTTTTGCATAATAAAAGAGCGAAAGAAAAAAATATTCTAGTTTGTTATTGTTCCTTGCTATGCTGCACTCCTTGTTGGTTCTATATTGCACTTCATTTATTTATGCATATCCTTTCTTTAAAAGAGGAAAGATGTAGAATATGTATGTGTTGTATTTACATAGCTGTGTTAGGACCTGGGAGTGGGAACAGGAAGTAGGACGTTATGAAGTGAAACTAGAAGAAATAGGTTTTACATGTGGCTCTCTCTCTGACTGGAATAAACAAGCTCTTCATTAGATTCATCTGACTATTCATCATTGCTTCTAAAAAATCGACACTATGCTTCAGTTAAGAATTAACACAGGAGTGATCGATACAGATCACACACTGTGTTCCATCATTCATCCATCCGGAATCATCCCCCGCAGCAGCAGGTAGGAGAGGAGGGAAGCTGACAGCACTACAGGGGGAGACAGTGGGTGCCAGGAAGCAGGGGGAAATTGGCACTGCACAGGGTGATTAGGTTGTGCTCAGGCACACCCGGCACACCCTGTGCGCTCGCCCATGCCAACACCTGAAGAGAATGATGTTATTAATGTGCAGCCTTCCTTGTAAGGATGATGAAAACATGTAAATGCATGTAAACACAAATTCACATACAGCAGGGAAACTTGATCTGGGAAGGATAAAGGTTGTTAATACTACTTAGATAAAGGATAAAGGTTGTTAATACTACTTAGATAATGTCTGCTAAGTTTAAATGAACCATCCGTCTTAACACTTAACGGCTTTTCTTACCTTTTTTTTCTTTTCTCTTTTTCCCCCTCAAGGCAGTGGTGACATAGCCCCAGTCCACTTTAATGCTCAGCTCCAGCCAAAATGTATTTATTTTAGTTTTGGAAAGAGTAAATAGTTCTGTTAGGCTTTTTAAGCCATTTCGATGTGCGGTTGGGGGGCAGCAAAAATGCATGGTTGAGCTGTGTTTTTCTGCTGGCCAACTGCCCCCCGTTAAGCTGCCATAGACAGTGGACTGGGGTGTTTAGATGCCGTGGGTGCAATGCTTCGCTCAGATGCTATACATTCAAGTAGATGGGGAGGCGCAGCAACCAGGTGTAATGCACGTATTTGCCGTGCATTTGTCTGCAAAAGTGGGGTTAAAACAGGCAATGAGGAAGTGTTGCATTATTTCCTCACCACCTGTCAGCAGCCTCTGGAGCATAATCCAAATTGGGCTTCAGAGGAAAAGGAGATTTAAATGCATGTCTAAATCTACTCTTATTACTACAACAGCTCATGTACCACCAGGATGACATCGAAAACCGCAGCAGACGGAACAATATTAGAATCCGTGGCATACCAGAAACTATAGATCACAATGATTTACATGGAGCAGTCACTGCCATATTTAACCAAATCCTGCAGCAACCCAAAGATACCCCTATTGAGCTGGACAGGGTTCACAGAACCTCAGGCCCGCGTGGTTCTGATTCCTCTTTTGTTCGGGACACGCTCTTCAGGGTGCACTTTTATAAGGTTAAAGAGGAGATCATGAAAGCAGCCAGCACACAGGACTCCATTCGGCTGAATGACACCCCAGTAATGCTGCTGCCTGACCTGTCGCGTCAAACTCTGGCCATGCGGCGTGCACTTAAACTGATTACATCTGTCCTCCAGGAAAGAAAGATCAAATATCAATGGCGGTTCCCTTTTCAATTACGGGTTCATCATGAAGGCAAAACGGCCCTTTTCCGCACACTAGGAGATCTACCAAGGTTCCTGAGCACCCTGGAGCTACCCCAGATCTCCCTGCCAGACTGGCCCCTTCCTTCTGCTACTCCGGGACTTCCATTCCACACACAATGGCAGAAAGCGAACAAGAACAAGCGACCCAGAAGCTCTCCTCAGAAGTCTCCAGACGGCTGACTGGTCTCCAGGCCCGGCAGACACCACATCTTTACCCTGCCACCGTGACTATTATATTGTTTTCCCGTTTTTTTTTCTGATCTCTTCTCTCCTTTTTTTTTTTTTTTTTCTTCCCCTCAAGGAAGGAAAGAATAGGAAAGCGGTGCAGGCCGTCTACCCTTGAACCACTTTTAAGTGGTAAGGAACTCCCTGGACTACCTACCTGTCCACTACACTAACAGTGTTACAGATCCAACACCCCCCCCCTTTTCTTTTTCTTTTTTTTTACTTTTTTCGCATCATCATTTTACAGATGCTTTTTTGTCTCCCCACATTATCCTAGTTGGATGTCCTTTTCAGGATGATCCTTTTAAAATTTTTTCTCTATTATTATCTACTTTTTTTTTTTTTTGTGTGTTCCTTTTTATTTTTTCTTTTTTGTGGGGACAAGGCTGGGGCGGATGGGTTCTATAATTATGACTTATCCCCCCCCACCCATATAGGAACTCGTTCTTAACTACGATTTAATATGCGAAAGCCTTATAGCAATGCTTACATGTTTTTTTTTTTTTCTGATGTGTTTGGGAGGGAGTGGGGGTATACCCGTTATATGTGACAGGTCGTTACTTATCTGTTCTTACCATGTTACCTTATGATAACAAATTGATGGTTATATAATGTTTTCACCAGCTTTTGCTCCCCCCGTGGACCCCGGGACCGGGAGGCACTCTAGGTGCTCACCACATCCCCCCCCTTAGGACTTGTAGTGCCTGTTTGCGCACTTTATTGATGCTAGTTTATAAGCACTTTACAGAAATGTTTCTACATTCAAAAGATTACCTAATGCTGCCACCTAGTGGCTTACTTTTTTACCTATTTCTCTTTCTCACTTTCTCCCTCCCTTTTCCTCTCTCCTCTTCCAACTCTTCTTCTTCCCCTACCTACCCACTTACTTCACTCCCCTATCCTTGGGCTGGATGGACCTCGGCACGGACGCTATTAACATATACTGTTACCTCTCCTCATTCCCACTATGTCTTCACTTGAGCATCTAACTCTATCGTCCTATAATTGTAGAGGCTTCAACACCCCCGAAAAAAGAAGCCAGGTGTTATACCACTTTCATAAGACTAAAACTAAAATCCTGCTCCTACAAGAAACGCATTTCCGGGGTTCAGAGATTCCATCCCTCAAAAACCCTCACTTTCCCCAATGGTTCCACAGTACGAACCCTCATGCAAAATCCAAAGGGGTTTCTATAGCTTTTCATAAATCATTCCACCCAGAAGTCTTAGATTCCCTGATAGACCCGCTAGGGCGTTATTTATTCCTCAAACTTAAATTTAATTCTTCTGTCTTTACAGTGGCTAATGTCTATGGACCAAACCAGGATCAGGGGAACTTTCTGTCCAAGGTTCTAAACAAATTGCTATCATTTGGGGGTCCTTGTGTCATTTTAGGTGGTGACCTCAACACAACTCTTTCTCCAGCCGTGGACACTTCTTCGGGTAAGTCAGCTATGTCCCACACGACTCTTACACACATAAAATCCCTTTTAAACTCGGCACAGCTCGTAGACATATGGAGGATACAACATCCCCTAGAGAGAGACTACAGTTGTTACTCAGTAGCTCATAAATCCTATAGCCGTATTGATTACTTTCTAATCTCTCAATCATTACTAGACATACCACTCAAGGCCTCCATAGGAAATATCCTTTGGTCGGACCACGCACCCGTACACCTCAACCTAGCCCATCCACCAAAACCCCGCACCCGGTCCTCGTGGCGACTTAATGACAATCTACTGACTGACTCGGTATGTGTTGCAGCAGTTGAAAAAACGATTAGTAACTTCATTACAGATCACCGCCAAGATGATACTAATCCCCTTATTAAATGGGAAGCTCTGAAATGTGTAATTAGAGGGACACTAATCCAGCATGGCTCTCGGCTAAAAAAAGCCAGAATGGCCGATATCTCACGTCTCTTATCTCTGATTAAAACGCTTGAAGTTACACATAAGCGAGACTTAGACCCTGCAACATATACCGACCTATCTAATGCGCGTAGAGACCTGCTCCGTCTACTCGATGCTAATTCCCTTATAGCCAGAGATCAAGGACGCAACCGACATTACACTCTAGCTAACAAATGTGGACAACACCTCGCGAGAGTTCTCCATCCTCGCCCCCCACGCCGACCTATACCACAAATCTGTACATCTGACCAATGAAAAATTAATAACCCCAATGGCATTTCTGACGCATTTAAACAATACTACTCAAACTTATACAATCTCCACACTCCAAACAGGACGACCCCTACTAACGACACACACCTATCCTCCATGCAGGACTACATCTCTGACACAGCTCTACCACATCTAAACCCTGAACAGACAGCTACCATGGACGACCCCCTTACAACAGAGGAATTCACTGCCGCTATTAAAAGCCTAAAAAATGGTAAATGCCCAGGCCCCGATGGGTTCTCCCCGAGATTCTATAAATCCTTTGCTCAACATCTGACCCCACTACTAACTAGCGCGTTTAACTCTATAGACGATACCCATCTTCCCTCCAGAGACCTCCTAGCAGCCAATATTTCAGTAATACCCAAACCTGGTAAAGACCCCTCTCAATGCAGCCCCATTTCACTCCTTAACCCGGATATTAAGCTCTACGCCAAAGTCCTGGCTAACCGCCTATCTCCTATTCTACCTTCACTAATACATAAAGACCAGGTGGGATTTGTCCCTGGCCGAGAAGCTAGGGACAATACCACAAAAACCATTCACCTTATTTCCTATATCCGAAAACACAACCTAAAAGCTTGCCTGCTCTCGTTTGATGCCGAGAAGGCCTTTGACCGGGTCAATTGGGACTTTTTACGCCTCTTTTTGCAACAGATAGGCCTTGGCTCCACTTTTGTCTCTAGGGTCATGGCCCTATACTCACGTCCCTCAGCGTCAGTTCTGGTCAATGGTTCCTCCTCCGCTTCATTCCAGATTTCAAACGGCACACGACAGGGATGCCCCCTGTCTCCCCTTCTTTTTGTTTTAGTGATCGAACACCTGGCCCAGGCCATTAGGCAAAACACATCTATAGTAGGAATTCAGACACCCTCATCTCAACATAAACTCTCGCTTTACGCAGATGATTTACTAGTCTACATACAGCAACCTCATACTACCCTGCCCTCCTTGATGTACGAATTTCGTAGATTTGGACAGTTTAGCAACTTCAAACTGAACATGTCTAAGACTGAGGCCTTAAACATATCATTACCCAGTACCACCCTTACCCAACTACAGACTAATTTTCCCTTCCAATGGGGTTCCAGAGGCATCTCTTATCTAGGGATCACGGTTCCTGCCAATCTCTCTGATCTCTATGCTTTAAATTATATACCCCTTCTAACCCGGATTAGGAAGGAATTAGATTCATGGAACCCCTCCACATTACCTTGGTTTGGGCGCATTAATACATTGAAAATGGACACCCTACCAAAATTACTATATTTATTTCAAACCGTTCCTATTCTGGTCCCTAAACAATTTTTCACGTCTCTTCGTTCTATGTCCATAAGATTCATATGGCAAAGTGGCATGTCCCGCATTCGTCACAACTTACTCACATATCCCAAATACAAGGCGAGTGGGCCTACCTGACTATGAGCTGTACCATAGAGCTGCACTGTTATCCCGGGTCCTAGAATGGTTCCCTCGCCCTTTCCCCAAAGCATCCACCATGGTGGAACAGGATCTAGCCACTTTAGATCTCAGGGCCTTGCTTTGGGGATACGGACGACATTTACATTTACTCTCCTCTACTTCCCCACTGACGATTGCAGCTTTACATTATTGGTACAAGAAAGGCATACAGACTCTCCTATCCTCAGACCCTTCGCCACTCACTTCCCTATTTGACCACCCCGCACTCCCTCAGGATGAAGGCTCTACCACAATCGGCCCATATTCCCGCTCTATGTGGCCCGTAGCAAGATCATTTGTAAACCCTACCTCTGGTGCACCCATCCTCCCAAATACACAAGGTAATTGGCTCACAGCCCTCCGTATATCCTCCTATTGCTCCGACCTGTTCTCCACATCTAAAATCCACAGACCCTTAACGGAATTCGAACAACTGTGTTCCCTCGCGGAAACCCCCAGACACTTACTTTCCACCTTATACACGATACAAATTACACTACTACATAACCGACCCCCTTCATACACCAAGAAGTGGGCCACGGAGCTGGGAAGGGAACTTCATTCAGAGGATTGGCAAAAATCATATTACTTTACGCATAAATCCTCAATCTCCTGTTATACACAGGAAAAAAATTTTAAACTTCTTTCCCGATGGTACAAGGACCCCCAATCCCTCAACAACATTTTCCCTTCGGTCCCATCCTCCTGTTAGAGGTGTGGCTCAGAAGACGGAAGCCACCATATATGGTGGGACTGCTCATCTATTCAACCACTTTGGTAACAGGTTTTCTCCATTTACAGTAGTCTCTATGATCAACCCCTACCACCCTCCCCAGAAATTGCATTACTGTCCATGCTTCCTGGTTCCATCACCTCACAGAAACGCTCCCTTCTACGCTTTTTTTTATCGGCTGCCAGGCAGATCATACCCTTATTTTGGAAAACCCCCACTAGACCCCCACTTACTTTGTGGGTGTCGACAATGAATGACATTATGCGCATGGAGGAGAGGTTGGCCTTGGATAACACCCCCCGGTTCAGTTCGTACAAGAACTTGCGAATAGACAAAACATTTGAATGAACACATGAACACCATTAAAGTCTATGGGACATGAACATGAAAAATCGAAAGTGCTAATTTTAAAGGCTTATATGCATGTTATTGCCATAAAAAGTATTTGGGGACCCGGGTCCTGCCCCAGAGGACATGTATCAATGCAAAAGTTTTAAAAACTGCATTTTTTTCGGGAGTAGTGATTTTAATAATGCTTAAAGTCAAACAATAAAAATGAAATATTCCTTTAAATATCGTGCCTGGGGCGTGTCTATAGTATGCCTGTAAACTGGCACAGTTTTCCCTTGTATAGAACAATACCAAAATGCAGCAAAATGACATTTCTAAAGGAAAAAAAGTAATTTAAAACTGATCACGGCTGTAATGAATTGTCGGGTCTCAGCAATATAGATAAAACTAATTGAAAAAAACGGCATGGGTCCCCCCCCCAGTCCATTATCAGGCCCTTTGGGTCTGGTAGGAATTTTAAGGGGAACCCCAAATCAAAATTGAAAAAAAAAATTGTGCGGTGGTCCTCCCAAAATCCACACCAGGCCCTTCAGGTCTGGTATGGATATTAAGGGAAACCCTGCACCAAATTAAAAAAAAATGCAACAGCTCTGCCTCCATGGGAGGCTCCTGCCGAGTGACGCTTCTTCTCAATGACAGCTGTTATATAGCTGAGGGCAGGGCCACCCGGTGACGTAGATATATAGAATAATTCTGCGCTACCCTAAAAAGAAACACAGAAGCAGCCAACACGACCAACAAAGTATAAGATTGCAAAACAACAAAAAAGTGTGGCGCTAAACAATGTCACATATAACTGTAAACCAGTCAATAAGCAATGAGAAGGATCAATTGTGTCTGCTATTAACAGGTAGTCCTCATGTGGACATTACAGATGGGTAGTCCTTATGACAATATGTTGTAAACGAAATAATGAAGGATTATATAGACATCTCGAATAAAAATCAGCTCACTACCACCGAGAGATGAAGAGGCTTACCAGATGAGGTGGACCCAATGAGAAATACGCCGGATTGGGTCGGACAAGGCTTGGGTGGTGAGTGGCTGTGTATACTCCGAGAAGGATGTGATCTCATGGATTTGCTGTATTCCTCTAGATAGCACCAGGAACTTGAGAGGTGTACGCAATCTCCCGGATGTGGGAGGTCATGTAGATCTTAAGAAGGTGGTGGGGTGTTCCGTGGGTGAACCCCTCAAAGCAACATTCCACGAACCAAGAAATTATGTGGTAAGATAAGGAAAGAAAAGAAGGGCCACATAGTGTAAATCCAAAAAACAAAAAGTATTTATTTAAAATAAATAGATGTACACTCACATGTAGATCCAAAACATAAAACAGCGCTGTGAGAAAAAGTGGCGACAGTGGGGTCCTGGCAGGGAGATTGCATACACCTCTCAAGTTCCTGGTGCTATCTGAAAGAAATACAGCAAATCCATGAGATCACATCCTTCTTGGAGTATACACAGCCACTCACCACCCAAGCCTTGTCCGACCCAATCCGGCGTATTTCTCATTGGGTCCACCTCATCTGGTAAGCCTCTTCATCTCTCGGTGGTAGTGAGCTGATTTTTATTCGAGATGTCTATATAATCCTTTATTATTTCGTTTACAACATATTGTCATAAGGACTACCCATCTGTAATGTCCACATGAGGACTACCTGTTAATAGCAGACACAATTGATCCTTCTCATTGCTTATTGACTGGTTTACAGTTATATGTGACATTGTTTAGCGCCAATATTTCTCTGTTGGTAATTTCTTTTATTAACTGTAAGATCTCCATTTCCGATAGCTTTTTATTTTTGGGCAGTCCCACCATAGATGTGCCATCGTTCCCACTACTTTACATCCCCTCCAAAAGTATGGTGATTTCCCTATTTGATATTTACTTATTTTGTCTGGTGTTATATACCACCTTGTAAGGCGTTTATTGTTCATCTCTGCTGTGTTAGAGTCAACTGCGGAACTATGTACCAGTCTCAGAATTCTTCCTAATTTTTGTTTATTACCTCGTGCTCAGAATTTTTTTTTCCTATTTTTTTTACGTATGGTGGGGCCTCCAGTCCTTCCTCTGCCATTAAAATGTAATAAATCCATGCTATGCCATTTTTTGTGTTTGGTGCCATACTTAGCCGCTCCAGTGGCCTTAGATCTTCCACTGATCTTATTGGTTGTGGCAGAGATCTAACAAAATGTTTCAACTGGAGGTAACGCCATTCCTTGATCACCATTAAATCTGTCTTGTGTTTTAATTCTTGAAATGTGCGTATTTTCCCCTTATCTACTATATCCTTTAATTGTGTGTTTTCATTTTTTGTTCAGTCTCCAAATAATTTCCCTTTTCCCGGTGTAAAACAATTTGTTCTTTTCAGTGATTATAACGGAGAATTATATTTCCATTTACCTTGTTTGTGTATTAGATCCCAAATTCTAAGTATGTTTCATGTCATAGCGTGTGTGTTCTCACCCAGTGCTCTATATTGAGGTGGGATCCAAATGATCAGGGCCGTCTTTAGTGCAGGCCAAACGGGGCAGCTGCCCAGGGCCCTGTCACTGTTTGGGGCCCAAAGCAGAGCTGCCCGTTAACCCTGCGTGCTGCCTGCAAATCGGCGCTGAATGTTATGTCAGCGGCGCGCACGGCACCCACAATGCCAGTGCCTTATTTTTTTCGTTTGAGGAGCGGGCCACGGGTGGGCGGGGCCTTGAGCTCCACTGATGCTCTGGCCCCACCCCTTGCTATGCGTGCAGTGCTATGTAGCTGATTGGAGGAGCGGAGAAGCGGAGGAGGAGTGAGACAGCAGCGCGGAGTGGAGTGCACTGAAGCCTGGTGCCTGCCTGGTCAAGTGAAACAACTAAGCCGTGTGGAGAATTGAGTTGAGAATCAGAGCTGAGCTTTCCAGGACAAGGTAAGATCTTTTCTCCTCCTCTGGCTCCCGCTCCCCCTATCCCCATGCCATGTTTGTGTTATAGAAGAAAGTTTAAAAACACTGAGCAGACCTGCAGTCCAGGCTGAGTGGGGCCTCAGAGGAGAGCACACAGCATGATTTACAGCACATGGCATACTGTATTTATGCTGCTTTCACACTGAAAGCACCTGGGCATCGGTGGTAAAACGCCACTATTTTTAGTGGTGCTTTACCATTGTTTTTGTGGCGCTTTTCGGCCGCTAGCGGGGCACTTTTAACCCCCGCTAGCGGCCGAAAAAGGGTTAAAAGCACTGCTACAGCGATTCAATGGGCAGGGGCGCTTTAGGAGCGGTGAGTTTACTGCTCCTAATGCGCTCCAAAGAAGCTGCTGGCAGGACTTTTTCTGATGCCCTGCCAGTGCACCACTCCAGTGTGAAAGCCCGAGGGCTTTCACACTGGAGTGAATGGAGCCGCTGTTTCAAGGCGCTTTGCAGGCGCTATTTTTAGCGATATAGTGCCTGCAAAGCTCCTCAATGTGAAAGAGGTCTTAACTGCTTGATGGGCTTATTTTAGGCCTGGCTGGTTCTCATGCATGTGTTTTGGTAGCCCACATTTGCGCAAGCACAGTGTCCATTCATTTGAATGGGCTGCCATGCCTGCGTTTCCTGCAAAAAAAAGGTGCATGCATCATTTAATAGGCTGCACACACCTATGCCCATCAAGCAATGAAATACAGCACTGTCTGTCCATTCTGCTTTTGCACCATGTGACTTACCTGAAGTTCCTACACTGGCAAACTTGCTGCATTTTTAGATGTTTAGGCCACGCTTTTAAAAACGCAGTATGTTTGTGTGTGCAGGAACTGCAGGTAAGTCGCATGGTGTAAAAGTAGAATGGATTTCAAGGCCACTGCATTTTTAAAATGCTGCATGCACCTTTTTTTTCTGCAGGAAATGCAGGCATGGCAGCCCATTCAAATGATTGGGCTGCTGTGCCTTGCGCAAATGTGGGCCACCAAAACACATACATGTGAATGTGTGATGTGACAATGGCTGCAATGTAATTGGGGTGCTGTGATGTGTAAAGGGGCACTATGACATGAACAGGCATGTACTGCCCATCGGGACTAACGGAAGTTTCCCGGCGGGCCGATGGCTCAGTAGGCCAGTTCCAGCGCCCGCCTAATTTGCCTTTTACATCGTTTCTCAACTGGGGTTTCCCAATTGTTCTGAGGTGAATTCCCCCGGAGTTCCGCGGCGATATACCCCAATGTACCCTGATGTGCCTCATGTGCTTTGATGTGCCTCAATGTACACTGATGTGCCCAGATGTGCTATTTGCCCCATGCCCTGATGTGCCATGTGCCCTGTGTCCTGATGTGCCCCATGCCCTGATGTGCCCCATGCCCTGATGTGCTATGTGCCCTGATGTGCCCTGTGCCCCGATGTCCTGTGCCCCGATGTCCTGTGCCCTGATGTGCTGTGCCCTGATGTGTGCCCTGATGTACTGTGACCTGTGCCCTGATGTCCTGTATCCTGATGTACTGTGCCCCAATGTGCTGTGCCCTGTACCCTGATGTGCCATGTGCTGTGTCCTGATGTGCTGTGTCCTGATGTGCTATACCCTGATGTGCTGGGCTCTGTACCCTGATGTGCTGTGCCCTGATGTGCTGTACCCTGTACCCTGATGTGTCTTGATGTGCTGTACCCTGTGCCCTGATGTGCCCTGATGTGCTGTGTCATGATGTTTTGTGTCCTGTGCCCTGATGTGCTGTGCCCTGATGTGCTGTACCCTGATGTGCTGTACCCTGATGTGTTGTGCCCTGGGCCAGTCTGGATGAAGTCCAGAGCCACATTTTTGTCCCAGTCCAGCCCTGGACTTGAAGGGGGCTCTAATGTAACGGGGGCGCTGTGATGTGATAAGTGGCACTGTGATCTGTAAAGGGGCACCATAATGTGGAAATGTCTGCAATGTAATGGGGCGCTGTGATGTGAAGAGGCTGCAATGTAATGGGGCACTGTGATATGAAGAGGCTGCAATGTAATGGGGCGCTGTGATATGAAGAGGCTGCAATGTAATGGGGCGCTGTGATATGAAGAGGCTGCAATGTAATGGGGCGCTGTGATATGAGGAGGCTGCAATGTAATGGGGAACTGTGATGTGAAGAGGCTGCAGTGTAATGGGGTGCTGTGATGTGAAGAGACTGCAATGTAATGGGGTGCTGTGATGTGAGGAGGCTGCAATGTAATGGGGCGCTGTGATGTGAAGAGGCTGCAATGTAATGGGGTGCTGCTATGTGAAGAGGCTGCAATGTAATGGGGCACTGTGATATGAGGAGGCTGCAATGTAATGAGGCGCTGTGATGTGAAGAGGCTGCAATGTAATGGGGCGCTGTGATGTGAAGAGGCTGCAATGTAATGGGGTGCTGTGATGTGAGGAGGCTTCAATGTAATGGGGCGCTGTGATGTGAAGAGGCTGCAATGTAATGGGATGCTGTGATGTGAAGATGCTGCAATGTAATGGGGTGCTGTGATGTGAGGAGGCTGCAATGTAATGGGGCGCTGTGATGTGAAGAGGCTGCAATGTAATGGGGCGCTGTGATGTCAGGAGGCTGCAATGTAATGGGACGCTGTGATGTGAAGAGGCTGCAGTGTAATGGGGTGCTGTGATGTGAGGAGGCTGAAATGTAATGGGGCGCTGTGATATGAGGAGGCTGCAATGTAATGGGGCGCTGTGATATGAAGAGGCTGCAATGTAATGGGGCGCTGTGATATGAAGAGGCTGCAATGTAATGGGGCGCTGTGATGCAAAGAGGCTGCAATGTAATGGGATGCTGTGATGTGAAGATGCTGCAACGTAATGGGGCGCTGTGATATAAAGAGGCTGCAATGTAATGGGGCGCTGTGATATGAAGAGGCTGCAATGTAATGGGGCACTGTGATGTGAGGAGGCTGCAATGTAATGGGGTGCTGTGATGTGAAGAGGCTGCAATGTAATGGGGCGCTGTGATGTGAAGAGGCTGCAATGTAATGGGGTGCTGTGATGTGAGGAGGCTGCAATGTAATGGGGCGCTGTGATGTGAAGAGGCTGCAATGTAATGGGATGCTGTGATGTGAAGATGCTGCAATGTAATGGGATGCTGTGATGTGAGGAGGCTGCAATGTAATGGGGCGCTGTGATGTGAAGAGGCTGCAATGTAATGGGGCACTGTGATGTGAAGAGGCTGCAATGTAATGGGGTGCTGTGATGTGAAGAGGCTGCAATGTAATGGGGTGCTGTGATGTAAAGAGGCTGCAATGTAATGGGGTGCTGTGATGTGAGGAGGCTGCAATGTAATGGGGCCCTGTGATGTGAAGAGGCTGCAATGTAATGGGGCACTGTGATATAAAGAGGCTGCAATGTAATGGGGCGCTGTGATATGAAGAGGCTGCAATGTAACGGGGCACTGTGATGTGAGGAGGCTGCAATGTAATGGGGTGCTGTGATGTGAAGAGGCTGCAATGTAATGGGGCGCTGTGATGTGAAGAGGCTGCAATGTAATGGGGTGCTGTGATGTGAAGATGCTGCAATGTAATGGGATGCTGTGATGTGAGGAGGCTGCAATGTAATGGGGCGCTGTGATGTGAAGAGGCTGCAATGTAATGGGGTGCTGTGATGTGAGGAGGCTGCAATGTAATGGGGTGCTGTGATGTGAAGAGGCTGCAATGTAATGGGGTGCTGTGATGTAAAGAGGCTGCAATGTAATGGGGTGCTGTGATGTGAGGAGGCTGCAATGTAATGGGGCCCTGTGATGTGAAGAGGCTGCAATGTAATGGGATGCTGTGATGTGAAGATGCTGCAATGTAATGGGGCGCTGTGATGTGAAGAGGCTGCAATGTAATGGGATGCTGTGATGTGAACATGCTGCAATGTAATGGGGGCACTGTGATATGAAGAGGCTGCAATGTAATGGGGCACTGTGATGTGAAGAGGCTGCAATGTAATGGGGTGCTGTGATGTGAAGAGGCTGCAATGTAATGGGGTGTTGTGACATGAAAAGGAACTGAGGACACCGTGGGACTGCTGTGAAGGGGGTCTGCGAATGTGATGTAAACACTGCTGAGATGTGTTATAGTGCAAACATGATATTCAGACTTCTGACGGATGAATATTTTACCAACTAGACCTCCATAAATTTTAATTCAAGACCCCTGGTATATACATTATATTCTTAGCCAAAAAAAAAATCATTCTCTTGCTCTCAGCTTCCTCCAAATCTCCCTTTTGTGAGTGCTGTGATCTGACTTTCTGTTGGAGGATGTATGAGTTCCTTCTTCATGGTCCTTTTGTACTATATGAAGGAATGTAGCCACCCTCTTTTGCTCACTCCTAAGATGGACTATTGGATGGGTATTGTGCATAGAGCAGTGTACATGACTGCAACATGAGGGGGAAAAAGAGTGGTTTGGGAGTCTGGCATTTTAACACTGAACGCTACAACATATAAGCATTTACTATAAAGTAATAAGAGACTGCACAGAGCATAATTTATTTTTATAATGCAGGTGTCAGTCACATCTATTTTTTGAAGAGCCTACAAGCCCTCAATATGTCAAAATCTCTGAGTGGTGCACAGAAGCGAAAGAAGAAGCAGGAGCTGGAGGAAAAACAATGCAGAATACAAAGAATTACTGTTTTTCTTATACCTAGAAGTGGAACCTGCTGGTACATCTTCTCAGGAAGCGATTCCTGCTCAAAGTACCTCCGACTTTGTCTCTGAATCTGATGCAGTAGTGTCTTCTGATCCACTAACGCCACTAGAAACAACACCAGTGCCCATGGAGGTGGAGAAACCAGGCCTTTCCCAAAATACTGGTTTGCTGCCTAGCCTCCATACTGTGGAGCCTACTGTTGAAGCATTTGATATAGTGCCTGAATTTGTGGAACAGCCAGGTTTTATGATTGACATTGGTTTGTGGCCCAACATATCTACTATTGAGATGCCGGAGTACTGATCAAAAAATGGAAATGTGTCAGTGAGAAAGCCTCTGGAACAACTGAGAAATGAAGGGTTTACAACGTCATTTAAAGACAGACGTTGCTGTACTATTGACATGTTTATGCGTAACTGTCCCAATGGAGGCAAGGTTAAAATAAAGTGGCTTTGCTATTAAAAAAACACCGGCAGAATCTACTGTTTTGACTGCAAATTGTTTGGTGCATCACGAAATGCATTTTCCAATGATGGCTTCAGTGACTGGAAACATGCCAGTGAACGAATTTCATCACATGAACAGTCTCAAAACCATATTCATGCTGTGATTGATACAGCCAAATATTCTAAATTGGAGGGTCGGATTGACCATAAAATGCAACAAGAGATGGAAGAGCTGATAAGCTATGGTCAAAACTTAGTAAATCGGTTGCTTAATAATTTTTCTTGCCGAAAGAGGATCGGCTTTTAGAGGAGATGACCAAGTTATTGGATCCAAACTCAATGGCAACTATCTTGGAATTTTGGAATTACTGTCGGAGTATGATGCTTTCCTAGCACAACACATCCAAACCAAGGCAAACAAGGGCAAAGGATTTACAAGTTATTTATCAGCAAATGTCTGTGAAGAACTTATACAGATTACAGGGGAAAAGATTTTAGAACATGTCATCAACCGGGTTAAAATGGCAAAGTACTACTCAGTATCTGTAGATTCATCTGAAGATTATTCCGATACTGATCAGCTCACAGTGATTTTATGATACTTAGAAGGAAATCAACCTGTGGAGCGTTTTCTATTCTTCTTACACTCAACGGGGAATAAAGGAGAAGAGATGGCGAATGCGCTTCTAAAATTCCTTAATAATGTTGGACTTTCCATACAAGAATGCCGTGGACAGAGTTATGACAATGCAAGCAACATGTCTGGTCACTACAAGGGTATGCAAGCAAAAATTGCTACCCTGAATAAATATGCAAAGTATATACCTTGTTTTGGACACTCACTAAACCTTGTTGAAAAGGATGCTGCAAATTTGTGTAGTGAGGCTGTCAAGTTTTTTGATTTCATACAAGCTCTGTATGCATTCTTTACTGGGTCAACCAAGCGCTACAAGAAGCTTAAAGGCAAGCCCTGCAAATGATTCTACCCAACCGTGTATCACTCATTATGTTCTCTATTTGTACCCATCTTTTTTCTCCTTTGTCCACTCCATTACTTGTGAAAATAAGACCACATTAAAATATTTTTTAAGGTCTGATAATTTTAGCCCACCTTGCATTTTATTTCTCCTTAATACTGAAAATGAAATTCTTGGTTTCTTATTCTGCCATATGAACTTGATTATTATACATATTAAAATATGTCTGAGGTAGGGGAATAGGTAACATTTGAAATTTATATATCACTTTCGGTACTATTACCATCTTTATGGTATTTATTCTGCCTGTCCATGAGAGAGGCCTAGTTGCTATTTTTCTTATTTCCGTTCTTCTTTCATTTAGCAGTGGGATGTAATTCACCTGGTATAGTTCCCCTTGGGACGATGTTAGTCTTATTTCTAAATATTTTAGTTCTGTCTTCCAGGTGAATTGAAATTCTTGCTGTAGGAGCCTTTCTTCCTGTTTATTTACGTTTATATTTAAAATTTCTGATTTAGAGAGATTTATTTTTAAATTTGATCATTCTCCATAGTATTTCAGAGTCTTCATTAGATTGGGCATTGTAATCCTGGGGTTAGATATATAAAACAGTACACCATCTGCGTAAGCTGCTATCTTATGTTCCTTCTCTCCAATATTTATCCCTCCTATATCTGGGTTGTTCCTTATTGTTGCCAACAGGGGTTCTAATGATAATACAAATAATAAGGGTGATGGGGGACACCCCTGTCTCGTTCTGTTATGCATTTCAAAGGGGATGCAAAAGAGTCCCGTTGACCTCCATTTGCAGTGGGATGCTTATATAAAGCTTTAATCCATTGGACCATCCTTGGGCCCACCCCCATAGCTTCCAGGGTGTACAAAATAAATCCCCAGTCTACCCTGTCGAATGCCTTTTCAGCATCGATCGACAGGAGTAGCTCTGGGGATGAACCCTACTTGGTCTGCATGTACCAAATCGGTCATCAAATCTTTCATCCTGGTAGCTAATACTTTTGCGAATAATTTCGTATCTGCGTTCAATAGAGATCTTGGTCTGTAACTAGAGTATAAAGTGCTATCTTTACCCTCCTTTGGAATAATTATGATTGAAGCCAACAGGGCTTCTTTTCCCATCTTGTAGTTTGTTCCCAGTCCATTCATATATGAACATAGTTTGGGTAACAAATTTTCTTAAATATTTTTATAATAAAAAATCGTGAACCCATCCGGACCTGGGCTTTTTCCTGATGCCGATCCTTTTAGGCTATATTAATCTCCTCTTCTGTTATGGGTTTTTCTAGTGTGATTAGCTTGTTCTCGTCTACCTGAGGTAATCTAGTGCTTTTTAGGAACTCTTGTTGACCCTTTTGTTTTATTGAACATAAAGATTCGTAATAGTCCTGGAACACTTTTGCTATTTCTGTTGTTGAAAATACCATCTCCCCAGTACTATTCTGTATT